>NC_087062.1:21325956-21533749 GCF_963678635.1 Symsagittifera roscoffensis | reverse complement strand
CCAGCCAATACATAAATTTAGATTGGTATATGTTATCGCCGTTTTTTTCTGAATCAGATTAACTAATTTTTACAAATGAACATATCCGAATCAGTAGCACCACATAAATGGAATGGGATGGACTTGAGCAAAATGTCCGATAGCCCCGAAAAATTTGGGCGGCAATGGCGAAGCTTGTTTTTGGGGAGGGTTCAAGCTGTGTCCTAATTTTCTTTAGGCTTGGGGGAAATGAAAGCCTTCAAGCTACTAGGCACAAATTTGGCTCAGTGTTGGAACAAATGTTCACGGATGCTGTCCACCAGAAGTTCCAATCAACCGACCAAATAGAAAGGGCAGTTAGGGATTCAAACATCTGGGGTTACGAGCTCCGAAGAAGACTTCTTAACAATTGAAACAATTTGATTACTTCACTTTTTTTTAAAAGTTTGAGGCTGATTCAATTTTGTATCGTTTTGTATTTTTTTACACGTGTTATTATTTCGGAGCCATAACAATAACTGGCCTTCAGTCGAAATAGAAAGCAATTAAAATTATTTCAATGCTTATTTAAGCTTTTTTTTCACAAATCAGTGCGAGCCCACCACTTTTATTCAACGTTTGTTGCAAAACATTCATTTCGAATCAAGGAGTGGTGCTAGCCGATAAATAGTTGCAGCAGTCTGATTAATTCAAGCCAAGGTAGGGCTCAAATGATTCAGTTCAATAAAGAAAAATTGTAGCTAGGTATTCAGCTCAAATCAAAGTTAAATACAAGACATTCATTTCGAGTAAATGTTTGGTGCATACCAGTTGCTTCAAATCAAAGTATGGTACAGACCGTTTAACTTAACTTGATGTATGTGATAGCCAGTCACTGTAAATCCAAATTTGGCGTCATCTTATCAGTTCTTTTCAAGACTTGGTCTAAAATATTCAGCTCGTGCAAAATTTTTGTTACCAGTTTTTCTGGGCAAATCAATGTTTGGTGTAAGCCATTCATTTCATAAAGGTTCACTGGAAACCATTTGGTTTGACTCAATGGTTGGTGTAAGCCATTCAAAGTTTGGTGCAAAACTGTTCAATTTAACTAGGTTTTTTCAAACTAATTGAGTTGAAATCAAACTCCTTTGCAATCTTCCCAGTTCAAGTCAAGGCAAACTATTCGATTCAACTGTATACCAAATCGCAGAGAAGAATTTTTTGATTCTTCGGCGACGTGAGAAAGTTGGTTAGATCCAAATTTCCGCTAGATTCTGGGTTGTAAGTTTTTTTTTCTTCAAATTTTAATTAATTTTTTTGTAGGCTATGAAGTAGATTTGACCTGCAGCACTTTGATTTGGATGAGCTATCAATTTCTAGGAGTTTGATGTGTTAAAAAACATGTTAATTGAAAAGCAAGTGATTGTCTGTTATCTATTTTTGAGACATTTTTTAAAATCTTGTTCCCACTTATTTCAGATAAGTACCTGACGTTCGAATATTTTAATCATATCCTCAGAAAATCTGAATCTTCAGAAACATCAAGATAACAATTAAAGGTTAGCTTTTTGATAATGAAGGTCATTATTTCCAAAATTAAAACTCTAATTATCTTCATTATAATTGTTCTTTTTTTTCAGGAAAATATCATCAACAAACGCGTTGAAACCAGAATTTGTCAAAACAGTATTTCTTCAAGAGTTTTGGTCAATGTAAGTCAAAACACTTTGATTTGGTTGAGCTATCAAATTCTAGGAGTTTGATGTGTTAAAAAACATGTTATTTGAAAATGAAGTGATCTTCTATTAGCTATTTTGAGACATTTTAAAAAACGTATTTAAACTGCTCCTAATAGGCGTTTTGGGTTCCTCAATATTTTGTGAAGGTTCTCCAAAAACTCGCAATAGGCTCAAAAAAAGATCATTAAAAGTTTCGGAGTTTTTTGTAACTCAAATTGATTTCAGTCATTGTCTATTTTTCCAAACGCTCTCAAAAATCACTTTGTTTTTGCAATCACTTTGTTAAGGTGCACTAAATCTTCGCAATAGCTTTACGATTGGTTTTGAAGGCTTTCTTTTGGTACAATTCATTTTGCTTCAACACAAAAAAAAACAACCTGACAAATTTTTGACGTTTTTCTTTAGTATTCAGATTTTTGGTCATGTTTTCCTCTGAGTTTCATCTTTTCTCCGGTTTTGAAGTTGTCCTATGTATATGTTTACAATGTTTTTAATAAAAATTTGGAGCATTACGAGGCCAAACTGCAAGCGGTTTCCGCAACAGGAAAAATAATCAAATACGCCGCGGAATCCGCAACATTGCTATTCTTCTTTGATCTTTTCTACTGTACTATCCTCCCAGTTCAAGTCAAGGTTTGGTGCAAACCATTCGATTTGAATCAATGGTTGGTGTTAGCCGTTTAAAATTTTGTGCAAACCATACAATTTTACTCAGTTTGGTTAAACTAATTGACCTGAAAACAATTCTTTTTTTAATCCTCCCAGTTCAAGTCAAGGTTTCATGCAAACCATTCAATTTGAATCAATAGTTGGTGTAAGCCGTTTAAAGTTTGGTGCAAACCATTCAATTTAACTCAGTTTGGTTAAACTAATTGACTTGAAAACAATGGCTCAGGTCACTGGCTCTCCTACCCGATGCCCGCTGAGGTCACTGGCTCTCCTACCCGATGCCCGCTGAGATCACTGGCTCTCCTACCCGATGCCCGCTGAGGTCACTGGCTCTCCTACCCGATGCCCGCTGAGGTCACTGGCTCTCCTACCCGATGCCCGCTGAGGTCACTGGCTCTACTACCCGATGCCCGCTGAGGTCACTGGCTCTCCTACCCGATGCCCGCTGAGGTCACTGGCTCTCCTACACGATGCCCGCTGAGGTCACTGGCTCTCCTACCCGATGCCCGCTGAGGTCACTGGCTCTCCTACCCGATGCCCGCTGAGGTCACTGGCTCTACTACCAGATCACTGGCTCACCAGAAGCAGAAGTGGTCTCTGTATTGAAATTAGCAGACAGGCCTGAAAATTAAGAATCGTTCAAAACATCTTTCAAAATAAAACATTTTGAGAGTGTTTTATATCTAAAATTGAGTATTTAATATTTGAGTATTTTAAAACAGAAATGAGATTTTTTTATATTTGCACCTTTTCGTATATTTGCAGTTTTGTAATTTTACACCTTAAAACTTGCTTTTTTTCCAGGCATAATTAAAAATCCCCTAAAGAAAAATTTGAATAAATTTCTAATTTTCATTTGGCTAGGATATGAATGCATATTTTTTGTGCTAAAAATCTTGTCAAAATTGATGATTTTTTTGATTTTTTTGCATAATTTTGTGCCTAAAATCTTGTTTATATTGATGATTTTTATGAAAAATTTGTTAATTTTTTTTTTGCAGTAAAAATATTCTTTACATTGATGAAGTTCAGATATTTTTGCTTGTTAAGTGCCTAAAATATGGTTTACTTTGATGATTTTCATGAGATTATTGCATATTTTTGTGCCCAAGATCTTGTTTCTTTTGATATTTTCCCATGAGATTATTAAATTTTTGTGCTCAAAATCTTGTATATATTGATGATTTTCTTCATTTTATTGCATATAATTATGCCCAAATTCTTGGGTGGCACAAAATGCAACTGAGACGCACGAGGTCACAACAGCAGAAATTGATGAAGTCTACGGGGTTGAAGTCCTGCTCCTCCCGACTCAGTTGCTTCGGAACCATGATGCGCACTGGGGGAGTTTGAGGGGTCTCGCATTTTATCGCATTTTCGGAGACACACAAACTCCAAATCTAAAAGGAGAAACCCACGTGAAGTAGTTCAATATATGGCTATGAATAATAAATAATAATGTAGTTCCTGCGAATCGCATGAGATTATTATATTTTTTGTGCACAAAATCTTGTATATATTGATGATTTTCTTCATTTTATTGCATATAATTGTGCCCAAATTCCCCTAGTTTTTCATAATTTCCCATGAGATTATTAAATTTTTGTACACAAACCTTGTATATATTGATGATTTTCTTCATTTTATTGCATATAATTGTGCCTAAATTCCCTTAGTTTTTCATAAATTCGCATGAGATTATTAAATTTTTTGTGCACAAAATTTTGTATATATTGATGATTTTCTTCATTTTATTGCATATAATTGTGCCCAAATTCCCTTAGTTTTTCATAATTTCGCATGAGATTATTAAATTTTTTGTGCACAAAATCTTGTATATATTGATAAGTTTCTTCATTTTATTGCATGTAATTGTGCCCAAACTCCCTTAGTTTTTCATAATTTCGCATGAGATTATTAAATTTTTTGTGCACAAAATTTTGTTTAAATTGATGATTTTCATGATTTGATTGTATTTTTTGTGCACAAAATCTTATTTATATTGCTGATTTTTTAAAAAATTCTATTGCAGTATTTTAAAACAGTAATGAGAATTTTATATATATGCATGTTTTCGTATATTTGCAGTTTTGTAATTTTACATCTTTAAACTTGCTTTTTTTCTTCCAGGCATAATTAGAACTAAAAATAGAATCGCTGAATTAGCTAACTAAAATGGATTATAATCAATTTTTGGATTTTTTATCTCATAAATAATCGATTATAATCGATTATAATGGATTATAATGGATTTTTTTACCTCATAAATAATCGATTATAATGGATTTTCTTGACAAATTAATCGATTTCAGTGCCAAAATAATGGATTATAATCGATTATAATTGTTTATAATGGATTATTTTTTCTCAAAAATAATCGATTATAATGGCAATATAATCGATTTCAAGGTCTGAATTTTACATCCGTAATGGATTATAATCGATTATTTTTGTCTCGGGAATCCATTATAATCGATTAAAATCCATGGGCGCTCTGTGCGGGTACAGTTTCTAAGTTATTTGAAGTTCACTGTCTCTTGTGTTATAGGTGCTTTTGAAGCGTTCAGTTCGTTGATTTCGTCGGCTTTCAGTGTTTCTGTGAACTATTGTTAGTATTGGTGCTGTGGATTACCGTTTTTTGTGCGTAAAATTGTTTGTATATCGAAACTAATTGTCTAGTCACAATTTTCATCTCTAAAATTATGACTTTTTGTCTGCTCTTGTAGTGGCTGCTACCGTATTTCGCCAAATCGGTGGTGTATTGAGAAAAACTTTTGTATTCTGCTGCTGCACTGTGCCCTAGGGCAATGTTTGATCTTTTATCGACTAAACACCAAACTAACCGAAAATAAACAATATAGTTAAATCAACTGTTATTAGCTCGAGCTAAAACTAAGTATTTTATAGATGTAGCTCAAATTCTGCAAACTTTACCCCTCCCCCCTCTGCCTCTCAGGAAAGTCTAGATGGGTCTCTGACCCTGCGTCTAGAGGAAAAATCAAAACCTAAGTTCAGTTTCACCATATAACGGAAGGCGCGCTTCCTTTCTTGCATGTTTTTTTTATAAAGTTTTGAGCAGGAAATAAAACTTAATTATTTATTTAATTCTTGTTAGTTTCTTTTGGTAGAAATGAAGTCATTTCCTTAATTTTTATCAAAATCTAAAAAATAATAAAAATAGAAATATCAAATTTACAAAAGAAAAATATTATAAAAGTAGTTGAATTGAGGTCAACGCAGTTATCCGCAAAAATAAGTTCTGTACTCGTACAAAAAACCATCCAAGCGATTTCAAACTTTCAAGGCGAAGTACAAAAGCTTAACGTAGCCGCAAAAACCAAATGATACAGTTTTTTTAACCACACTACACAAACCATGAAAATCCTGGTAAAGCTTGAAAACTTAAAGGCTTTCATTTTTTATCGTAAGTAGTACCTAAAAATAAAATAAATTCGTTGACTTGAGTTTTTAAAAGTGAAAATCAATTGGTTGCAAACTCCGGCATCACTTTTAGACACTTTTCACGGCCTTATTTTTGCCTGCGGTTTCGGTGAACTGTATCCGTTTAAATATATCTAACAATGTTTGATGCTTTTTTAAGAGTAAAAATACCGCTAAATTTTTATTGGCTCTTTTTTGAATAATTTTCATCAAGGCTACGTAACACTGAAAAGTGTCAATTTGTATTGAATATCCAATGGAAAATTGGTTCAAAGTGGACGAAAAAGCAACTTTTAATTTATTATTTTTTTGTACAATTTACTAAACATTACTTCATGTTATTACACTTAAAAACTTACTTGGATGTATTTTTTTGTTTTTGCATATAAAGTAGATTCCCATGAAAAATCGTTGTTTTTACGTAACTATAAAAAAAATTTGTTTTTCGAAGCGATCTACATGTTTATTTGATGTAGATCATTGTTTCCATATCAGCTGATCAAATTCTTTTTTATTTTTGAAACAAACATTTTGATTAAAGTATCTTTGTTTTAGCGGAAATTTATTCAGCTGTCCATCTAAAAGACAGAGTTGCCATTTAATTTTAATGGAACAATTTGAGTAGTTTTTATATTCCGATCCTTGCATTTAAAAATAACGTTTATGCTTTGCTACTTGATACCTAAATTTACCTACTTCTTATTTTCCTTCTAATTTATCGCGTTACCTGAAACTTTCCTCTTGAAATTTCAAATCAGTACATTTTAGAAACCTTTAATTACTGTACCTAAACCAAATTTAGTGTATTTAGTCCCGTTCACAAATTTAGGGCAGTAAGAGCGTCACTTTATTTTTTATCTCTTGATAGCTACGAGCTATTCGAAGTCTACCGCAAGTACAATAAAACAGAAACAGATAAATAAAATTTAAATCAGTTTTCACACTAAAAGTGTCTTTTTTCTTCAGTATTTTATTTTGTTATCAGACATTAATTTAAATGAATTGCGTCCTGCGCAACCAAAGCCCCAAAGAATATCGAGTTTTTACGGCATCGGGAGAATTCAATACAGGAAACGTGTTTGTTTGTGAATTGACGTAAACAACCATAATAAAGCTATAACGAGGCGCAATAAAGACAAAAATCTTCATTAATTCCTCTTTGCCAGCCCACCAAAGCTCTTTAATTCGCCAACCAATTACCATGGAAAAGAAGAGAGTCCTTCATTGAGAAAAAAAAAGTTGATCACACTTTTCACTTTTCTCTTGAGAAATAGAAAAACCAGTGGCTAGAATCACTTTACTTTTTAAGCTTCGACTTTTATAGCTTCAAAATTTTCGGTTCAAAACTGTGTAATTTACTTTTTGCCTATATTTAAGTGAAAACAAATTTTTCAATAGGATCCTATTTCAGCTTTCATTTCTCGTGGGCATTTAAACTATCATTTCCATTCCATTTTCTCGTTGCTATCCTTGCAAAATAGGCGGGGCAAAGATCTAAAATTTTCAACTTCAGCAATGAAATGTTCCCCAGCCAGTTAAACCTAGCTCGGGACTAATAGGACTCTTCATCTGATACAAATAAACCCCATTGACAAAAATTGATAAAACCGTTAATACCTCTGAATTTAGCTTGCTTGAGAACTTATCGTTACTTATTGCTGAAGACGAATCGTTACTTATTGCTTCTTTCATAACTTGATTGTAAATTAACGCTAAATTAACAGAAAATCTCGCATTTAACGTAATCTCGAGACATTTTATAAAAATGTTGAGCGGAGACGACATTTATGAGACGCGTGTTTTCATCGACTTCCACAAAATAGGTCAGAGTTTGAGTTTTGAAATTTGCAAAATAATAATATGACAGCGATGTATTTCCAATATCATTATTGACAAAAAAAAACAAAATAATGTTTTTGTGAGAATCGGACACGTTCCAGCAGTGAGTTTTCATGGAGAAAAATGATGATAGTCGGACTTTCATGGTAAAAGTTTTGGGAACGTATTTTACCATTGGTGCTTGTTGTTCCGACTTACATTGGAAGTGAGAAATATATATGTCTGGGATGATTTTTTCATTCAGATCAATTTTTCAAAAGTTGACTAAGTAAAGGGTATCGATCCTGAAGTCCTTGTATCGCCAAGCGAGCATGCTTTCTCTAGATTAAAATTTGGAGGGCATTGCTGCTCAATTAATACTTGATATTTTAAATAAATTATTTTATTATGCTTGGCTAATCATTCGCACTCATAATCGTTCCAAATCGATTTGAGGTTACTATAATTGTTCAAATTAATTTAACTCAAATGTTGGTATTTGCATTTTTTATTGGCAGTATAAAATTTATAGTTTATCAAAAAAAATTGAACAAAGACTATTCAAGACCACATCAGGGGCTTTCGGATCAAGCAGGATTTTAGCCTGATATACAGTCTTGATAGCCTGCAGTCTTTTTTGATGGAAGAAATCAATTTTCTTTGTCTGAAATTAGTTTTTTTTTCACAAACATCCATGAGTATTATCATTTTTTCTACAAAACAGTTTGGTCACGCAGACTAAAATTCTGCAAAGCTTTGAACATGAAAGTTTTGAAATTTGGCGTATAAGGCAATAAACGACATTATTGAAACTAATCACACCCCTTAGCCTAATTTCTAGAAGTTTTTTGTTTCGAAGAAAACATAAAATTTATGATCGGTGTGGTTTTTTATTCAATCAATTTTTGCCGATCGAAATAATAGTTATCAACAAAAAAATTTTATACCTCATTGAAGATATCGACTTTCAAATTAAAAGAGATATTTTTCAAATTAGAGTTCAAATTAAAAAAGATATTTTACCTCCAATTATTTTTTGTAAAGTTGTGGGGGTTTGAAAATTGCCAAATTGGCAATATTTTGGACTAATTTACGCGTTATGAAGAGTTTACTCTTAATGTTGAGAGAGTAACGCATGTTGTTTATGCTTGGCGAATTATCCCGCACAACAAAATTGTTCCAAATTGATTTGAGGCTAGTAATCGGTCGTTTTAACTCCATACGACTCAAAATTTTAAACTTTGATATTGTCCAATATTTATGCTTTCATTATTTTTTTTCCTAAAAAATATTCAATATGAATTAAAGGACAGTTGGAACATTCAGGACTTTGCCCTGGTATACGAGCAGTCTTGCTTATTATATTATTATCAATTTTATTTGATCAAAACATATTGTGTTGATAAAAAAGATTACATCGGGTTCTGACGGAGAGAAAGACGTTTAGAGTTGGTTTTTGACTGAAACTTTGACTGGAAAAGGTTTCCAATTGAATTCTTTGTTAATTAAATTGAAAGTTTTTCTCCCATGACTTAATGATCATCTGTGTTTTTTATTTTTTTGTTCAACTCACTACTGAGATTACTTGGGCTTCTGTTAAATTTCATTTCCCGCGTAGCCAAATTGCAGAGCAAATTTTCCTTTAGAGAGCGTTTTACAGCCAAATTTGAAGACGCTGACCCGAAACATAGATCAACCTCAGACAACTCTGAGCCGTATATGTGTATAGGTTTAAACATTGCTTGACTTGGCACTGATAGATTGTTGACCAATCAGAGCTGATAAGAAGCGTAAAAAAGAGAACTAAGCTTTCTGAGGCGCCATTACATACTATTTTTTGATGGGGAGCGCGCATCAAAAAAATTTTAAAATTTTTGGTCAAAACTTTCCAAAAAGTGAACTAAAAGCTTTTCTGGCATGTTCTTACAAAAGTTTTCCTGTTAAAATAGTGATGTTTTCAGAAAAATTTATGGTGTTTTCAGGCCTTTATGTTGTTTTCAGAGAAATCGGAAAATCATTTTGTCAAGCAGAAAAAAAAATAATCAAAAAGGTCAACCATTTTTTGGCAAATCCACACAGAGAGGAAAAGCCTATATCCGCCTGTGAGCAATTGATGCTAAGAATTGCTCTCTTTCGATTTGAAATTTTATCTGTTGATGCTTTTAAGTCGGATTTCAAATGGATTAACTTAAACAAAATTTGAAGATGGAGTTGCCTCAAAAGTTGGAAATAACAATTTTGTGTTTAAAATTTCCAAAAAAAAATGTAATCAAAAAATTGCATATGTTTAATGGTATGCATCATCGATCTGATTTCAACAGAACTCAATATTTCTGAACAATTGACTTACAATAAAACTTATTTTCTCATCCCAATTTTTGTGAATAATAGGTTAAATATTTACGATTTGACCGTTGCCAAAACTCACAATGCTTGAAATATGACCCGTGAGTTGTCTTTGCCTGGTCTGTCTCACACTAGTGGAGTTTTGGTTTTTCCTCTAATAATGCTAAAGCCTCTAATTTTATTTACAAACTTCTTTTGATATCACGTCAAATATCAAAAATATATATCAAAATAAATATAACACCGAAACATACATTTATTTGTCAATTTTATGCAAGATGAAAAAAATAAACTATTTGGCAAAAAAATTTATGCAAGTAAATTTTATGCAAGATGAAAAAAATAAACTATTTGGCAAAAAATTTAATTTGTAATTATAATTTGTTTTTTTTTTATGTAAGAGCAATGAAGTTTGTTATCCATGAAATAGTTATATGATTTATTGGGTCTAGGGCAACAAGCCGAATGGACTTTGGGCCCAAAATTAAACTTTACAAGAAACTCAAATCACTATTTTTCATCTGTAAAACGTTGCTTTTAAAAAGTTTAGGCTAGTTTAGTCCATAATAATCGTCATTCATGTCAATTAATCACTTCGGATTTGCATCCGTTAAAAATATCTGCGGTTTTTAAAATGCAAAAACTATAAACAAGAAAAATGCCTTCAACCTTCCTAAACATAAACTTTCCCAAACATCGTTTGGAGGCTTAAATTTTAAGAAAAGGTCAATAACTACTGAAGAAAGATCATGAAACTGAAAACTCTTTGAAAAAGTTTTCCAAATAAGCATGTTTCTTGATTTGATATGAAAACTTTTGGCTTGAATACCCTAAATTTAGAATTTGGTTTGAAATCCCGTCGGCTTGATGCCCGGCACCCTGATTTATTTTTTTTTCTTCCTATAGCTCAGCTAAAAAATATTTTTTCAAAAAAAACATACAATGAAAATGGAATTTTCCCCCATTTGTTTGCAATAAAATATGACTACTTCAAATCATAATTTTCTACAATGAGGCTACAAAAAATCACTGCTTCAATACAACCTTATTACTGATGAGTTGCAAACTTTAATCAAGTTTATTAAAAACACTACATTTCTAAATTTTTATTCCTCTGTTTCCAAAATATTAGCGTATTTTGCATTCATGGTACATTTTTTCCTCAATTGTTTGCTGTTTGCCTTATGGAACGAGTTCAAAACAACTATTTGTTTTAATCTTTTATATTCTTGTTAAACTATCTCTGTAAAATACTTAGAACTAACCAATCATCATCCATAACTAACACTTGCAACAATTTGTAAGGTTTAAAGTATTTATAGTTCCAACCAGATCAAAATAAATATAACTTAGCAAACAGATGCTCTTCTCCAGAACAGTTCCTGATATCTAATATCGCAAATACCAGTAAACGCTAGGTCTATTGAGACCTGGAGATATTAGAGTATGATTAAGATCGGTATCTATCCGGCCAAAAAAAAAGATTGCGTGGCGAACAGACGGTGTACCGTATCTGAAATTACTATGATTTTTCTATGAGTGAGCCACCGCGGACTTAAACTCACCTAGATTGTTATATAACTCAAAATCATCGGGAATTTTTTCTACTGGCGGTTTTTAGTTAATTCATGATCGCTTTCTTACTGCTCTTGTTTCAGAACGAATTTTTTGCTAATGCCTTTTTATTTATCTTAGATTGATTTGAAAGTTCAACCATTAGGAATTCATTAAACAAACTTCTAGCAACAATGAATTTTTTACCTAGAAAACAGATTTTTGAATAATTCATGGTGACATTTTTTGTTGCTCTTGTTTTTTTATTTGTTTGCTTATTTCTGTTTTGATGGCTTAGATTTTTCGGTACCTTAAATTTATCAGCAAACAAATTTTTAGCAAATTTTGAGTTTTTCACTGATTTTTTCTTAAAATTAAAAAATATGTTCATGATTCCTGTGAGTCCTGTTTTCAATTTTTTCCAAAGAGTTTGATTTTTATACTTAAGTTTAAAATTATACGTTCATGCTTTCAGTGCGTCCTATTTTCAAATACATTTTCTGAGGATTCTATGGAGACAAAAATGGTTACTGAGATTATATGGGAAAAACAGTAGATTTCCTTCAAATTATATAGATTTGCGAGGAATAAAAAAGCAATATAGTTCATGAGAATATAATCTTTTTCAAACTTCTCTAATAGGAATTTTTGCTCGAATTGGTGATAATGGCAACATTTTTTAGTTTTGCAAGCTTTGCTCAATGTAACCTATTTTTATCCGAGAAACTTTGATGCGGGTAGTTTGTTATGCGACGTCAATCGAGCAGCAACCGGCTTATATATTTTGCAATCTATTAGGCTAGAGGCCTGAGAATATAAGAAAGTCAGAGTAGCGCTATGAAGTTTTGACAAGAGAACAACGAGCAAAAAAAATCAGTTTTTGATTTTTTGATTTTGCTGGCTCTGAAAGTTTTTTGATTTTTACTGGCTCTGAAAACAGCTTTTCAAAAATGACCTTTAAAGACTGGAGGTTATTCTGATCGCTCCGAGTGCAAGGCTTTCTTAGCTGAGAAGCTGCTAGCTTTACAATAACCATGAGCTACTGATTCAAGTTGGGACAAAATGCTGACACATCTGACTTCAGGTCACGTGGACACGAAGCACCAGACGTTCTCGGCAACAGTTGAGATCAGAGCCATCTGGGACATCCCCCTGCTGCCTCCGAGAGAGAGTGTGAACACATTCATTTCCATACACGAACACGAAAAGCAGATGGGTTTCCAGATGGTATGAGATAAGTGTTTTTTACGGATAAAATTATCCTATCTTTCTTAAGTTAATTGATAAAACGGAAACTCGCTTTTTTTAGTCACTCGTGCTTTAAAAAACACTCAGTGTTAAGTTGTATACTGATTTAATTTTTACTGCATAACTAATGTGGTGTGTTTTTAGACGTTTTTGACATCCCTGGTGGCCAAAATTAGTATAACGCCAGACTGAAGCTTATTTATCCAAGTTTATGTGCTTAGAAAAAATTTCAGCTTCTTTCTGTGTCAGAATTATTTGTTCTGAATCTCTCGAAACCAGAAAATCAAAAACTTGCTTTGACATTTTTCTAACATCTCACTCCCCTATATTATCCCTCGATTAGTTGCCGTAAATAATTTAAAGTTGAGAATGTTTGGGAATGTTCTAGAACGAAGTGGAGCTGAAGAGGTTCGAGGAGTTCATTCCTAAGTTGCTGGTGTTGAATCTAGAGGACACCAAATCAGAGAAGTCCATGTACAGGTGAGTGGTGAATAAAAATAAGGCTCAAGTCCTTCAAATATTAACCAATTAATTCAAAATATCAAGGATAATTAAGAAGATTAATATTTTCAGTGTAATAAAGATATTTAAATATACCAAAAGATTCAATATCAGAAAAGATACTTACTTCAAAAGGACAGAAAAGAAAGGTGAAATCAGTTTGGGAAACGAACATAATTGGAGCTTCTAAGACTATTGCGCTTTCTCTACGCAAGCAATAGTGGCGTGCGCAGAAGTTTTTCTATGGGGGTGGGCGGTTTTTTGAAAAATTATGGGGGAGATTCTGCTAAGTTTCAAGAAAGATTAGAGCAGTTTGAGCAGTTTTTAGCCAATTACGCTCAAAATCTTGCTTCAAGATGCGAGGTTTGAGCTGTTTTTCAAGCAATATATGAGCGGTTCTTGAGCGATTTTTCAAAACAAACCGCTGAAAACCTTTCAAATCTTGGGCGCTTTTTCAGCGGCTCATTTTGCATAATGTTACAATTATTCTTTTGGTGAAGTCTATTGTTGCGGTCGTGGTCCGTGGTCGGAGTATAGCCATATGTTTGAGCGGCAGCAGTTTCAGATTTGCAGTGAACCACAGAGATAACATGTTACGCATTGACCTCCGCTGGCATCTGAAGGGCACCTTCCACGAACAGATGGAGCTGCAGGACTTCCCCTTTGACGTCCAGGTGGGCTATTTAAATAACAAAGAGACCAGGTGATCAGTGAATTGTTCCTGACGAGCTATATAAAAATATTTATTATATTTCATTTTTTTTTTACAGTTTTTAACATAAGTGCTATAGTTTGTGTTTCTGATTTCTGGCAGGACCTTTGTGTGCGTCTGCATCTAGACGACAGGAGCAAAGAGCATTTCTACCTAGAGGCGGAGGACATCCCGGGACTCCTGAACGAGAAGGCTTTCCAAGACCACCAGGAGTGGGTGTTATACAAGATGGTACTGGTGAGTCGACGTCTGACCCTTACTTCACTCATACAACTCCTAAACTATATAACACTAAAAAAAACTGAACTACTCCAAATTTAAATATAAGCTACGCTCCATAAATGGAGTTTTTTTTTAAAAGTTGCATCACACTCCTGTAGTTGTAATAAAACTGAAGAGGAACTTTTTTGTTAACTAGAACTAAGAAACGTTACGCCGCGGCTCCTAGTTTTCTAACAAAAATGTGCTCCACGTTTTACAAGTCTCCAGTTGAAAGCGCAAATGATGCCGTTTTTGACCAGGCACGAGTAGAGTTTTCTTACGCATATATCATTCTGCTCAAAAGATCCATGCGGCGATGGAGGAGTGCGAGGGGGTTGAAATTAACCCGCAAAGAAACGTGAATATTATTCGCTCTTCGTGGAAGAGTCATTATCTGCATTTTTGCGCTAATTTCACGAATAGAAATTCAAAACTAGAAAATTTTATGGGTAATTTTTTTGTAAAATTTCAAAAGCTTTCAGCAAGCAGACTGCAGCAACACAAGTTTTTTTTAATTACCATGTTGTGATGAATCTTAAAGTCTGCTTTTCTGATCAAATGAAAGCTGAAAAATAATGCAACAAAATTGTTGAAGTTTTTTATTCACCTTAACTTCAGGGCGGATTTGTAAATTTATTTTAAAACGGAAACCCAATAATTTTTTATACACAGTTTTTAAAATTATTGTTTTTTTTTCAGCAGAAAACATTTCAGATTCGTCGAACTTTGAAACTTCAAAAAAATCCTTTCATTTCAAAATTTTCGAGCAAAGCATGCTGTGCGCAATGCTTGATTTTTCTTGTATCTCTATGTTCAATAAAAAATAGTTTGGATTGTCTTTAATGCTGTTCCCATAGCTGTTGTTTCCAAATCTCAAATCAAAGATCAAGAAGAGACCACGAACAAAAAATTTTAAATCCAACGCCATTGGAAAAAAATTATATATGTCGTATGGAAAAACAAGTTTGTAATTTTCTCTGACAATGTCTGTAAACTGCAGAGTACAGGGTCATTTTTGTGGGATTTATCCATTGAGACGTCATGTAAAAACGACAAAACGACCTGCGAATATTTTAAACATTTATTCTTTTGTTCATCAGCAGTGGCGTGCGCAGAAATGTTTCTAGGGGGTGGGGGTATAGTTTTTTGAAAAATTTTGAAAATTTTGTCGACCTGTTTTTAGGTCGATCAATTTGGTTTTCCGAGCTCCCCTACAATAGTATAAAGACCCTATTTTGTGTAAATTTTTCAGTGCCGCAGACAAATTTTTCAAAAACAGAGCCAAAAACGGCGTTTTTAGGCATTTTTTGAAAAAAAAATTGACCAAAAAATTGCGTTTTTTTTGGCGCGCGCTCCCTCCTAAAAATTAGTCACATTGGCGCCAAATCCGTATTTAGAAAAATTTTGAGATTATTCAGCGAAAAACGGACTTCATAAAGTTATACCAAAGGGGGACCCTTTGGAAAATTTTGGCAATCAGAATTGAGGGGGAAGAAACGGTCAGTTATTTGTTCAGTTAATTTTTCAGTTTAACAGTGTTCTTGCGTGTTAGGTTTGCGTGTCGGAAAATAGAGTAATCTGATTGACTTGTAGCACTTTTTAAATAGTGCTAACATATCATAGCTTTCAGTTTTGCTCAGCATTTTTGCTGATTCGATCAATGTTGTTCTTGAAGCTTGAGACAAAAAAAATAACTAAAAATCTTTGTTTTTCGATTCTGTTGAAACGAATCGTCTACGCATAAAGAATGATGCCTCCGTCGTCATCTGTTTTCAAAAGTATTAGTCTTTGATGTACAAAGGCTGTCGCATGCAAGAATCTTTTCAGCCGGCGCAATAAAATATTAAACTTTAATTCATTTAAAATTCAAAACTGGCTTCGAAAATATGTGTTTCTTCTGTGTTCAATCTAAATAAATCACTTTTATGATGCAGATTGTTATTTAACACGATTTTTGGGGAAAAAGAGTTGAAACTTTGAAACTAAAAGTTTGGCTAATTAATTTGTACTAAACGTGAAGTTTAAAGTTCGGGAGCGAGGATAAACAAAGAAAAATCCCAAAATTTGTATTTTTAGACGGGGGAAAATAACGTGGACAGTGAAGAGCAGCGGAACTGTGATGACGTGTTGGTGTTGAGATGTAATGTGCAGAGGAAGTTCAAGTACTTCGTCTACAATTGCTTCCTAGTCATGGTCTGTTTTCTTCAGCCACTGTTCATTTATTACTGCTTGAATGGTTTGAACTATTTATAGATGTTTGAGTGATGGTTAACAGAAGGCGAAGTGGATAAGACTTCAAAAAACGGCTCGAAAAATGCGGATAAGTCTTCAAAAAAATGGCTCGTTTCCACTATAAATTTTGGCCTGGTTGAAAAAAAGATAAAGTTTAACAAAGTTCATTTTAGCGCTGATGAGCAAAAAGTGAACTTTCATCCATTTTATCTAGTAGGTGTTTTTTCTTTTCTTTTTCGAGGAAACAATTAAAATTCGTACACACTCATTTTTCTAATTAAGCGTTTCAATTTAATTTTTAAAAGGTCACTTTTGATTTTTATTCTGCAAGCGTGGCTGAAGTAATGCGCTCTCTAAAAACATATGGCGCTTGTTAATGTGACTTTCGGGTTTCTCAATTTTCATCATTTGCTCAAAAAAAACTGGTCGGCTGTTTTTTGTCATTCGGGGATCTCAAATTTAATCATTTAAATTTTATGAAACTATTCCGCACTTAATGTTGCCTTGACATCGTGAGATCGTTGAGGTTTTTCCAGACTTAAGTTTTTGAATAATCAACCTGTGTTCCGACTTTCCTAACGAAAGTAACGGAATAAATGTGCTCGGGGTGGTTTTTTTCGGTGGAATCCCTCATACGCGAAGGACAGAATGCGCGAAAGTAAAAAACAGCCAATCAGCTTTCCATAATCTAAAATTTGGAAAGAAAGTAAACATTTCCAGGGACTGAATATTGATATTGACCGAATATAAAAACGGCAGAATAATGCAAAACTTTTAAATTTTCACTGGCCGACGCCGAATTGGAACAAATTTTATATTTCAAGGGTTTTGTTATGGAAGAAGCAAAATATTGCTTCATTTAATTCATTTTAATTGAATAGAAATTGCTCCTTTTCAAAAATTGACTTTTGGCTAATTTTGTTTTCGGTCCTTCGCCCAAGAGTTTTTTCACCAATTCAGACCTTCGCGCATGAGACTAGCCTCCGTTTTTTCTTCAGACAAATTCAACTTTTTAAGTAGGAATTTTTGAAAACTTTTTTATATCAGTCAAAAGGTTTTGTTTTCTTGAGCCCAAATTTAAAAAGATATTTCACCTGTGATTCTTTATCAAAAATTATATTAGGGCCCAAAGATTGCCAAAATGGCCCATTTGAGACAATTAACTTACGATATATTTCGCGCTAATAACGCGTAAGCGGAGATTTGTTCCCTCATAGAAACTGTTCCAAATTGATTGAAACAACCAAATTGTCATACTCATAATTTTTATGTTACTAAGAGCAAAATTTATCACTCTGTACTTTATATGGCGTGTGGGGCGATGATTTAGCAAAGCTCAAAAGTTTTCTTGTTTCTTTTCAAGTAGTATCGTTTTTTTTAATTAATACCGCTTCATAGACCTAGAAAGACAGTCGGAACATTCAGGGTTTTGACCTGACAAGAGCAGTTTTGTTGTTCCACCTTTCGCAATGAAAATAACGGAATATTTTTGCTCGGGTAGTTTTTTTCTTCTGAAAAATTTCGACTTTTTAACTAGCCATTTTTGACGGATTTTTTTTTGTATTAATCAAGGGGTTATGTTGTCCTGAGCCTAAATTTGAAAAATTCTTTCAAGTGTGAGTAGTTTTTGTTAAGTTGACGGGGTTGACGGGGTTAGTTTTTGTTAAGTTTGGCCAATTTGGGTCAATTAACGCGTGTTATTTTCCGTCTTAGAAATCGTTCCAAATTGGCTGAAGGAAGCTTATTTGCGATAATTCATTTGTTACTAGGAACGAAATCTATGACTTTGTACTTTATAGGGCGTGTGAGGGGATGAATATAACAAAAATTTATTTACATTTATTTTATTAATGTTATCACTGCTCTAAAAACCTTAAAAGGCAGTCGGAACTTTCAGAGCTTTGCCTTAATAACAGCAGTCTTGTTCAATTTTCAACAAGATTTATACAAAAAAAATTTTTTTATGGAAATCAAAACATCAAAGAAGATCAAAGAAAAGTAGCCTTTTGCGGAATCCGCGACAAATCTGATTTTTGCCCCTTGCGGATTCCACTTACAATTCACAAAATGCATAGTTTGGCCTCGTATTGTTTTCAACGGATTCAAATTTAATCAAGCATCAAGTTTTGCTTCTGAGTAATTTCTAAATGAAGTTTATCTTTCAACAAAATTAGTCATTCCGTTTCAACAATTAGAAGGAAAATGCTGTAAAATGATTCTTTTCTCAATTAATTTTCATAATTGATTAATAACCCATTGCACGAATATGACCAAGGCTTTTTAGTTTGTGGCAGTTGAATTTCGTGCCCTTTGGCAATATACTGGGCAGACATTTCAACCTGTAGAACTCGCATTTTAACCAAACTTTTGAAATGCGAGTTCTTTGCCTTGTGCAAATAGATATGAGAGATTTCTTTGTATATTTCATTTTTGGACATTGTAAAATGATATTAAATTCGGATTGTTTTTTTTCTGAATTTGAGAAACCCAATAATTATTAGACTTTTAGAAGCCGCATACCAAATGGAAAATATCGATGCTTAAAAAACAAGTTAATAGGAACTTACCTGCGATATTTAAACTTGAAGAGTTTAATAAGGGCGTTTTAAAGTTTTCAGTTTATAAGTTGCTAATTGGTAGGTTTTTGTTCAAACTGATTCCAGTTTAGTTTGAAGTTAAAGGCCGTAAGCAGTAAGCATTCTGCCCTTAAAATATCTCTTAGCTGAAGTAAGGCAAATTAATTGGCAATTAATTCGGTACTTAATTCGCAAAAAAAATATCACAAAGATCTTAAAACAAGTTGAAAAGGGTTGAAATTTCAGGTAAATTTCTTGGTGTTAGTTGGAAGTTTAAGAAACTGATTAATTGAAAAACAAACTTTTGTTGAATATACTTTTTTCAAATGAAAATTTTAAGTTCACATTGTAGCAGTCGGGGTCTAATGCAGTAAAAGCCCCAATAGCACGGCAGATTTAGGGAGGGAGGGGGGTCGAACGCACCTTTCCTCAGGGATTCGACCCCCTGTCGACCCAAAGGGTCCCCCCTTTTTACTAATTTGGAATATCCGTTTTTGGCTGACGGACCCAAAAACTTTTCTGAAGTTGTCTTCGGCGCCAATATATACTAAAATTTAAGGGTTTTTTTGATCATATATTTCAAAATTGCCTAAAACTGCCTTTTTGGACTGTTCTTTCAAAATTTGTCTGCGGCGCACAAAATTTGGCCAAAACAGGGTCTTTTTAGTGCTCTGGGAGAGATTGGGAAATCATTTTGGTCAACCTAGAAAAAAGTCGACAAAAGTTTCGAAAACTTTTTGAAAATCCGCCAACCCTCGTCGCTAAAATGAAATTAATTTTGATTGGACGAAAAAAGACTCGGTTTTTTGCAGCCGGTTAGCTAAGAAAGTTCCGAATACCTTTAAGAGATCTGGTTGGCCAATAGGTTAACTCACATTTAATTATTAAACAACAGAAATCCGACTACTACTTTTTAGCGCATGATTTTTGTAACTTTCTTTGTTCCGTAGATAATAAATAATCAACTTTCCTGGTCAAAAAACATTGTCATTATAATCGAGTTTCATTACAGTTTGAGACCACGCGGCACATACACCCTCTCCACGTGTCCCCCCTCAGTTATTTTCCTCTCTCCCAGCCCCAAGCCCCCTCCAAAGTTGCTCCCTTCTTCAAACAGGAGTTAGTGGAGTTGGGGGGCGGGCAGATTCGGGGGGATTACCACCTTCTCAGCGCAAATGTTGCGCAAACTATAATAGGAATGTCTAACAATTCTGATTGCTTAAATTTTTGCATCATTCGGTCCCTCCGTCATGAGAAAACCGCCCCTGTTTAGTGCATAACCACCCAGCAGTCGAAACAATCAAAACTTTGCCTCGATGCGAGCGGTGTTGTTGCTCCTACTTGGGAAGAAGTTGACAGAACATTTCTACTCTGTCTTTTTCTTCAAACATTTTTGTTCCGACTTTCGATACGAAAGTAACGGAATATTTGTGCTCGGGGTGGGTTTTTTTTTTCTTCAGACAAATTTCGACTTTTTAACTAGCCATTTTTGACGGAATTTTTTTTATCATTCGAAAGGTATTGTTGTCTTGAGCTCAAATTTGAAAAGATATTTCACCTGCGATCATTTTTTGTTAAGTTATGGGGGTTTAAAGATTGCCATTTTGGCCAATTTGCGACAATTAACGCGCGATATATTTCGCGCTATTAACGCGTAAGCGGAGAGTTAATCCGTCTTAGAAATCATTCCAAATTGGTTAAAAGACGCTTATTCGCCATAATTGATTTGTTAAAAGGAGCAAAATGTATCCTTTTGCACTTTTTATGGCGTGTGGGGGGATGATTTTCATAAAAAATTTCAAATTTTAGAAGAAAAAAAATTTTCATTTTTTTTACTTTTAATTTTTTTCTAATGTTACTACTGCTCCATAAACCTTAAAAGGCAGTCGGAACATTCAGGGCTTCGCGCTGATACGAGCAGTCTTGTTTGGTATTAGAACGCCTAGTTTTTGTTTGATTTTTATAGCACTTGAACTATATCATCACGCATGGTCTTAACTTCAAAAGAAAATTCACATGCGACTCTTGTTGTTCCGACTTTCGAGGAACGTGAGGCTTATATTTGCTCGGGGAGCTTTTTTATTCACACTAATTATACAAAATTCTGGTTCCTCGGTAGATAAATTTCTTTATCAGCATGGGACGAGCCGAGTGTGCACACCACGGGGACCGACCTTTTACCAGACCGACTTTTTACCACAAAAGTTATAACATGGACCTTTTACCAGACTCGATAAACAAATTGGATTGACAGATGTAATGGCGCCATAATTTTTTGGTTAAAGGCAATGTTTTCACGGTTTCTCAGCGAAGTTTGTTTGTTCTAACCGCTTCCTTTTCAAATCGTCCAGTAATTTAAATTTATCTTAATTGAATTATTGCATTGTGGTCTGGTAAAAGGTCGGTCTGGTAAGAGTGCTAGCCCCATACACCACTATAAAATCGTGCCGTGAGTATGTCTATCACTGTTTGTTTTTTATCCCCAGTTACAATTTCGTTCCAAAATCAACTGAGGCAGCTAATTGGTTTTAATAACTCCACGCACGACTCTAATTGCAACATTTAAACTTTGATGTTATTGACTGATTGGCTGATTTTTAGTTTCACCCATTTGGTCCGAGATTGAAGCAGTGTTATCAATAACTATTATGGTGTTCCGTTGAGATTGTGAAATTTTTTTTAAGTTTTGATCAAATTAATGTTTGGTTTGAAAAATAGCTATATTGTGATTTTTTTCTCGACGTTGACTAAGTTTTTGGAAATTTGGTGCCAAATTATACTCAACCTATGAAAACTGCTCGTATCAGGGCAAAAACATGAATCCTCCGATTGCCCCTAGAGTCAATAAAAAAGTTTTCTTGATTCAAATTTTTTTTTTCTTTGTCAAAAATATGAAAATATTTTATTAAACCATTATTATCTTCTAACACGCTTTTTAAGTACAAAATGATTTATTTTACGTCTGTTTTTTAATTAAAAAGAGCAAATTGCCATCTTCAGTTCAATTGATTTAATTCATTTTGATATTTACACTTTTTTAAACTTTAAAAGGACAAAATATATCGCAGTTAGTTATCCCTACTATATCCTTACAAGTCGTAGCCCCAAATTGAATTACCTGTAATTTTGCGGGAAAATGACCCCATGTAAAATATCTTTTCAGTTATAAGCCTTTGGAGGCAATATCGCTCAGACCGTATAAAAAAACTTTTTTCAAAAAAAAATTACTTTTTGAAAAGTCAAAATTTGTCTGGAGAAAAGGTAGAAAAAAAATCGAAACCTGGCTGTGGCAAATTACTCTCCTGTTATATCGTTCAAATTTGCGTCGACGTAGTCTCGGATGGTTTAAAAAAAAATACTAATTAGATTAGAAACGTTATTGCATGCTTTGAATTTCAAGTCAAAATGTGGAATAAGTTGTTGTTTTTTATTTGAGGAAGACGAGAAAATTAAATTGCAAAGTAATGGCCTGACAAAAAGTGAATGCTTTTGTTTAATCTATCTTCATTCCATTCTTCCAATAATGGGGACTCATGATATTTGAGACATTGATGGAAGTATTAGTTCTGATAAAAATGACACTTTCGGAAGTATAGCTACCCATTGTTTTTGCAGTGATGAAAAGTTTCGAGACCTAGATCCGTCAAAACTAAATGACCCTGTTTCTTCCTGCTGTTTATTGACCCGATTACTTTCATCCTAATTTTTTGGGCTAATTTTTAGGTTTTTAGGCACCTGATGAATTAATTTCGCATTCACCCAGTAAACTTCAAAAGAAATGAAATGAAAAAAGTAACGAAAAAAAAACTAGCAAAATTGGAAAAAAAGACAGCAAAAGAAAGTTGACTTAAATAAATTAAGGATTGATCAATTCAAAAAGATAAAAGAAGACAGCTAATTAATTATACATTGGCTTGAAATGATTCAGTTAAGAAGAAAAATATATGTATAGACATTACATGTGAATAAATGAATTGCAAAACATTTTTTGCCTTGCAAAGTTCCATAAAATATTATTGACCATCAAAAAACAGATAATGGCGAAACTATGCAAGTCACAAAGAAAACTAATTGATGTCTTGAAGTCAAATATAAAATTGAATTTTCAAGAAGTAGTTTAAAAATTAATCTTTAAAATAATTGGCTTCATTCTAATCAAAATGCATCCAAAAATGCATCCAAGAAACTTCAAAAACGGGAAAAAAACGTTTGCCTAATTTCATTATTTCAAAATTAAAAGATGCAAACTCTCTCTCCCGTGATTGTAAAACTTTTTTTGAAGAAATCAAGGAATACATATGCTTGGGGTGGCTTTTTATTCAGACCAGTTTTACAAAACGCTGGTCGCACGGGGTATCGATCTCTTGATCTGCACGGGCCGATAGCACAGAAAGGGCCATTGTACATGAAAATTTACGCGCCAGGCAATTTATCCCGCACTATAAAATCGTTCCAAATTGAATTGAGGCAAGTAACTGGTTTTATTAATTCGATACACGATTTAAATTTTAACACTTAATTTTTAATATGATCAGCCTTCAACTCATAGTTTTGCCCATAGTTACTTTACCAAAAACTATTTGAGACTAAATGGCAGTCGGAATTTCAAGGCTTCGCTTTGATACGAGCACTCTTGTTTCCGTACATACGAAACTCGTCTCTCTAAATTTCACTGGAAACCTGTTTTTCTTCGTCAACCCAGAAAATCCTTTGCAGCTCAATTTAAGACATATGGCTCTGATTATGGTACAGAGACGGACATTATCTGATGTTTAGTTATGTTCCGTGAAATGGCGTAAGAAAACAACTGAAATCAAGTGTTATGCCTACTTAGTGTATGAAACAATAACTTGGTCATTATTTTTACGTGAGTTAAGAAACCAACATGCAATCAAAACAATCAAGATAGTGCCACATAAATGCGCCTTCTTGTAGTTGCTTCCCTAAAAAAAAAACGGTTTCAATTTGAGCTACTTTTTCAAAAATAATAACGTCCAGTTTCATTTGTTTTTAGTAAGTTCCCATTATCTGATTTAACTTCAAAACATGGCAAAAAAAAATTTTTTTTTTCAAATTGTGAATATTTATTAAAAAAATGATGAGTTGGGCAAGATCCTCAGCTTTTCACTGAAAATTTTTTTTGGTCAAATTTTAACTCCTAAAGTTTTACATCATTTGGTTGTAATAACGACCCAGATTGTTCTAGATGACAAAAAAAAGAAACAAAAACTTCTGTTACAACCCGGTTGAATATGTTAATGTTCTGACTTTCATTAAAATTAACGAAAACTTTGCTCGACGTAGTTATTTCCCGTACCAAAAAACTCTTGATTTCAGACCTGAAACCTTTTATAACTGATCTAAATTTCTGGTCAGAATCTCTTTATGAAATGTTTAAATAAAGCAGGGATTTTTTCAGAATTGTTTTTTTTTCTCATCTTTTCTTTCTGAAGAGAAATTTGTCAAATCTAGGCTAATTCTAGCTAAAAAACTCTCCTGGTTATTAAATTTTTTAAATTTGCATTGTATTGCCTTGGCTCTTGTGCATAATCGAAACATGTTTTTATCGTTACTGTTGAGCAGTAAGCTGGTTTCTGATTAATTCTTTTCAAAAATTATTCATTTCTAAACTTTAAAAAAAAATAGATCAATTCTGTATAGAAAATATGACAAAATTCGGCTAGGTAATCAACATAACAATTCTATCTTGAAAAATAGCATTCGTTGGGTACGGGTTCTCCAGAAAAGTTTTGAACTTTAAACTACTAAATTTTGACAATTTTAAAAACCGTCTGAAAATAAAACTTTAAAAAAAACGTCGATGCCATGAGCTTGAAGTTAAAAAGGTATTTAACCGTAAAGCACTTTTCGCAAAAAATGGGGTTCGAAAATTGCATTTAGGCCAATTTGGGATCATTATTACGTGTTTCTTACTAGTTGTTTGTTATGTGTAGCAGCAGGGCAGCAGGGGCGGATTTAGGGGGGAGCCGGGGGGGTATGGGGTCAAACGCCTCCTCCCCCCAGATGTTTGACCCCCTGTCGACCCAAAGGGTCCCCCTTTTGTTACTTTTTAAGAAAACCATTTTTGGCCAACCGACAATAAAGTTTTTCTAAAGGCGCCTTAGGTGCCAATATATACTAACTTTGAGGGGGAGCGCGCGCCAAAAAAACGCAATTTTTTTTCAAAAAAAACGCAAATTTTTGTCAAACGGATTTTTGACCTGTTTTTTCAAAAATTTGCCCTCGGCGAAGAAACTTTGACCAAAATAGCGTATTTTTAGTGCTTTACGAGAGCTCGGAAAATCAATTTGGTCGAACGAAAAAAAAGGTCGTCAAAATTTCCGACAATTTTTTGAAAATCCACCCCCTCCCCTCGAGAAATCCTAGATCTGCCCCTGTGTAGCAGCATTAACAGCATACTTATATCCTCCCCTCGAGAAATCCTAGATCTGCCCCTGTGTAGCAGCATTATCAGCATACTAATCCGCTCAAAAAATCATTCCAACTTCCATTGAGACAAGATAATTGGTCCAAGTAACGCTTTTCTACTTGAATAACATAAAGTGGAGGGTCTGCAAAAGAAACTGATAATTTCAAAAAAAAAATGAGTGAAAATGATCGGTTTTAGCAAAAACTTGATACGGGCTGTCTTGTTAAACTTTCACAATTGATATGTCAACTTTCTAGTCTTTTAGTGAACAAGTTGTAAGACACCGCAAGAAAACGACTGTTTGTACAGGCGCTAAGCCAAGTACATGAAAAAAAAAACATTTTAAAGAGAGTTACGTAATTTTTATACGTAAATTAATATGTAGAGACTAGTTCTTTAAATTCAGCCCCTTCTAGAGAGGTTTTGATAATTTGCGAAAAAAATGTGTCACTTTTGCAGAGAATCTGCGATAGTTGCACACAAGTCGTCTGTAAGTGTTCTGTTTAGTTCTTCTTTGCGGTCATGTCCCTGTGCAACTTCACCAACAGACCAGAACACGTGCAGTTTCGAGTGAGTGGGACCCTGACTCTGGTATTGACCAGTGTGGCCTACAAACTGATGCTGTCCAATACATTGCCAACCATCTCCTATCTCACACTCGTCGTAAGTCACCAAAGTAATCAACCCCCTTCGTCCCCTCATCATGTGTGGATATGTTTCTGCTTATTAAGAATGATAAAACAGTTATTTTCAGCTCCTAAGATTATAATTGCCATTAGAATAACCAAATCAAAACGGAGTGAAATGCAGAGTTATTTTTAGTCTTATAATTTTTCCTGAAGACATATTGGTTATCTTAAAATATTAGAAATTTTTTAAAGCTGTGTTAAATACAAAATTATATATTTCGCCAGTAGCAAAGTATTAATAATTAACAAATAGTATACCTCAGGGGCGGATTAAGGGGGGGAGCGAGGCGGACGCTCCCTTTCTCAGGGATTCGACCCCCTGCCGACACAAAGGGTTCCCCCTTTGCACCATTTTGATATATCCATATTTGGTGACAGACCATTAAACACTTTCGAAAGGCACCTTCGGCGCGAATATATACTGACTTTGAGGGGGAGCTCGCGCCAAAACAAGCAATTTTTTTGGTCAGAATTTTCCAAAAAGTTCCTAAAAACGCTTTTTGTTCTGTTTTTCAAAATTTTGGCCTCGGATCAAAAAATCTAACAATCTTAAAAATCGCTCCAAATTGGTTGAAAGAAGCCTATTTGTCATAATTTGTTTGCTGCAAGGAGCAAATTAGATTCTTTTGTGCGGTATATGGCGTGTGGGGGGATGATTTTCATAAAAAATTTTAGAAAAAAAACTTTTTTCATTTTTTTTAAAATTTCATTTAATTTTTTAATTTTATAATTGCTCCATAAACCTTAAAAGGCAGTCGAAACATTCAGGGCTTCCCTCTGATACGAGCATTCTTGTTATTATTATTCCGACCTTCAAAGAGAGTGCCTGAGTATTTCTACGGCGTACAAATATTCAGCCACTTTCTTTGAAAGTCGAATAAATCATAATAAATTTGACGTTTTTCAGCTCACTATTGATTTCCCAGCTGTTTTCTGTACAATTTATCCGTGTTTTAATGATGAAAAAGAAATTTCGAAAAGAAAAACCTCAATCTACGTTTTGCACTCAACCCGCTTACTCATGTAACATATTACTGTATCTGCACGACGCGTTAAATTCTAAATTCTAAACATTGAAATTACAAATTTAATATAGATTAGGTTTTTATACAAAATCATATTTAACTAACTGTGAAAAGTTCTTACAGAAACTGAATGAAAAACTTTATTTTAAAAGCAACAGTTCAAAAGTAAAATTTTTTAGATTGTACTAATAAAGTTTGAAACTAAGTCTGTATAAACCAATTACCCGTTCTTAAAATTTTTTTTATTTTCATTTTTATTTCTTATGGGAACTAGATGTTAAAATTACGATTTATTGTAAAGTTTGGAAAAACAGCCAAGAAACAACAAAATAAACATTAAATCGTCAAAAAACTCAAATTGTGATAATATGATAGCGTTTTTTTCTTCCAGATTTCGAAGAAAGAGACTGAATATCTGAACTCAATATGTTTTTACAAGACAAATTTTGCCTTTTTGACTAGCAATGTTCCACATATATTATTATCATTCGAAAAATGATGTTGTCATCAGCTCAAATTTGAAAAGATATTTCACCTGTGATTATATTTGATTTTGTTGTGGGTTTTCAATTTTGTTATGATTGTCAATTTTATCAACTGGGGCCAAATAACGCGCAATCAAATACACACTATTGAGGCGAAAGTGGGCATTCATTCCGTCTTATAAGTCAATTCAAATTGAGGCATGGTATTTGGTGTAATTAATACTTTACTCTATGCAAAATTTATCACTTTGTTTTTCCTCTAATGTGTGGGGATTTAAATTGCTTAATAAAATCACAAAAAAACTTAGAATTTATTCGATATTATTTATTTAATCCGTCGTATTTAATGAGTGGAGATTCAATACCAAGAACCTCAAATGGTAGTCGGAAAACTCAAAGTTTTGCCCCGAGACGAGCAGTAATGTTTCAATTTATAGCCATTAAATTTTTAATATTGAATTTTATTTATTCATAAAGACATCAGTGAGCTTATACCAAAAAGTGCATTACCGCACGTTTATTTTGAATAATTTATTTGCGTTATTTTTTTTCTATATCGTATTTTACCATAACACAATTTCAAAAAGTAATTCTTACACTATTTGGTACTCCTGTTTTTTTTGTCCTGTATAGTTACTCCTATTTGGTTTCTAGCTTTAATAACAGCTGGAAAACGATTTGAATCTTGAAATATTACGGAATTGATTTTAATTTAATTTTCAATAGTCGAAACAATTCAAGTAGTTACTTTCAAACTAATTATCTGAGAAAGTTTTTTTTAACAAATGTTTTTTGAGTGGGCACATATAAACATATTTGATTTAGTACAATAGAGCTGGGTGAAACTAATTCCGAATGATAAATACGTCTAACTATCTTTTTTCAATCAGAATGATGAAACAAGAATAAACTATAATTATCGTCGGCAAGTAAACCAGTTTTTGGCCTTCTGCTCAAACTACTTAATTTGATCCTTTTTTGTAGCAAAAATTTCTTAAGCTCGCAATTAAAAAAAGTTATGACGACAGTTCGTAGAAAGCGATAATCGTCACCAACCAACTTGATAAAGTTTATTAGTTCCGTGAAAGTTCCATATCAAATCTCTCGCCTACGTGTATAGCTTTTCAATTGCTGTGTATTGCGGGAGTACTTTTTTTAAGTTAGTTTTCTTTGTTAAGTTTCTGTGTGACAAAAGGTTGCTTTTTGAAATGATTGAGTCCTGCAAAAACTATTGTCGCCTTGAATATTATGCCGAGTGTGATGGGTTTTTGCTAATTTTTGTGGTCATACGAACCACCAGTTTGCCCATTTGCACTGTTTATCCGTGTTTTAAATCGGTTGTTTTTTATTAGATAATGAGAGTTGGGATGAATAATTGTGTGAGCAAAATTTCATACAACAGTGCAAATTTATAAGAACTCTGGCTGCTCCTATAAAAAAAATTTTTGTTCAAAATATAAAAATTGATGATATTTCAAAAAAAATGGAAACAATTGGAATTTTTTTCCACATTTTTTAAAATGTTTCCCCCACTCGTGGAGGTCCTAAAAAGTTCAAAGTGAAGGTCTTTAAAATTTAAGGTCCTAAAACGTTTGATTGAGATCCAAAAGCTTGCCTCATGCATAATGCATATTTGGAACAATTTCAGAGCGTGGTGAAAACACCGCTTACGCCGCGTTATTTGCACATAACTTGTGCTTTAACAGAACATATTGCGCTTTAACAGACTTAAATTGGCCTAGTTAGCACTTTATAAAACCCGGTAACTTCCAAGTAATGTGTAAAATAAGATGAATACAAATTGAATATTGAGCTCAGAGTGTCAATACTTTCTATTTGATAAAAGAAGTTCTAATCAAAAGTGACTAGTTAATAATTCTAAATTTGTCTGAAGAAAAAAAAACACACCAAGCGCATAGCGAAAGCAATCCATCTGATCTTCAAAAATCAGAACATTAAACTCAAATAGCTTGCCTCACTTCAATTTAGAACAATTTCTAAGCCGGATGTTAAAATGTTTCATAGGATGTTGAAATTAGGATTGAGTTAGTAAAAAGTTTTAAATTTGACCAAAAAAAACGGGTCTTATAATTTGCCATTTTCTTCGTCAGATGGAGCAAGCACAGAGCTGTGTCAACACAAACCCTTAAAAACCATATCAATAAGCAAAGTATGAGAAACAAGTGAACAATCTCCCCTCTATATCAATTTAGGAATTAGACCGTTCACTTCGTTAAAAGTAATATATTTCAGCGGATCAGGTTTGAGCATAATAGCTGCAGGATTTATCACTTGAATTTTTCATTAAATTTTAGGGGGGAGATTGCTCACTTGGTATACAGTGCTGATTTAAATTAACCGGACAAAACGAATTAACTTGAAATTTAAAACGCGTTTTTCTCAATTTGGGTTGAGTTTAGCTGAAAACTGATGAAGACAAAACTTGCCTAAAATGTTAGCTGAATTAATATGATGTGATTTGTTTTGCGAAATTCGGGCCCAAAATGTTACTCAAAAATTGGGTCATTTTGGCTTTTCTTAGTTAATCAAAAATTATGCCAAAAATACGCAGTCGCTCACAGACAAAATTATAGCAAAGTGAGCCCCTTACGTAGCCCAACAAACTTTAGGAAGGGTATAAAAGGTCTCTAATTGCTGCCTTTTTAAGCTAATTTTTAAAAATTGGCACACTCTTCAAAAGTTTATGAGAGTTTTGATAACCTGAAAGTGGGTTAATCAACCTAAGAAAAAAATAATAGCTTTTTTGAATCTGAATATAGAAAAAATTGCCTTTCTAGAGTGGTTATACCAATCATACCTCCTGTGATGCTCTGATTAAGCCTGCAAAACTATTTAAAATTGTTAAATGTAAACCCTGATTGGAAAATTGATTTGGGATGTTTCAAAGCAAGATGCAACAATTGTTTGCAGGATTTCTACGTGCTGTTTGCAATTCTTATGCTGACAGTTCTGGTGGTGGCATTCTCCGTGCTTCATTTAGTCTTCAGGACCAGTGACCTCGAGGGCGAAGAGAGGGAGGAGTTCTTCTGGCATCTGGATGTATGGACTGTGTCCACACTTGCTCTCGTTTATTTCCTCTGGAATGTCGGGTTTGGGATACTCGCTATCGCCAAGGTAGCACCAAACTTTTGATAAAAAAATTTCGGAATTAAGAGTTTTTTCTAAAAAAACTAACAAAAAAACGTAAATAAATTTATTACACCTAAAAGTTACTCGTCGGACATACGGTTTTTTTTATTGGCAGCCCATATAAAATGCGAAATTATTGTTTAACTGAAAAATCTAATAGAAACGGGGAACATAGATCATGATGTTTCAAAGCTATTGCAAGTTAACATGTTGAAATCTATAAGAATTTTTTAAAAATTAAGTCGAAAATTGAACTTGATCTTTTTACCCTGAAACTTTGATCTTCACGACCGGATGAACGGGAGCTGATAGTTGTAAAAGGAAACAGAAGAACTTAAACTTAACCAAGGCGATCTCAAATAACCCTACCCAGGCAACGGAAGTCTAGTTTCCCATTACTCCTACCTTTTACAGACGCAAAAACCTAGGAAATAGGAAGTCGGTTCAATAATTTCAAATGATAAGAACAACATCGAATTGTCCGTAGGTTTTGATATTTCCCAACAATTTCTCAAGCTGACTTTTCAAGTTTAGACAATGGGTTCGAAATAAAATAAGAACCATATAGCCGGTTGCGGTCAATTTTTGTCGATTTTGTTCGTTATGCGATGAGACGATCTGAATGAAAGCTTAGATAGAACATAAACATATTCGATGGTAAAAGTTATTTAAACATCTACAGATATATCACTTGAACCAATCTGATTATTAATTTTACTTTTGCGCGGAAAAAAGTTTTAAAAGTAAAACGAAAAGAATTAGAAACACACAAAGACAAAGTTGGTCCTCAATTCCAGCGGTCAGAACAATTTAAACACGTTAGAAGTTTCTGATCACAGATGGCTATATTTGAGTTTCAGGTTTGTTGCTTTGTTTTTACGCAACATTTTGCAATTAAATGTTTCAGACTCGAAACGCTTCAAAGAAACTCAAGAACGAGGAGCAAATTTATACAAGAAAACTCATCGGAATGGTAAGATGACTTTTTTTTCAAGGGTTTTTTGGATGTATTTAACTAATAATTGCAACCCCTGTAAAAAACGAATTCAACGGCTAAGCATATGTTATTTCTGTACCTTGTAACGACACCCCCCCGCCCAACCTTGCAAAAGGGTGGGGTAAAAAGTTAACAACATCCAGCTGACTTATAAGAAGTCAATAAATTGAATGATCTGTAAAACAACACTTCGATTTGATGTTTCAGGCCGACCAAAAGTCCGTTCCAGGCTTGATTTCTGCACGAACTCGAGTGAGTGAAATCTGTTCTTACTTGCACATTTTCGAAAAAAATTGTTCTAATAATTTTTTCGTTGTTTACAGTATTCGTGCTTACTGGACGTAAATGTAAAATATTCGAACCATTCTTACAACGATTATCATTACCATTACAGCGCATGATAGATAAATTTTACTGGAGACGGGTTTCATCTTTACGAATGTTTCTCGTCCAAAAGCAACTGAAACGCTTGTTTTTCCCATTTATGCCTGCATAGAAGGCTTTTTCAAATCTTCATTGTTACAAGCTGAATACTCGAGATTTATTCTTTCAGAATAATAAAACAAAAATCGGCTTCTGCAGAAAAATGCATGAATTTCTATGGTAGTTTTCCAGCTGTGGTAAATGTTTCAAGCTTTTTCATGTTAAAAGGTTGATGGTCTACTATTTGAGGGCAAGACATCATTTCACAGGCCAGGAAAGAAACAAGAAATGTTGCATGTAGATGATCTAAGCTAGAGACGATGCACCAAACACGCCAAAAATCTGAATAGCTCGTATTTTCGTTCTCTTCAATGAATTATCTTCAATCATTTTTTGAAACTGATTTAGAAGCAAGCCTCAATGGAAGTGATGACACGAGACGACTCTGTTCTCTCGGTGGAAGAAAACCCGAGCCGAATGGGCGACCACACCCGACCCCCATTGCGATTCCAATACACGACAAACTTTGAGCATTTTTCAAACGATGAGTTAGCAGTTTCTCAAAACTGTCGTATTACACTCACTAATAAAGTCCAACCCACCGAACATCGGAAGTTTAGTCAGTCTCGGCCGCCGACCGGAAGAAACGCGAACTCGGCTGACACCGCGTGTTCCGAATCTCCACCAGACAGCACCGACGACTTGAAACCGAATCCAAAACTTTTCACGCCGAGTCTGAAAAATTTATAAGTGCGGATTTCTCTAGTGTAGTATATGCCCTTCCACCAATATATTTGCAGAAAATTTATTTGAGCACAAATAGTTGACCAAATTGTAGTTTCTGGATTTTTGAGCTGCTTCATGCTTCAAATTTTGTGAAATCAAGAGACCTGATTATCATCGCGACCAAATGATAGAGAATGCTTTCTCCTAAAATTTGACTTCAAATTGAAGAAAATCGTTTATTTTCAAAGATTATGTTATTGGATGTAGATATCAGCCTTATCGACTGAAATAAATTAGTTTTTCTTAAAAATAGTTTTTCCGTATTTTAAGACGCAAAAAAGCCTGGGTTGATCAAATCTTCTAATCTTACAAAATCCATGAGTCAAAACTTTTTTTGTGATACAGTTCCAAATAGTTCCATATGTACAGAAAGTTGTATGAATCCTTTATAATAAACAGTTCCCCATACAAGTAAATTGGGGACCCTTCGTCCAGCATTGTCATAAGATCGAAAGGAGCACAGAATGTTCCAACCATGGCCTTAAAAATACATTAAAATTTTTTTTTTCAAATTAGTGTCGTTTTGTTTCGCATCGTGTGATAAAAACATACTAGAGATTATGCATACTTGTTAAAGACAAGTCATACTATAGTAAGCAAACTGAAAAACAATTTTTGATGGAAAATGACAAGAAAAATGAGAAAAAAATCAGAACGAAATTTCAAAGTTTTTAATTCCAAAATGGCGCTAAAAAACTCGGAAAAATTAGTTTTACTCGATTAAAAATACATTTTTACGTTTTAAATTAAACTTTTCTAAGCTTTTAAGCCATTAAAACAAGCTATTGTAAGCCAGCTTGCTCGAATTAAGATGAACAACCAAAAATTTCAAACTGTTTTTTATCGACACTAGAAAAATTATTTGAATTTTGTTAAAGGTCTGTCTCTCCGATAATTAGTTTTGGTAGTTGATACAGCATGGAAAAAAAAATAAAAAATAAAACACACCCTGATACAAAATTCCTCCCCCTTTTTAAGTGGTCGGAACAACAAGTACAGAAGTCTCGTTGCCTTTGAAAGTATCAACTAGCATAATTTTGAGAGCTAAACTCTCAGAAATACAAAACAACTGTTGAAATGGTAAAACGATAGTCGTCTAATTGTTAATTCCGATACAGGAGATAGTCAACTTAATCTTACAAAGTTAGCATAGAAAGTGGTTGAGAACACAATCCAAGGGTGACAGACTGTTCCAAGGACAAACACCTGCTAATCAATTAGTCTAGCACCGAGAAAGAACATTTGATTGACAGCTTCCGAAATGAACTAAATTACTCTATACAACACTTCCCCTTCGATAATGAAACTTTAATTGAATAGAAATGATTTCACCTGTTGATTTTAAATGACTGAAACGATTGATCATGAATGATTGAAAAGAATGACTAGCTTCATGTTTGGATGCAAATTTAGACCTTATAATGACGAAATTTTTAACAACTAAAAACGATCACTGAGCAGTGATACCAATTGAGTTTTGGGTCACTAATGACTTCCCCTCTCCCTGGGTTAGAACAGTTTGAACGAAAATTTACTATTTGTTGATGTTGGTCACTTGTTTCCCTCCTTATTTTGATTGATGAAATCAATCATTACTCCCCCCATTTTGGTGACCGCAGTTCTCTTGCGCCCGCTTCTTCTAGACGTCGTGGATGAGGTCTCGTCCTGGCTATCACCCTGGCTGCTGTATGAAACCAGCCTGGCTTTCTTTGATGAGGCTCCCTTCTTCTTACTATTGGTAGACTTCGACTGGTCCCCTGGATTGGACGTTCCTTGGTCCCTTGGATGATGATGATCTAACTCACCGCCCCGTGCCGGAATGGTGTCCTGGTCACTTCCAACATCGACTTCTGTTATTGCTGTTGCTGATCGCTCTATAGGTTCATCGGGGGTGGTAGTTAATGACTGCTTCTTTTTAATTAATGACTTCTTTGTCCGTTTTACCGAGAAAATCGGCAAGTCTTCGCTGTCTTCCGATTCCGAGCCACTACTTTCTAATCTTCGCCCGATTTTTCCCCGTTGTTTTTCCGCAAGTCGTTTTGTTAAACGGTCTTTAACTGCGCGCGGAGTTGGCGGTGGTAACACTGGTTGAGTTGCTGGCTTGTTTACTTCACTCGAGGGTACCGGTAATACGGATTTAGCTGCAACTTTCAATTTCTTTGGTTTGGGCTTTGTGGCCACTCGCGATTTCCTAAGCACAACCCCATTATCAAAAGTTAGGGTATGTGTACTCTCGGATCTTACTTTAGAGTGGATTTGTTTATACCTTTTTAGGTTCCGGTTCCCAGTTCGCTGGAACAACAATCCAGATGGTCCCGGTTGTCCAATGGGGTTTGCACTTTTAAGTAGCGACGGTTCGTCGTGTTGTTGGGCGGATTGGTCCTCTGTAAGACGTCTTGCATGGGTCCTGTTTTTGATATCGTATGCGATGTCTGATCTTACACTCCAGTTTGTATCGGCTGGATGGGGCATGTCTTGCTCATTTGGATCGGCGGCATCTAAACAAGCATTCTTCGTTGTTATAACCCGTGACCAATCCAGATTTTGAAGAGATGGCTTTTTAGTAAGGTTCCGTAAAACTGTGTTCGCTTCTCTACCATGGTGAGCTTCGAAAGGCGAGATTTTTAGAGTTGAATTTTTTGAGAATCTGAGAGCACCAAGGGCCCGTTCAACCATTTTCTCCAAGGGTTCGGGATTCTTTTCTTGAGCGAAGGTAAGGATCAAATTTTTCAGACTGCCAATGGTACGCTCGACGCACCCCGTTTCTCGATGGTCGTTTACTGGTGATTTAATAATTTCAATGCCCTCCCCATTACAAAAAGCTTTAATCTCGTTTGACATGAAACTAGCTCCCTGATCAACGTGAATTTTCCGTGGCACCCCATGGTTTGTTATATAGATCTTCAAGAATTTCAGTATTTTATCTGACCGATTATTTCCACATACCATTGCCGATGGCCAACGAGAAAACCTATCTACTGCCACTAATACATATTTGCGGGATTCATTTAAGTAATTGATGGGGCCCCCAAAAATCTAATTGGACTGATTCATTTGGTTCTCTTGGTTCCGATACAGATCCAAGTTGGTTTTTCTTTATTATCGTTTTTAATATATTACCGGCTGCGGTACATTCGGGGCACCCTTCGGCAATGGAAGCTATTGAGCGGTAAATATAAGGGTACCAAACATCTTTCGCTGCATCGAACATATTTGATTTCCCGTGGTGATACGCATGGATTCGGTTATTAATCGCTGATTGAAGGTTAATTGGAATTACTAATTTTTCATTCATCCAGACTACATTTTCCTTCACCGAAAAGTCATTAACGAATTGACCATAATAGCGGTTCATTTCAGTGATTTTTTCATCGATTTCAGGATCTTGTGTAACAATAAGGTCGCGAATAGCACTCAGTTGGGGGTCAGATACCTAATTCGATTCTATGAATTTTAGATTAAATAGATCAGGTAATGAAGTAACTTTATTTACGATTTTGCAATTCCGAGGGATAATTGACATACATAATAGATTCGGGTCCACTGGTGGTACTGTTTCTCCTTTGAATGCCGAGGGTAACGAGAGAGTTGTGTTAGTGCGAATTGATCTTGTTTCTTTGGTAACGGCTTCTAGTGATACATTTGGGGGCAATTCGTCAATTTCGTCGCTACTACTATTCAAACTTGGATGTTGTTGAAGGAATTTTTGCCATTTACGCATGCTTCGATCCATTTTGGTATTTGATGCTGAAATTTGAGAATTGGATTTTGATAATTTTGAACAACTGTGTTCTGATTTAATAATAGCCCCAACTAATCCAGTGCGTATTTTGCGTAGCCGTCGGCTCAAATTACGTGTTTGAATCTGATTGGTTGATTTCCGCTAACATGTTTTTCCGCCCTCTACCGATTCATTTCGTGACGAAACTTCCAGTCTATTTATAGATTGCTTACTTTCCGCTGTACAAATTGGTCCCTTGGATTTATTGTGTCCCTTGGATGTATTCGTCCCTTATAAAATATCGTCGATGAACGCGTGCGCCTGCGGGTATTCGGCGAGTATGCAATCCATTGCGCGTTGGAATTCCGCGGGCATAGTAGTTAGACCATAGAATCCGGTCTTGAACCGGTACGTTCCCGTCGAGCGGCCTCCAATGAGAGAAAAATTGCACTGTACGCTCGTTTCAGCGTTTAATGGCAGTTGGCCATATGCGTATGTTAAGTCCATTGTTGTGAAATATATGTCTCCCTGTTTTTTTTCACTAATCGTTTGCCCAACTGTGTCCATTAGTTCCTCGATATTCGGCATTTGATATTTGTTCTTATGCACTTGTTTATTTAATTCCCTCGACTCGAGTGCTAGCTTCACGGACCCATCCTTTTTTACTGTTATTACTATCGGGGACACAAAATATTTGTCCGAGCATTCTGTTAGTTTTTCGATATGGCCCTGTTGCAATAGTTTATCAATTTCAGCGTCAACTTTTTCTTGCAACGAAATCGGAACTCGACGCCCCTTCTGTTGTACTGGGGTGAGGTTTTCAAAAAATTCAGCTTGTATTTTGTAGTTTCTTATTTTCCCTACCCTGCTAAAAAGGTTTGAAAACTGCTTACTGAAATAGTTTTGCCATGAATCCAACTCCCCCTCCGGTTCCAGTGCGTCCTGGTTGCCTTCTTCAATGGACATTATCTGTTCCCCTGGTGATTTTTGCACCAGCTGGAGTCCTAATTGGGGCATCAGATCTCTTCCAATTATTGATGGTCGGTTTCCTCCGATTACTTTTATCCTCGCGTGAATCTTCCAGCCGTTTGATTGTATTGTTACCGCCATTGTTCCAATCATCTGTAGCGGATTGTTTCCATAATCCCGAAAAGCATTATCTTCCTCCGTAAGATTATCCAATTTTACTCCTGACGTTCCCAAAGTCATCCTCAATTCCCCAATGGTGAAGATCGAAATTGGAGACCCGCTATCGATCCACATCGGTAATTGTGCCCCAGCAACTTTCAGTTCTGTAACTCTTTTATGTTTTATTGCCATGACCATATAGTCCCCGTCTGAACTGCTCGAGTCCCACGAGTGTACCACTGGATTCTTATTGACCCATCCAATGGAACTTGCATGTTGTGACGCTTCTTCATCCCCCGAGTTTTCCAGATGACCATCGTCAGCATTCTCCCGTATCAATCCTACGGCTCCCTGTCCTCGCTGGTTTCCACGCTTCCCCCTACAGGTAATTTTGTGGCAAAAGTTACATGTAACGCCTTTTGCTGGGCATCTGTCCAAATGTTCCCTGGTGAAGTTTTGTTGATCGCAGTAATAACATTTATTGTTATTGGGAAAATTTCTACCCCGATTCGATCCTCGCCCTTGGTAAGAGCCCCGGCCCCTTGCGCGATTGTTCCGGTAACCTCCACGAATTATTCCGACTGGTTCCGCTTTTATTTGGATCCCTCCGCCTCCTGATGTCAATCCTTGGGCCCCCACTGATCCCGTGGCAACATATGATGATGCATACTTGTTTCCCCTCTCGTACGAGAGAGCTATCCGGTACACTTCCTCAGGTGTTTTCGTCGACCTGCATAGTTCCTTTTGTGCCTCACGGTTATTCATGTTGACAATGAATACGTCTCTCAGTATCCGATCCTCTAGTGTTCCAAAATTGCACCGCGCCGCCAATCCGCTGAGTACGGAATGGAATTGCTCCAAACTTTCATTGATAAACTGCTTACGGGAAAGAAGTTGGTATGTCTCATATGTCTCATTTCTTTCTTTCTTGAATTCCGTTTCCAGTGCGTCTAACATTCGTGGGTAACGAATCGCCGAGAGATCCAGATGCGGTCGTCTTTTGTGAAATTCGTCCTGCCCTTTTTCCCCCAGACACAAATACAGATTCGAAATCAGCACTTGTTCCGATTCCAGTCGATTTTTTCCATCTACTTCCTCGGGCAAGGCAGTAACTTGAGCAGCTGAGAGAGTGTCGGCGTAGTAGAAGTTCTTCGGATTTAGTGAGTGCTTTGCGACCATTCCCCATTGGAATCTGTTAATCCAAAATTCCCACATCATTGGCGGTTCCGTGCATTTCGCTGGCCAAAATCCCGTGATGCCCAGTGGATTCTTTCCCCCACCTGAGACTGCTGGCTGCGCCATGTTGAAATGGTAAAACGATAGTCGTCTAATTGTTAATTCCGATACAAGAGATAGTCAACTTAATCTTACAAAGTTAGCATAGAGAGTGGTTGAGAACACAATCCAAGGGTGACAGACTGTTCCAAGGACAAACACCTGCTAATCAATTAGTCTAGCACCGAGAGTGAACATTTGATTGACAGCTTCCGAAATGAACTAAATTACTCTATACAACACAACAACAACAATAAACTTTTGACTTGAAAATAGTTTTTATTGAGAAATAGAACACCGCAAAACACATATACCACTACAAGCCTTTTATCATAATATCCTAACTCAGATTTTGCTATGCACTGTTTGTCAATTTTGAACCAATGTAGATAAGCAGCGAATACTGAGTGACGGGCATAACACACCTCAGATTGCAGGTAAACGCGGAACAAGCTGTCGCTACTTCTCAATGATGTTTGGGTTTCAGTTTTAATGAATTTAACGCTAAAATTGGCTGAAAATTAGTTTTTGATTGCCGTTCAGACTTTTGAAGAAAGCGTTGAACATATATGCTCGGAATGGTTGTTTTTTCAGACCACTTTAAAAACTCTTTGTTCTTTCAGGAGATCGCTCTTTTGCTCTGCATGGTGCCAGACGAGTATGCACACAAGTATAGTATCAAGTCATGACTACGTGGAAAAATATTTGTTTTATTATCCCGTTCAAAAAAATTGTTGCAAATTGAACTGAAGTAGCTGATTAGTTTGATTAACTTCATACACGTTACAAATTGCAACACTTAATTTATGATATTTTTAGCCTGAATGCATAGTATTTCAAAATTTAATTTACCAAAAAAAATCCAAGTCGAATCAGCTTTACCGTGCAGTCGTGTTGACTTTAATGCAGGTCAATGAACCACGATAAAAGCTCTATGGCTATCATTTTTTATTCTAAATCAAAGTAGAAAAGCTTCCATAAAGGCAATCACCAGAAGAATTCTCACAAGCAACTTGTTTAAATGGTAATCATCTCACATTGAATCACTATTTGTACCCTGGGTGATTCATCGTTAAAGTTAAGGTTTTAAAATTCTCGTAGCAATACAGTTATCAAGTTTGCTCGTGAATCAAGGTAAAACCTGGCAAGTTAACATTATTCTTTAATTGATGTCGAATAGTGAAAATTGCTTCCGTTTTGGTAACTATTTTTTAAATGCAAACTTGGCGCTGTCAGTATCGAACAACAAGACTTCGCGCTGGCCTTTAATTGGTCTCAGAAAATTTTTGGTAAATTGAATATTGGCTAAACTGTGAATTTTTGGGTGATAAAATCATGATTTGAGTGTTACAATTTGAGTCGTGTATGAAGTTAATAGAACCAATTAGCTATTTCAATTCAACTTGGAACGATTTTGTAATGCGGGATAATAAAACGAGCAATTTTCAATTACATGCTCATGGCAGGTTACTATAATTGTGTTCACACTTGTCTGGGCATATTTAGATCAAGTTATCGAGGGACCAGACTTTGTGAAAATAGTGTGAAAAAAAAACCGGCTCGAGCATATATGTTCTTCATTTTCTTCGAAAGTCGGAACAACCAAAGCTACCCGCATCCAAGTTTAGGCGTAAATAATCGATTATAACGGATTATTATGATGATTTTTTGACAATTATAATCGATTATAATTACCAAAATTAGGTCCTTAAGGGATTTATAATTGATTATAATCGTGATATATTCCAAGCGATTATAATCTCTTATAATCGATTATAATTGATTACAGTTCTTACTAAAAACCCTTAAAATCAATTATAATCGATTATAATCTATTATAATCTCTCATTTTGCCGAAATTTTCTTATATTCGAAATATATCTTTTGGGTTATTTTTTGTGTCAATAAAAAATCTCTAAAAGAGAGATCTCTTGAACACTTTGGTTCATCTGAACACAAAGTTATACCGCGAAACAAAAGTTTCATAGAGATCCTTTCATATGAGTGGAAAGGTTCTCGCGGTAGATGAAAAATAAATTTTCCAAATCAATCATGAAACTAAATCAATTTGCCGATGTTTTGGTGTTTAAAAAAGCTTAACATATGGATCACAAACAACTCTAATGGGGAAGAAATGAAAAAAAAACTTATAAATTTGAATTAATTGGAAAACTTTAAAAACATTTTTCTCATTTTTCATAGGAACCAACGTACACAAAAAGCATAAAATATAAGCAATTTAGATGCAACTTCGAAGACAAAAATGGACAAACAAAAGGGATTATAATCAATTATAATCAATTATAATAGATTTTTGTGCAAAACTAATAAAACAGAAATTTGAATAAAAATAATGGATTATAATCAATTATAATCGATTATAACTCTATCGAAAAATAGACGAATAAATAATCGATTATAATCGATTATAATGGATTAAAATTGATTATAATTTGAATTTAAAAAGAGAGATTATAATCGATTATTAATTGATTAAAATTGATTGTTTCTCAATTTTAGTGAGACTGGTACTAAAATCGTAATATAATCGATTATTAACGCTTGAAACTGGATGCGGGTAGTTTTTAAAATGAAAGTTTTTGTAGAGAGCCAACTTGAACAATTGGCTTGCCTCATTTCAATAAGAAACAATTTTGATTCCAGAATAAAAGACCACGCATTGAAAATTCTCGTCACGTATCAGCATCCGGAATGACAAATTATCGCAACTAAATTCGGTTTTTTCTACCTTCAAACACAGGGTTTCAATATTCATTAAAGTGGGAAAAAACTTTGATAAAATTTATCATTTTAATCAACAAAAATGGTCTGAATAAAAGCAACCAACTCGAGAGTATATTTTCCTTTATATTTCCGAGCTTTTTTCTTCTGCGGCCTAGCTTGGGATTGAGAGAATTCATCAGGAGGGATTGAGAGCGAGCATTCAAAATAATTTCAAAAACTTTGTTTCGGTGTCGAGTGGACCTTTTTTTTTCTATATTCAGTGTGTTTTGTTTTTCAGACAGTTTCATGAATTATAATTTTTGTGATTCGGATCTAAGCTATACAAAATATATCACAGTGAAAAATATAGCGTGATAGCCTATTTTTTCAATAGCCTAGTTCCAGAATAAAGAATGATATTTGGTTTTATTGAAAGTTATGATTTAAGTGATGACTAGGCTAGCTGATTCCTTTTAATTTCAAATTTTCAGCAGTTGCCCTGCAATTGAGACAAAACCGCTAAAAGGTTTATTATTTGAAGAACTTTGGAAAATTTAACCCATCAAAACTTTTTATGTTCAGTTGTGACAGTTCTATGTACATTTATGCAAAAACCACGAAATGATTGGCAAAAAATCAATTTAAAAACTGAAAAAAAGCTCATGTTTCGAAGATTAAAAAACTTGTGCTCCAATTTTCTCACTAATGATAAAAATGGCCTATTTTTGACAGTTCTAAACATATACAAAAGCATTCTGATTTTGGGGGCTTCGTTTTGGCCTGAATTTTATAGTTATTGCTCCTGAATACTACATATTTTGTGCCATAACTCCGCCGATTTTGAAAATTGGAAGAAGTTGATTAAACATTTTGTCAATTGAGAAAGTATCTGGAATCCATAGACAAGGCAAACGTAAAATCAAATGCTTAGCCAAGCTTGCCATGGATTCCATAAGACATCTTTGGCATTAAGGCAACTTCCAGAATTTTTACAACAGTACATTAATTGCATTTATTTTTCAGAATTGTCCCAACTCAGTTTGGCTTTGTTTCCTTCGGTGTCCCACTCTTTAACCCTACGATATTTAACCCCCTCTGCTTACACCCCCTATATCATAACCCCGTAACATGATAACCCCACAACAATTTAACCCCCTTTTAATGACGATAATTTGTTCCAAATTAAGTCTTTTTTATAAGTACAGGAGTAGTCCAATTAAGCTTACTAATTGAGGCCTGAAAAGCTAGTCTTAATTCACTTGATGCCTCTAGCATCTCAAAAGTAATTGCATTTCGATTAGTTAGAGAAATAATCCCTCACTCACGCGTTTAAAACAGAGATAACCTACATGGTGCTAATTGAAGGCAACAAAAGACGTTTGTGAGTTTTATAAAAAATCATACTGCCTATTTCTTTAACCATTGTTATACCACTCTATCAGATCAGATATAATGTTTGAAGCGTCATTCCATTTTACTTTATCTTCGAAAGATAAACAAATGCTAGTGGTATCAGGCCACGAGTATTACCTTAAACGAAAAAACAAAACAACAACAAATTGGAACTGATCAAAGTACCAAACCCATAAATGCCGCGCAACAGCAATTACGGATGGAGATAACTTCATTGAAACGAGGGGTCAACATAATCACGATATTTCCACGGGCAAACCTGATGCTCGACTAGTTTTGAAAAACATCAAGGAGCTAAGCGATAGTAACACCCCAACCGTCGCAGTCGCAACCGCCATTCAGCCAATTACAGACAACATTGCCACTCAACTAGCCCTACCATCCAAAGAACATTTAGTTCGCACCGCACAACGAGCGCGCAAGCAACGAGAAGAAGTCTTACCAGTCTCCCCAGCAAACAGAAGTTTCGAAATACCCGAACTTTTCAAAAATTTTATAAGATTTGACAGTGGGCAAAATGATCACGAGAGGATTATTTTATTCGGTGACCCTGAAATGCTACGTGTGCTTGAAACATCCAACTTTTGGTTGGCTGATGGAACTTTTAAAGTCACCCCGAAAATGTTTTATCAACTTTACTCCATACACGTTAGTCTTTCAGGATAAGCCCCTGCTTGCATATATGCGTTCCTGCCAAATAAAACAGAAAAAGTTTACCACCGTTTCTTAGAAGCCCTAAAAATACTAGTGCCTGATAGTAGACCTGAAAAAATTTTACTGGATTTTGAGCAGGCCGCTATTCAAGCGTTTCAGAAAAATTTTCCCGAGACCAAGTTGTCGGGATGTTTCTTCCATCTTTCACAAAGTTTTATGAGAAAAATCGGGGAGCTCAGATTGAAAAAGGATTACGAAACAAACCACGAGTTCGCTTTAGCACTCAAAATGTTACCCGCACTGGCTTTCGAAAAAGAAGAAGAAATAGGAAATTCAAATAGTTTGCGATCGCACTATAAAAGAGTCGGAAAAAATAGCGAAAGTTGACGAGCTTTGCCTTTATTTTGGATCTAACTACATAAAAAGTCTCGTCCCGAATCGGGAAGCCCTATTCCCCCCTTCATTATGGAATCAAAGGGATGCGGCATCATCGGGTTTGGCCAGAACAACAAATGCTGTAGAGGGCTGGCATTATGGCATACAGTCATACTTCAGTGGATCGCATCCCAGTATATGGAAAGTGATTGCAAATTTGCAAAAAGACGCGTCCGTCCAAAAACTTAATTTCTATAACGCCTCGAGTGGGCATCAATTTACAAAAAAGAAAAAATACCGGGTGCTCAACGAAAAAGTGCAGAATATTATGCATGTTTACGAAGAAAAAACTGATTTGCATTTCTTTCGCGCTATGGCGAACTTGAGTTAAATATTTGCTATTTAATTTATATTGCCAAGCAATAAAATTTTTTCCAAGTTTAATTATTTTCCTTGATTTTTCAAAATTGAGCTAGAGTCGATTTGAAACCGGCAAAATAATAAATACATACAAGGTGTTGACTTTTCTTTTCCCTCCGCCCAACCCTGTAAGGTTAACCCATTTATTGTACCCTTGATATACCCGTTATCATATTGACCCGAAATTCAACTTTTTTGGGAAAATTGGAAAATTTATTGTGCCGCCAGGAATTCGATCCTTTCAACTCTAGATTTTGAGACTAATGCTTTAACCATTATACCATGAGGCCTTTGGTTGTCATCCGAAAATTTCTTCCAAGTTTGGCTCTTTGATCTTAATTAAGCCCATGTTTGAGTTTTCAAAGCGTAGATCAATTCTGTCGGCGCCAAAAGATCAAGGTCGAGAAATTCAAATGGTTTTGGACTGTTTTGTATATGCACCAGTTTGAATCATGTCGGTCGGATTCGTTTTCAAGTTCATATCAAAGTCTAGACTATCGGCAAGGTCATTTCTGTTCAAATCTAAAACGCATTTAGCAGCGTGCGTGTTAACTCATTTTGGTTCGCAAAATTTTTCGCAATTAAAGCTTTGATGTTTACCGACGATATGGTTCCGAATCCTTTTCAAGTAACTTTCACTTTGATTCTAACAATTGGTTTTAAAAAGGGGTTAAATTGTAGTGGGGTTATCTGATTTGGGGGTTATATGAGAGGGGGTTAAGAAAAAGGGGGTTACAAAACACGGGGTGATAAGCTTGGGAACCGTTTCCTTCACCCCCACTTCACACAAGCATCAATTTTATGATTTAATGAGTGGTTTTACTAGGTTCATTATGAAGACCAAATATTTTTGTCATGGCCTAATTTATTTTTCTTAAAGAGTTCTCAGTTTTTTTCGCAAAACTTTTAAAATATTTTATACAAGCCTAGAACTATCAGTTGACAAAAAAAAAACTAAACAAATTGCAAGCGCTTTATCAAAAACTGCCGACTATAATGACAAACAGTGGAACTCGTTGGCAAAAACCAAAAAAAAATGTTCGAGAGGTAATGCTGCTGAAACCAGCCTCTAGTTCAATTCTTTTTATCGGCCAAAACTTTTTTGGTTCAGCTGACCTCAAAAAAAGTAATAGCTTTTTGTGAAGGCCTCATTTGTTATTACTTTTTTGAAAATTCAGCACTCGGATTGAAATTCAGATTCATTAAAACCCCATTTTGTGCTTAGCTTGGTTACAAAACTAAGATTTGCGTTGTAAGTAAATTGACTTTGAATTGACTTTTAACTGACTTTAAATTGAGGCCAACAAAGTTCTAGGAGGGTAAAACTTCTAAAAGCTTGTCTAGCACGTTTAAAATTTGTTTTTAAGCAAAGGTTTTGATAATATAGTAAAAGTGGCTTTTATATTGACTTTAAATTGAGTTTAAATTGTCTTTAAATTGACTTTGAACAAATCTTGTGCGAAATAAAAAGATCGATTTACATTAGAATACACTCGGTTTTTACCGAAGAAAAAAAACAGTCTATGGATTAATTCTAGGAAGAGGATATAAAACGGAACTATGTATCAATGAAGGGCTGATGTATCAAAAAACGGAACTAAAATTGTCATTGACTCAGCAACTATTTTTTTTGTGCCCTAGAAGAAATTATTCAGAAGTAGACGACTGAAAGAGTGTATTCGGTTTGCATTGCTCCTCTGACTGCTCTATAGTTAATGCCAAATTGCTGGCACTATCGGTGACCTTCAGCTGTCAAATCGGTCAAAAGCTATAGCGGAAAAAAACACAAAAACATAAACTTCGCATGTAATAAATTCGAAAATATCAAACTAAATTTTGTATAAAATACTTCAAAAAGTTGCAAAAAAAGACGAGTTGGAAAAACTCTGAAAATTAAATGCTGTTAATGTACTGTTGTAGAAACGCTGAAAGTTGCGTTAATGGCGACGGTGTGTTATGGAATCCAAGGCAAGCTTGGCTAAGTATTTGTCTCTTTATTTGCCTTGTATGTGGATTCCAGATAGTTTCTCGATTGACAAAATCAATACTCGATTGTGACAAACTTCTAGCAATTTTTTTTCTTGACAAAGCGCACAATCTTTTTCCTTTCGATTTTCAAAAACAGAAAGAAATTTTTGACACGCTCGAGCGACTCGCTCTAAGTGCTCTGCCCAGTAAGTGTGCAATCGGTTTGATTAGAACAAAGTCAACCGCAGTCGGGCCTTGAGCTGTCTGGGCCACCCAGTTAATTTGACAAATTTTTAATAACTGTACATACAAATTCAAGTACTAAAAATTTTAAAAAAAGGTTTTAAATTAATTTGATTCAAAATGATAACTTCCGCCCAATTTAAACAACAAATGATATCGATTATAATTAGTTTAAAGTCAATATCTTGAGATAATTTATTCAAGTCGGAATTGGAAAAGTACAACTCGGTAGCATTGGAGCTAAATGCGCCTTCAGTTTTTTTTAGCAACGGTCAACTAAAGATTATCTAATAAAAATTTCTTTAAAAAAATTATCTAGCTAAGATTAAAATAGTACTAAAGGATCTTCCCTTTGGGCGGCCAGGGGTCAAAATCCCAAGTTTCTGATCCTCTTTGATCCATCATTGACTTTAACCATACAAAAAAAAATTCTCGATAAATTGAAGTTTCATGTTCTCTAAGTATGCTTTTATTATATCAATATTAAGATAACGTGTAACTCTCCGACCTAAAAATCAACCAAAAAAAATCTAAAACTTGTGGTCTGAATTTTCAGAGACATTCAGCAATTATTAATTTGGGTGCACCTTTCTTTTATCTCTGTTCTTTATGTGCAGAAAAGTCACCAATAAATACTTCAATTTGATAAATTTCAGTTTCATTTTCACCTCAACCTGCAATTCAATCATCAAATATCGCAATATAAGGAAACCACACTGCTTATATTTTGCAATTAGAATAGAAATGCTCATCAGTTCCAGAAGAGAAACACACCGCTAATTTGGGGTCAGAATAAAAACACACCGTTAGAAACACCGTTCCCTCATACATCACATAGGCTGTCCCTAGTTGTTTGACGAGATATATTAAAATTAAGTGTTTTAGGTGTCGCACCATATATTTATTCTCATAATCCAGCTTTTTACAGTTTCAACTGTGGTGTCATGCTGCACTGTCGTGACACAATTGTAAAATCATCACTTAGTTATAACAGATCGGGAGCCCATCGAAGGGGTTCAAATAGGCCGAATCATTCAGCTCGAGGTAGTTTTCATACGAGAACACAGGAGAGTTGTCATTCATCATATTCGATCCACCAGCGTAGGCGCAAATTAGGATGTAATCATCATAAGGACCGCATGTAGACTGGTAACATCCCATTTTTGTGATATCATGCCACATCATCTAAAATTGAAACGGGAGCTAGGATAAACAGATAACCAAAATCGAAAAGAAGCAAATTAAATGCAACCTTTAAAATGAAAACAGATAGAAAACAGTCGATTGAAAACAGATATCTAAATAAATTTACAAGATAATCGTAGATTGTTGGTCCGTAAAAAATGTTTGATAATAGGTAAAATCGCTTAAGAATTTTTCCAAATGACAGCTTCTTCCAAAACTGTTTTTGTTCTTTTCTTATTTGGGATCTTTTTAACTATTCCCTCCCTTTGGGCAGTTGCTATGCAAACCTGTTACTGAGTTTATCTCTTCTAATAATGTTTGAACTAAAGCCTTATATAATTTGTGAAAAAATGGGGGTAATTTAAAATCATGTTGCAATTTTCAGTTCTTAATTTGTATCAAAAGAAGCTCTGATTTAGAATCATGTCCAGGCCCTTTTAATATTTATGATTAATATTGAAGAATGAAAACTGAAAAAAGGTGAAGTTAACTTTTACCAAGATGCTTCTAAGTTTTTTGCGTAGACTTACCTTCCTGAATGGGTCGGCTTCCGAATGATAGATCGTGTTGCGCATGCAAGTCTCACTTGATGCATAAGTATAGTGTGGCCCCGCAACAACATTCCCCCCTTGGTTTCTCACGGGAAACTTGAGCATTCCTACTGTGTCGAACCTGAAAACATTTCAAGCTGTTTAAATTGTCCATAACTTGAGCTATTAACCTTTGTATCAACATGGAACAGTCTTCAAACAAACTGTTCACGGAGAGTCAAAGTTTTAGCTGATACGCGACACCAAGTTAGGCTATGATTCACTGTAAGTTTTGCACTCGTATATCAAATCGCAAAATCAAAATTTGAGTGGCACAACTTGATTGCTAAAAAATTATCTGAAAAAATGAAAACTAACACGACATAGTTTCACTCATTTGAACCAATTGCGAAATCCTAGAAGCCGTGTAAATGAAAAAGTTTAAACAATTTTGCCAGTCGGCCAAATTGATTTCATCAACTTTTTCTGAACCAAAGAAGGACTGCGTTTTGCTATAGTTTTATGCACCTGCTCGCAAACTTTGACAAAAAGGATCTACTCAAAATAAACATGTTGGCAACGATATTTAGTCATCCCTCTCTAAATGCCCGTGCCTGCATGAGACTATATCGAGCTACGAGATAGAAGAGTGTCCGTTCTTACCATTCCCGTTTCACGATCCAGGCACCCGAGTCTTCAGAGTTTCGCCCGGCAGGGTACCAATTCATTGAATCGAACACGTTAATCATCACGTCTTCCCCACAGTGCTCCATAAAGTAAGTCTTTTTGGTCTCTTCAAACATGAATTCCGGAAAGCATTCTCTAGCCATGTGCATATCATATAACAGGATGCCCGCAGCTGCCGCTGTAATATGCGATACGCTCAAGTACTCATTCTAAATTAGTTCCCAAGTACTCTTCATTTAAATTATCCGGAAAAAAAACGAACAAAGTTTTGAAAATTTGAATCAGCACTGTAATGTTACTGTTACTGTTTGAAAAAATTAATGTTAGCTTTTATTTTAAAAATATGAATAAATATGAGTGTATTGTCGCCGCAGTACAAGCAAAACTGCCCACCAATCAAAAGTGTTCAACTAATCTGACAATTAACCTATCCAATAGCGGAAAATTTGTTCGAAAATTCCAAAAAAAAAATCTCTCTAATTTCGACCAGTTTTTTGCTGTTTCTGAAGCGTTTAATGTCAAGCCAGAAGCGAAATTAAAAGTGATAACTATGGGCAGCTAAAGGCTGAGAAATTAATTTCATGATGTTTTTGAAGTATTAATTTCCATTAAAAAATCTTTTTTGAGGAAGAGTTTTCGAACACATGATAGGTGGCCATATACTGTACCTGAAAAACAGAACGAGCTTTCCACTATTTTGCTAAGAGCACTCAGACAAAAACATGTTTGGAATCCTTGTTGCGCAATTTTTATTTGCTCAAAATGAGCTAAACAATGAAATCTAATTAATTCAGTATTCCGAAGAAAATGACGGAATAATTGTAATGGGGTCAGATTTTTCTCCTTTAAAATTTGCCGCACTAGAGTTTCATTGAGAAAACCCTATTTAAGTCAAATCGATTGAAAAAATCGATTGAAAAAGTAAAAATCCATTGAAAAAATTAAACCTATCTTGTAGTCGTTTTAAAAAATTGTTGGGGCTTCACATTTGTCATTGTTGACAACTTGATACAATTGATGAAATTTGTTTCTTTTAGCCCTTAAGATAATTGACGTTTTACTCCAGCTCAAAAAACTCTTTCAAATCGGTTTAGGTAAGCCATGTTGAAAAATTTGAAATTCGAATAGACTTACACAAGCAGTTGTCCCAAACTATTGGCTGCAGTCCAGCTGCGCTCCTCAAAAAGCTAGTTTCACATACAATTCCCTTGGAATAGTTGTCCTCCAATGACATAGCTACAGCCCAAGGACGAGTATTGGTGGATACAAAACCGAACCGTCGGTCCCAAGTTAGGTTGCCATATACCTAAATATTAAAAAAGACATGGTAATTGTGGATCAAGATAAAGACATCCAGAATTTTTTTAAAAATTTTTTTAGTCTTCATAAGACATTCGTCGGTAGTCTATTTTAAACTATTTCCATGTTTCAAGATTTGAAAAAGTATATTGAAACGTTAAATTGATTCAGTTATATGCAAAGCCTGAATCAGCAAAGCCTATGAGAAACATGATTGACGAAGTTCCTTCGATTAAGCGAAAATCAAAGATCTTCAAAAATTTTTAGCTTTTTTTTATTCCATTCAGAAGACTGTCGAAAATCAGACAAAACTGCAATTTTCAAGTTACTGATATTTCACGATTGCTGAATTGTGTAATAATAATATTTTATGTTTGATTGACTGAGAAGAATTGGGATTATCGCGACAATCTATAATTAACAGAAACAAATACAACAAAATTGCTCGTATCAGGGTGAAGCCCTAAATGTTCCGACTGCTTTTTAAGGTCTATGGAACCATAATAACATTAAAAAACTAAATGTAATAAAAAATAATTCCTTTTTTATGTGAGATTTTTCGTGAAAATCATCTCCCACGTGCCATTATAAAGCAAACACGATGGGATAAATTTCGCTGAGTTACAAATCAGTTAAGGCAAATAAGCTTCCTTCAGCCAATTTGGAACGATTTCTAAGACGGATTAAATCTCCGCTCGTGCGTTAGTAGTGCGAAATATATCGCGCGTTAATTGTCCCAAATTAGCCAAAATAGCAAAATTTAAACCCGCATAATTTATACAAAAAATGATTACAGGTAAAATATCTTTCAACATTTAAGCTCGAGACAACAAAACCTTTTGAATGATTTTAAAAGTTCCGTCAAAAATGGCTAGTTACAACGTCAAAATTTGTCTTAAGAAAAAAAAACACCCCGAGCACAAATATTCCGTTACTTTCTCTACGAAAGTCGGAACAATTATATCTCATTTCGATAAAATCTTTTTTGAGAAGTTTACATTTGAGATACAATTCGCTTTATGCCTCATTGAAGACATCGACTCTCTTAAATCAATTTAAAATATCAGGTAAAATATCTTTCAAAATTTAAGCTCGAGACAACAAAACCTTTTGAATGATTTTAAAAGTTCCGTCAAAAATGGCTAGTTACAACGTCAAAATTTGTCTTAAGAAAAAAAACACCCCGAGCACAAATATTCCGTTACTTTCTTTACGAAAGTATGAACAATTATATCTCATTTCGTTAAAATCTTTTTTGAGATGTTTACATTTGAGATATGATTCGCTTTATGCCTCATTGAAGACATCGACTCTCTTAAATCAATTTAAAATAAAATTAATTTACGTCCGATTATTTTTTTTGAAAATTTTGGTAGCTTGAAAGTTGCCAATTTGGCAATGCTTTGAACTTATTTATGCTCACATATCAGTTTTTATCAATAAATTTGAAAGTGTAACGCAAATTATTTATGCGTGGCGATTTTACCGCTCAATAAAATTGTTCCAAATTGAATTGAGGCTCGCTAATCGGTCGTATTAGTTTCTGATATTGTCTGAATTAGTCTTTCTTAGTTTCTGAATTGAGGCTCCCTAATCGTGTGTATTAGTTTATGATATTGTCCAAAAAAATTATTCAGTATTTTCTTCTCCCACAAATCTATATGATATCGATTGAAGGGCATTAAGAACAATCAGGGCTTTGCCCTGATATACGAGCAGTTTTGTTGGTTTTAATAATTCTATACATGACTCAAATTGTAGCAGTTAATTTCTTATAATATCAGCCTAAATTGCACTATTTGGCTATTCGGCCAAAAACTAACAGCGGTGTTCTGTGAAAGTTTTTGTAACAATTTTTTCATTTCATTTGCTGTCGCTTCATTTTGAATCAACAGCAAATTTTTGGTTTCTAGTTCTTTTTGATTAAACAATTTGGCTCAGAACTATAAAAAAAAGTTAGTATTAACTATCAAAAAGAACGTACCTTTTGATAATAACCTGCATTTTTCAGCTCCATCCATCGGTTTGGGAAATCGGTATTCCCACTAAAATAAGATGAAATTCATCTATTACTATAAAATCGTTAAATGATTTTCTTAGCATCCTTTTAAAATATATTTAACGTATCTAAGCTTTCAATGACCCTATTATTTTCAGAGCTGGTAAGCGTATGTGTAACTGTTGGTAGATCGAGTTCTGTTCATTCGTCGAAGCGTTATCGTATTTTGAACGAAAGAAACGATTACCCATAAGTAGTTGGAACAAAACTTACCATTGCATTGTAAAAGGGTCCTGTTTGGGAGCGGCGTAGGAACAATCAGCAACTCTTGGATCACTATTGGGGAGATCCTGAAAATATATGATCACATGAGAATTATAAAAAAGATTTTCCAATCGTTGATCATCAAACAGAAAGAAAATTTTCAAATCATTTTTCTCAGCATTAGGAACTGATTTTTCAAGTTTTCCACACAAATTACATGATGACCAAATGTGTTTGTGAGTAGATACAACGACATTTTTTGGGCTACTCGAATTCCATTGCATAAGTTGAAAAAATTGTATGAAAGTTCTATGACTACTTTTTTTCATGCTATGTAACTGTATGATAAACATCCTGCAATTATTGGATGGAATAGTATCAATTGTATTGAATCTTTGGTTTGAAAATTTTTGATGATTAAACCAGGATGAGCAATCTCCCTTTTCTTTAAATTTTTATTTGCCTAAGTTTTTGATAATGATACGAACTTAGGTACCCTTTAACCTAACTGAAACTTTAAAAAAAAAAACTTTTTTCTTTTTTTTGAAGTATTTTGAAAATTTCCAAATTTTGGCAATTTTTTTTCCAAATTATCCTCAAGAATGTGCTAGAAACACCTAAAAACTTTATAAAATCAATTTTTCTTGTTTTATAAGCTTTCTCGCTTGCTTTATTTGCTCGAAATAAGACTATAAATCCCTAATTCGAAACCAGTTTTTCTCGACTTAGAGAAAATTTTTGGAAATTTTCTGAAGTCAGTAGTATGCCGACTGAAAAGCTTTGATCAGACATATCTCTCGATCGATTTCGATTAAAGTTTCTAATTTCTGGTATTGCAACAATAAAAAACACTCTGAAGACAAACATTTCTGTCCGTTCTTAATGGTCGGAACACAAATGGACTATATGAAAAAAGGGCTCAAAAGTGAAAATCAACTCCATAGAGACCATTTTAAAAAAACTCCATTTGCGCCTAAAATCTTAAACTATAAATCCCTAATTCGAAACCAGATTTTCTCGACTTCGAAAAATCAACCGAACCAGGAGCTGGGTTGATTCAGCTCCTCCGCATAGAATTTTTTCCCGGGTAATTAGGAAACACAAAACCAAAAATAGGTGAAAGAACCCACATTTTGTCCCAAACGCCAGCAGTATTAAAACACAATGAAAGTGAAACTTACCGTGTCACACAACTTTTTTGAGTAATGACACAACTTGGAGTTGGCGCAGTCATGGTCATTGAAGCAACGATCATTTTTACCACCTTGGTATGGGTACTTCCGAAGAGTCTCTGAAACAGTCAAATTCTTTATGTGATTTTTCTTTCAGTATTTTGGTAAAGGGTCTTTCTTAACCGAGAAAATGCACCACTAAGGTTGGTCTTGTTCCATTTTCTGAACTTTTTCATTCGAGCAAATGGCTCTTTTTGCTTATCACATCAAAAATCAGTTTTTCTCACCTCTAACTAACTCTTTTGCTCCTATCTTATCAGAATCAGCCAATCAAATTTCAGCTCAATCTCAAAATGATTGTTCAAAAATTTCAGTCGACATAAAAATAAGCCGAAATGGTCAAAAATATTGACTACAATATCAACCAATTCAAATAATTCAAAAGTATTTCAAATAAGCTGCATAGGTTTACCAGACCAGAAAAAAGCAGAAAATAATTCCAAAAAATACTACCGTCTCATCAGCTCAAATGTTGGCCTCTTGTTAGAAATCGGCTTAATAATATAGTGATCGCCTTTCTTTTAACCAAAACAATAATTGCGATCAGAGTTTTGCTCTTTGCATTTGTGCATTAAATATTTTTCAAAACCCGAAACTACGAAATTTGGGTGAAACAAGTAAAAATACCTTTTTTTCTTTTTGACCTCTCTCTTTAATTTTGGGCGCTAAAAATAAGAGAGCTAGTCTACGTTTATTTGTCGAAATTGAGCAAGCATTTCCATATAAAAGGTGCCCATGGCCCTCTCGAACTTGATTGCTATGCTAGAGATCTGTAAAACACTTTGGAACATTGCAATCATTTGAACCAGCGAAGCATCCGAACCCGGGTCGAGCTCCACGACTTAAGAAAAAACTCTTTAAGTCGCGGCGCCACAAACCGTTTTTCAGACTAAATTTCGTACTCGCGCCGTCAGTCTTTTCTTAAGCATTGAAGTTTCATTACTGTATCGAGAAGGAAGCTACTGACCTGTTGTCCCGTACGATTGAGCGAAGAACTTATTGAAGCAGTATGCTGCCAGTTCAGACTCCGTCACTGCGAGGATCGAGTTCGCCCAGAGAAACATTATTGACAAAGAGAGGATCATTTCTGCGTCGGTGTACTACAAATTCAGTTGGAGAGAAGAGTGAAATTTTTTGGGTGATTATGTTGCTTTTTGGGAGATCACCGATTATATAGTGACTACAGGCTGTTCTATAATTGAACCAGATGCATTAATTGTTTTTCAACCACATGTCAATTACTCAAAAGTAACTCCCTTTATTATATAGTGAAATTTATCTCTTTAAAAGTTATCTCTGTTTAATTGAGCTTCCGCAATCTATCATCTGATGCAAGAGGTTAAAGATCGAACTCTTTTTTCTTGCCTTTTAAAAAGTTAAAACATAAAAATTTAATTTAAGAAACTTTTTTTAAATCGAAAAAATCTTCCGTTTGTCGATTTTTTTAATCCAAAATGAATTGACGTAAATACGAACAAAAATTGAAATTTTCAAACTTTTCGATCAATCATCATCGTTTTTATTGTTAAGAAGAAAAATTTACAAAACAAAACAAACGCTTAATGAAAAAGTAAAATTAGTCTGAACTCAGATAATTTTGAAGGTTCAGATAATTTTGAGGGTTATCTGCCGCTGCATCAGCCATTTATGCTCACTGGCAAACAACCAGTAGAGCAAAGTTCGAATTTACTCTAAATTTTTGGATTAAATTTTACTGAATTAAATTTTAAATGATGAAATGTTTGGTAATCTTACTTTTTTCCAGAAAAAAAACATGATCAGTCAATTTTTACCGCTTTTCCTTACATTGCACAATTTAACCTGCTATCAGTTTTTGTATAACAATAGAATGTCGCAAACATCTTGTCCGCAAACTGAATTTTTTTCGGAGCGTCTTGTTTCTAGTGTTCTAATAGCAATTTTAATTTCCGCGGGTAAATAATCTGGACCTATCAAGTCAATTTGAGCGGATAGCGAAAAAAGTTTGAAAAAACTGTAAAAAGGTGACTAATCTTGGACTTTGTATGCCTAAAAGAAGCACATGACCAATTGCAGTACCAAGCGTTTCATCATAAAAAACCAAACTTTCTTCGAAAACATAGAAAAAGTCGGAGTATTTGAGCTGAGGGTGGTTTTTTTCTCCAGACAAGTTTTGAATTGTTGAATTTTTAAATAGTCATTTATAGAACAACTTTATTTTATCATCCGAAAAAAAACTGTTGCCTTGAGCTCAAATTAAAAAAAGACTGCTCGTATCAGGGCGAAGCTCTGAATATTCCGACTGCCTTTAAGTTCCACGAAGCAAAGTTCGGTTCGTTTTTTAACAATTGCTGATTTTTTCAAAAAATATTTCTTTTCTAATTTGAGATTTTTAAAAAAATCAAACCAGATAAAAATTCAAAGAGATAGACTTCGCTCATAGTATCATAATAGTTCAAGGCAGATTGGCAGATAGCCCGATTCGACCAATTTGGAACAATTTCTAAGACGGATTAATTTTCCGCTAACGCGTCAAGAGCGCGAAATATATCGCGCATTTATTGTCCCGAATTGGCCAAATTGCAAGCTTTAAACCCCTATTGCTACTAAAAATGATCACAGGTGAATACTTTTTTTAAATTTTGTTTCCTGACAAAAATACTTTTCAGATGATATTTTTAGAAAACCTTCAGAAATGGCTAGCTAAAAAATCTAATTTTTTCTGAAGAAAAAAATCACTCAGCTAAAATATTCCAAAACTTTCTTCGAAAGTCAGAAGAAAAAAATACTTTGCCTGTGTTTAAATTATTTTAAGTTGTGAGTGTTTAAAATTTATCACTTTAGCAATTTTAGATTAGTCAAATTGCCTTTTTTATGCTATTAACTAATAAGCGAAAGTTGAATCTGTCTTAGAATTAACCCAAATCAATTGAAGGCATAGTTTTTGGCCCATTTTAAGTTTTGCAGTATGATAGTTTAAAAAAATTGCTCCACGAAAAAAAAAATTGGCAAAATTTGCTTATATTGGTTTGCTTATAGAAAAATATCGGTTGAAAATTTGCTCCACCTTTGCAAAAATATGATTATTGATTTCTGTTAAACTTAATAGAAATAAAAAAAAGTTTTGATATGTATGAGTTTGAAAGAATTGTTTACAACTTTGGCGAACTGATTTGGAATTTTTTGAGCAAAATTGTGACGCAAGAGTTCCAAATACTGGAAAACAGTATAATTGGGTTATCTATTAGAAGAAAGTTTTTTTATTTAAAATTCCCTAGAATGATATCAAGCGTTTGTAGACATAATAACAATTCAGATCTATTAATTTTTTTTGGCTTCCATTTACCATCATTTGAAGAAGTATATTCGAAAAGACCGACCGTTCAATAATGTGTGCAGCGTCTTTTTTTCCAAAAATCACCTAAATAAAAATACCTAATTTATTTTTTTCAACTAAACTTTTTTTAAATCAATTGTTTTACAGATAAAAAATGAAACTGTTTTGCAGATATGAAAAAGTTTTATATGCCAGAAACTTGTCCTAAAAGAGCTAAAGTGCTTTTTCTAGCCAAACCGAATAGAGGATTTAGGAAAAGCAAGAACTGCTGGCTTCAGCTTTTTTTTGCCAACCATTGTCGTCAATTTGTTTTTCTCAAACATCGGTTCTTTTTTTTCTGCGATTTTTTTTTAAAATTACCCAGGACGTTTTCGATTGCAGTTTTTTTTGAAAAAAAAATCAGATTAATTAGAGAAACATTGAATCTTTGCCAAAAAATTATGCACTAATAAAGGCTTCACAATTTAAGTTTCCACAATTGATAGCTCAACTTTTTCAAACTAACTGAAAGTTTTTAAATTGTGCTCGACACTGATAAACTTTTTGACTCTTCTTTCATGTCGATAGAATTGAGAGTCAAAAGGCCGTAAAATGAGATATAACTGAAATCCATCTGACGTTAATAGTTAGTACCTAATTTTCTGATCACAAAATCACCGCAGTCTTGGCGAAAAAAAAAGAAAAAAGGTTGTAGCTTAGTTTTTGGCACAATAACTTTTTCGTATTTTTGGGGCAAAAGGGTGGTGATAAAAGTTTTACGTTTGAGTTCTCAATCCGCTTCACATAACCTCCAATTTAATCAGTTTCAGTTGCTTCAATTTAAAAACTTTTATAAGTTGTTGACGTTTAGTTGCACTAGTTAATGAAGAGTGACATAACTCATCTCTGTAAATTAATCTAAAATCAATTATTTCAAATCGTTGCCAAACGCATCAAAATCTCGAAGGATGCTCAAGACCACGAAAAAAAAGAATTTTTGTATGATAGATTACTCATCATCAATTTACATTTACTTTTGGTAATTGGCTTTGCGTTCCGAAGTTTTTCTTGCTTTCAGTAGTTTGAACAAAAGTTTTCCCTTTCGCAATCCATACTAAACAAAAAGCAAAAACTTCGAAACTGTTTTCAATTGTATGATTCAATTATCTTATTTCATCACAAACTGTGTAATTTATGATTACCATACACTAAAAAACTACAGCTTTCTATTTTTTGAGTATTTTGAGTCAGTTTATCTTTTTCTCGTCATTGCACAGCCAGGGTTGACCTTTGCAAACAATGCTCTTTTTGAACCAATCATAAGTGAGCTCGTTCTGAACGTCGTCAAATGTGAAAATAGTGTCCATCATCTGCAATTTGGGCGGAAGAACGAAGTCGTGATAGTCCTTGACCCCATCCATCACAAGGGATCCTTTTCCGAAACCCAGCTCCGATATGATGTTATACTCAGAAGTCGAGTTGTAGCGCGCCTGAAAATTTGAGCTAAATTTGTTTTCCCCTCCTCTGAGAAGCATCAATAACATGTTAATACGTGCTCGTTGTTTAAAGAGGAAGCAACATTGCCCAGCCCAGAAAAAAAAAACCAAAATAATTGCGCGTAGATCTTAAACAGAGCACAACGAGCTGAACATATTGTATGTTGGTCCTTTACATTGTGGATAAATGTTCCGACGTTCGAAGAAAGTAAGGAATTATACATGCTCGAGTTTTTTTTATGTTCAGACCAATTCTCAAAATTAACTCCCTGGGGGAACCGATCCATCGCTCTTCTGTAAGAGCGCTGTGATACTTCGTTGCTCTTAAGTTTACGCGCACTATTTACGCGTGGCGAATTATCATGCACCACAAAACTGTTCCAAATTCAATTGAGGCTTGCTAATTGGTATTATTAATTCCCTACACGATTCATAGAGTTCAGCTTAAAATTCAAAGTTTTAAAATTCAATATTTCATTGACCAAAAACTATCCGAGACCAGTTTATGGACAGTCGGAACCTTCAGGGCTTTGCCCTGATACGAGCAGTCGTGCTGACTTAAGTGGTGGCCAATTTGCTAAATAATTGGATATTGATAGCAAAGTTTTTACAGGTGAAGATTGCAAGTTGGGGGGGGGGGGGGGGGGGGGGGAAGGGGGATAGCAAGAACATAAGTTGCAAAAGAGAAACGCAGTTTGATTTCGACTAGAAGAAACTTAATCAATAACTTTTAAATTTTTATTAGCCAACTGATGAACTACTTCAATTGCTTGAACATTATAACTGGAAAAACTTTTGGAGCCAAATTTCAAGTTACTCTTTTATCGGCTGATCATATATGGAGCGCTCTTTGATCTCAAAGCACCCTCATTGGAGTTCCGTGAATAAAAGTCTTTTATAGTTGACTTTCATTGTCAGTGTCGACAAAAATAAAAAAATCGAATATAATCCTTTTAATAAAATTATGGCTTTACTTTTTTTCGAGGCAACAAAAATTCAATTGTGATTTATTATAATCAATTTTTTTTCTTCATATTTATTGAAGACTGTTGATAAAACTCCATTATAATCAATTTTTTCCATTTTATTGTGCTTGGAATTTTAAAACAAAGGTTTTTCTACGTTTTAAATTAAAGTTGGTTACTTGTAGTTCAATTGAACTTTTTTCTGCGCAGCCTTGATCTTTTGATCGTTTTTTTTTTCAACAACTAACTTAAATTAATAAAAACTGGGGGGAGTGGGGGGGGGGGGGGGGGGATAAAACTGGAGGTCGACAAATCCCCTTTCCCTTACCCCCATAGCGTTTGCCCCTTTGCCACCTTTAAACCCCCCCCCCCCCCAATGTTTGCCCCTTTACCCCCTTTATCTTTTACCCCCAACTCATTCCCCCATCTGATCCAACCCCGCACACCTAAACCAACCCAACACCAGCCCCCCCGCCCCCACCTGAACCAACAGCTCCCCCAGCTTTTAAGTTTTTATAGAATCTATTATAATGGATTTCAAATGAAATATGATGCATTATATTTTTGCAGGAAAAAACGGGTTTAAATCCAATTTTAACCCAATTTTGTTGTCTGAGCGTAACATGATAATCGATAAATTTGATAAAAATTTAGACCACGAAAATCCAGTATAATCGATTTTTTTCACTTTTCTCAAATGAGGGTGGTATCACTTGGTCTCAAGTGGTAGCCGATTTTTCTATTTAATTGTACATTGTTTGCCAAATTTTACAGATTGGCGGAGAAGAGAAAAAGCATATATTGCAAAAAGTGAAACCTTGTTTGACTTCGACTAAAAACAAAACAAGACTACTCGTATCAGGGCGAAGCCCTGAAGGTTCCGACTGCCTTTTAAGGTTTTATGGAGCAGTAATAACATTAAAAAATTAAATGTAAGAAAAAATAAAATGAAAAAAATTTTTTCTAAAATTTGATTTTTTTTTGTGAAAATCATCCCCCCACACGCCATACAAAGTATAAAACGATAGATTTCGCTCCTTGTAACAAATCAGTTATGGCAAATAAGCTTCTGTTAACCAATTTGGAACGATTTTAAGACGGATTAACTCTCTGCTCACGCGTTAATAGCGCTAAATATATCGCGCGTTAATTGTCCCATATTGGCCAAAATGGCAATCTTTAAACCCGAAGTACCGAAAAGAGATGGGGTTTCCTATTTACCTGCCTCACGACTCGAGCAGTTCACATCGAGTTGGTTCCATCTCTCGATACTAGTTCGTGCGTCATGGGCGTAGAGCGATTTATTGCAAGGCGAGGTACCCCCAAAACCATTCTTTCTGACAATGGCACGAATTTTGTTGGTGCTCAAAAGGAGCTCCTATCCTGTGTCCAAAATTGGAACAAAGTCGCCCCGGCCGTTTTCGTCCACAAAGGCATTAAGTGGAAATTTAACCCGCCCAGTGCCCCTCATCACGGTGGCGCCTGGGAGCGGCTAGTGAGAAGTGTTAAGCGAGTGTTGTACGACATATTAGGCAACAGGAGATTAACTGAGGAAGTTCTAGGAACAACGCTCTGCCTAGTTGAACAATTACTTAACGCAAGACCGATCACTCCGGTCAGTTCCGATCCGCACGACCTAGAGGCACTCACCCTGAATTACTTCATTCTCGGTCACAGCGCAGCTAGCTTCCCGTCGTTAAGTTTCGAAGATAACTTTGATTATAAAAAGCGTTACGCCAGAGCACAATCGTACGCTAACGCAGTTTAGTCACGCTGGCTGCGTGAATATGTACCATCTCTCAACAAGAGAGCAAAGTGGCATAATGATTCGGATGTCACACTGAAAACCGGCGACTTGGTTTGGGTAGTCGAACCCGACAGCCCACGTGGGCATTACCCACTCGCCCGTATTGCTAAACTACACTACGGCAAAGACGGATGCGCCCGATCCGCCGATATCAAAACTGTTACGAGCGAGCTGATACGACCGAACGTAAAACTCGCACCTGTTCTTCTGTCTTTAGGGGCGGAGGATGTTGCAGCGCAAATGTAAATGTGCGAGAGTATAAATGCATAAAACTGAACCAAAATATAAATGCATATAGGGACAGTAGCCGAGCGTATACATGGTGCGTCCCGGCGGTTTCGGCGCCGGTTCGAACCCCGCCTAGGTCATTTCCTTTCTAGAACTCGAATGTGCACCGAACTTGATGGGATGCTCCGTAACCAGGTTCGGTCCCCCCAAAACCCATTTTAACCGTCTTTTCGCTCTAATTTGGTTCAGCCTTGGTTAAGGCTGACCTTTAAAAAGAGCAATTTGTCTCAAGGACAAATACTGGCCAATTTTGCAGCTTGCTTTGAGTTATGCAGTTTATTGTGGCCGATGTTACCGATGATAAAGCTTGTTAAACATTATAAATTATCCTTATTTTTTCAAATTTCCGGAGTTATTTTGCCGAGAAAATACTCATTAATTAAAGTGTTTAAAAACCGTTTTTTTATATAATCTTGGAGATTGACGCGCACAATTTCACCTGTGATCATTTTTCGTAAAGTTATGAGGGTTTAAAGATTGCCATTTTGGCCATTTTGACCAATTTGGGACAATTAACGCGCGATATAATTCGAGCTATTAACGCGTAAGCGGAGATTTAATCCTTCTTATAAATCGTTCCAAATTGGTTGAACGAAGCTGATTTGCCATAATAGATTTGTTACAAGGAACGAAATCTATCTTTTTGTACTTTAAATGGGGGGGGGGATGATTTTCATAAAAATTTCAAATTTTGGAAAAAAAAATTTCATTTTATTTTATTTAATTTTTTAATGTTATTACTGCCGCTTCATAAACCTTAAAAGACAGTCGGAACATTCAGGGCTTCGCCCTGATACGAGCAGTCTTGTTTGTTTTTGTTTTTAAAAGTAGCTGTAATGAATATAAGTAAAATTTAAAATTAAAAATCCAGTGATTAATTTCACACCTTGATTCGGTTGAGTTGCTTGTCGTTGTTTTGGTTGGAGAAGTCGGTGACTTTGTCGAAGTAGTCCTGCGGCGACACTCCATAGTTACAGCCATGACTCATGTACTCGTGCACTTGCGAGTTACAACAGGTGCCTAGAATAGGAAAATACATAGAAGTATGTAAAATTCAAAAACAAAATTGAAAAAAAGTTTTTGCAGTGTTAACCCTGTGTTCATGTGGTGTTCATGTGGGTCAACTGTCTTGAAGCGCATTTTGTGTAATTTTACTACTACATAAAGGCAATATTTACTCTGTATATTTTATACTTGGTTTATACCTGGTGGTTGGGGGATGGAAGAATAGCCGTTAAACACTATGACCGACATGAGTCGGTGGGACTATCTGAATAGTTGAGATACTTTGACCGAATTTCCTTTGACAGCGCTGAAAAGTGCACATTCAGTTCTCTTTCTAATCTCGAGCTAATTTTTCAAAATCATTACTTCAATTTCTCTGGGATTTCAAGCATTTATTAAGGTATAATAAATTAGTCTTGCAAGATAACCAATAAATATTACGGAACCAGTTTAAAACTAGTAATTAGATCCAATTATACTATTGATAAAACTATTGCTATAAAAAACTTCTGGGGGCTATTCTCATGCGCGAAAGACCGAATGCGCGAAAAATTTCAACCAATCAGAAATCGTTTAATATTCTACCGTTCTTACTGGAATAAAATTTACGATTTTAAATCGAAAAAAAAACAGTCGAAAGTCAATTATTAAAATGAATCAATTGCCAAAGTTGGATAATAAAACATATCAAATGAAATTGAATAATATATACAAATACCAAAAAAAAGACCAAAAAATTTACAAATTTCGAGAAACAATAGAAATATTGTTCAAAAAATGATCCAAAGTTATTACACGAGTTTCATTTGAATTTATTATCCTTCGTATTTTTGCGTTCAGTTGCAGCCAATTGATTTTTTGTGCTGTTAGTTTTTCGCCTCGTTCAATTCTGGAAAAAACTGTCTGCATTTTTTTTCTTGAAATTTTAGGATGGCCTGACACGGGCAATTTCTCGGTTTCAACTTGATAGCCAGCTTTTGCAGATACTAGCAGTTCGTAAATTGTAAACCTGTTAAATACATTCGACATTCCGATATTAATTTTTTTCATCCAAAAATTTTGAAAACAAGTAAAAAAATCTATAACTTTTGGCAAACCAACAGCAAGCGACTGAACTTGTTGGCTTTGTCTGAATTGATCGTAGTAACTTGCTACTAAATTCTGAGGAGTCCCATGGCGAAAATTTTCCGCGAAAAAATTTAAAATTTCTGATCATTTTTGTTTGAGTCAACCCTAGGGCTTGAAATCGACAATAAATGGGCTGGGTATAATGGAAATAGCAACCCTATTGAACTGTATAGGGTAAAATTTCTTGTACCGCCAAATTAAATCCAATCTCGAAGTCCGAAAAACTCTCTTTGTAACTTCCGTAAAATGAATTCGTACTACTGTCTTTGCTCTTTTCTTTTAAGAAGCGCCCAACGCACGGCATTTTTTTTTGTAACTTCCGTAAAATGAATTCGCATTCGTACGGGCTTTGTTGTTTTTCTTTGAGAAGTGCCCAACACACGGCATTTATGCGCTATCCAAAAACAGCAAAAATGTATGAATTTGCAAATAAAATAGTCGAGACGCAGTTTTAAATGTGACCTCGCAATTACTTGTATCCGTTTTCAACGAATTTTCTAAAACTTTATTCGTTGTAAAAATTGCTACACCCATGTCAGTGTTGAGATCAATCAAAAACTTTTCTTTTTGCTGAGATAAAGCCCAGGATCCATCAATTGTAATGTCAAAAATTTTTTGCGGCACTGGTGGCAGACATTATTTTCTCTCACGATATCAACTGTTTTTGACTTTTTGTTATTCATGGGGCAAAAAAATCACAGTTTTGTTTGCTGCGATAGTTTTTTTCGTAAATGATTTTCAAGCTTTCTGTTGGATGTTTTAGAACTATTTCAAAAGATAATTCTCGAAATTTGTTTTCGGCAATAAATTGACGATCGGGTTCGTGAGAACGATATTCGTCGAAAAAAATAATTAAATTTTTGGAAATGTTTGTAGTTAATTTGGCTTTGCAATCGGAATCGACCCATCTGTAATAAGTACGACATTTAGATATTTTATTTCTTGTATAACGAAACCCTTTGAATTTTAAATTTGTTTCAATTCGCCGGCGATCAGGGACAATTTGAAAATTTTGCATGTTTCTGCCGTTTTTGTATTCGGCCAATATTAATACTAAGTCCCTAGAAATAATTACTTTCTTTGAGATTATCGCGCTTTCTTTCCAGTTACTGAAATCTGATTGGCTGAATTTTGTTTTCGCGCATTCGGTCCTTCGCGTATAAGGGGTTCCGCCAATACTTCTTACTAACAAATCATGATCCATAACTAAGACTTACAATAGTTTGTAAAGCTGAAACTATTTATAATTTCAGTTTCAGCCAGAAAAGAATAAGTTTAAATTAGCAAACAGTTGCTCTTCTCCAGAAAATTTCCTCATATCTTATTTCGCAAATACCAGTATGCACTAGATCTATTGAGACTAGGAGATATAAGAGTAAGATTAGGATCGGTATTAGACTAAGAAGTTGCACGAATCCATCTGGCCGAAAATAAGATAGCGTTACGAACAGACGAGGTACCTTATCTGAAAATACTCTATGAGTAAGCCATTCCGGACTTAAACTCAGTAAACTTGTATTTGCTTTTGTGAAAAATTCACCGAATGATCTGGAGTCGAATGAGAACCAGTTGTAGTTCATCCACACCCCCTCAATCAGTGCAGTCCACGTGTCAAGGTCATCTGGCTGCACACACATCCGATTGCTCTGCACTGAATTGAACCAGTAGCCATGGAGACAGAACGAGTCACTGTCCAAAAAAAATCCTGTTATTTTTAGCCAAAAACAAAAATCATAGCGTATCATTGCAAAGTGAATAAAACAACCACAGGCTTCAACAATAATAGCAAGTTAGTAATAAATAAGTCGCCGTAAATGATCTCATTTAGCAAATTCGACAAACTTAATTGAATTTTTTGAAGGCCCCAGGCATGCTCATTTAGAGAGAAATCGCGATGACGCACAGGGATCAACGAAGATATTAAAATCAAACTTTTACCAACTACTGTTCACATTGTTCACAATTCTTTCACATACATTTTTTGTCAAATTGATAGCAGATTGATGAATTAATCGGTTGAGTCATTTTCAGCTATCGAGTGATAACCTTTTCTTTATTTTGAGGTAATTTTTCTAAAAAATTTTCTTCGTGGTAAGACTCTGAGTTCAGTTGACCGATAGGTGATTAATATATCATATTATAATATTTCTTGACAGCAATTTCTACGTCAAAAGGCCTAAAAATTGAATAAACAAAGTTGCCAAGGTTTTTAAGCTTGTCGACTCAACTATCGACCCTGGTTGGCTCATGTATCGACCCTGGTGGGCTCAAGTATCGATCCTGGTGGGTTCATGTATCGACCCTGGCTGACTCCTCTATCGATCCTGATCGGTTCAAATGTCGACCCTGTCGACCGTTATCCACCATGTTGCTTCAAGTCTCCACCCTGGTAGACTCATGTATCGACTCTTCTTGAGCATAATTGATCCTGGTCAACTTATGTATCGTCAAAATGAACCATGATTTTTGGTCGATCAGTATAAATCAGATGTCCTGTCGACCCACCCGGCGATACATAATCCGACCATATCAACCCGAGTGAGCGTAGGTGGCAGGAAGTTTGCCCTTTAACGCTCTTAGACGGATATAAACTTCTTACAACTTCAACAAAAACTTTTCGATAGTATAAAAATTATTTAAGTGGGGTGAACAAGATTGTTTTCTCACCTGACATTATAGCAAGTAATTCCTGCCCCATGAGTGTCGCCCTCATCCGGCAGAATAAATTCCAGCGTCTCCCAGTTGCTATCGGCATATTCATGGCCCTTCGATACCCACATAATCAGAGCTAAAATATAGAGTGCTGCTTCAAATTATCCGGACAAAACAAACAAAACATGTAAATTTAAAATATAATTTCTCAAATTGGGTCAATTTTTGGCAAAAAATTCTCAAATTCTGTTAATTTTAGGCCGAATGATCATTTTTGGAACTTTTTAGCTTCTTAGTTTATCAAAAATTACGCCAAAATTATTAGTTCAACTGCTGACCATCTATATCAAAGTAAGCGTCCTATTTAGGTTCCCAAAAGTTTAAAAGGGTTTCTTTTCGCCTTGGTATGAATAAATTTATTTTTCTTTGTTCGTCAAAAATGCCATTTGCGCTATAAAAATAATCAATTTTTATGCGTTTTGTGCCAATTTTTAGAGAATAAAACTTTCCTCAATTTTGTTGGGCTACATCAGAGTCGCACTGCAATCTAGTTTCGTCAGCAATTGAAGAATAGTTTTGGCGTAATTTTTGTTTGACTTAAAAGTTCCAAACAAATAATTTTTGGGGAAACCTTTTGGACTCGAATTTCGCAAATCAAATTACACCATGTAATTTCTGCTAAAATTCTAAGCAAAAATGTCAGCATCATTTTTTTACCTGAAATCAACCCAGTTTGAGAAAAACGCATTTTATTTTTCATGTTGTAATTGTTTTGTCCCGATAATTTAAAACAGCACATTAGTATATGTTACACGCATCAAGTGCTCTAAAAATACATCTCAAGAATCTGACCTACAAACCAGTCAGAGAAAACTAAAGTTGGTTTGAGAGGCCCTATTTAACCTCATTCTTCGCTTAAATTTACACACTATCTTCACTGGTTTAAAAAACATAGAAAAACTGATCAAAACTGCTTTGTGATTTTGGAAAACTCTTAATCGATAAACTCAGTCGACCTGAAATACAACTCTGAAAAAACTTAATAATTTTTTATCGAGATTTCCTTAATTTCATCATAATTCAAAACGTATATCTCATTCGCCGATAAAACTTAGGGCAAATTAGTTTTTATAAAACTAACTCCGAACAATTTTTTATAAACATTACACCCAACACACTATTGCGGCTTGTAAGATTCACGAAACGTCTCAAAAACCTCAAAAAAATCAATTTAGAAAAGTTTCCTTTCATCGATTTCATCTAACAATTTTAATAAACATCCTGTAAACTTTTATCCGATGACGTTTTTCAACTAAAATAACGCTCAGGAAAATTTCACATTTTCAGTTGTATCAAAAAGTTTTACATAGTTACAGTTTTCGATGTAACTAGTTTCGAGCAATCAATAACTTTCAGCAGTTTCCAATGAATAAATCGGGTAACGAAACTTTTGACTCTCTATGTGTTATTCTTTTTAACTTTTTTCTGATTCGTTTTGAGTCATCTCAGTGATTTTTTTATTCTGAGGGACTGAAGAATTTTACAATATGCACCAAAATGTTTTTCTAAATTCAGACCTGAACATTCTCAAATCATTTAGAACTCAGATGTTGTGCAGTTCTGACCCTCGTTTTTTGCAGATGCAGATATGCATATTTGATTTAGTTATTTGCCAGAGCTATGCTATGAACTTGACCAAGACATATCTAAACCTTGAACTGACATGTTCCAGACATGCAAGAAATTGAATGACATTTTCAGGCATGACTAAGCAATGAACTGATTTGTGCAGGCATAAACTGAAATTGGAGCTCTGACATGTTTCAAAAGTGAAACAGTTTCAAATTGATCGTTTTACAAGGTAACAGTGATCTACTGAAAGCAGTCTGTTTTTTAAAAGCAATCCACATTTCCTCAACAGAGCAAAATCATAAAAGATGTGAAAGTTTTTTTTTCTCTCCCCGAGAAAATATTCTTCGTATCGCCACTCCCACTAATTCATCAATCGCTCTTTGTTGTCCACTAACCCCCAACATCCTTCTGTTGTCCACTAACCCCCAAATTTGGTTAACATTATAAAAATTGCTCACAACCCTTTTTTAGCCAGGAAAGGGTCAGAAGAAAGCAGTGCTCTGGGAGAGGGCTGTTGGTTTGGAGATTTTAGATCCTACGACATCCTGTAACGGTCGACGATCACTAAGTTTTTCCATAACTTTTCGGTGCCAAAACAGTCATTTGAATGCTTTTGGACTGAGTCTTTTTTCAAAAACCCAATAAAAAGTAATTTTAGCCGTTTTTTTTAGTTTTGACTGCGCAGGTTACTTTTTAATAATTCGGAGCAATTTTTTGTTTCGCACTTTGAAGATCAAATTAATCAAATCAAATAAATTTGGTCGACAAAAAATTTTAAAAACAATGAAAAATTTTTTTCGAATTACTTCAAAATACTCATAATACTTCCCATTCGGAGAATTCAAAAATTACTGTGATTTATGATTATCAGAGGAAATTAAACATAAACTAAAAATATAAGGTTAAATTGAAAAAAAAAACTGAAGGCTTTTTAACTATTGAAGCGTTTTTGTTTGACGAAAGATATTTAAATTACAATGCGGTTTATTTTGCGTTCAATCAATCACTTAGAACTAACTGCGGCAGGATAAAATGAGTCTTTCTTTTTAGTTTTTGAAGCGCGTATAAACAAATCTTGCAAACCGTCAAAATTGGAACTGAATTACTTATAGTAAGATTCACGTCTGTTCAAAAACCGATTTTGTTTGAGTAATTTATCTGTTCACTGTTATTTTGATGGCTAAAGTTGGGATAGAAACAAGGCACAACTCATTAGAAACTAATCAACTAAAAATGTCTAATTTCGTTTAGGCTCCAAATGTTTCTATTTATTTATTTAAAATTTCTTTCAGTGCAGCCAACAAATGGGAAACGGTTCGTAAAGTCAATCTTCACAATATTTCACCCAGCAACCATCTGCAAATAAACACATCTAAGATCTGCCAGAGCGCTTCAAATCTATAATTTCCAGCAGAAAAACCATCTGAATGAGACTTTAACCTCATCCGAAGGGTCAAGTAGAAAGAATTTCACTCTAATCAACGACCTTGCTTTGTAAAAGTGTTTTTAACTTGAGCAGGGTTAGTTCTCTAAAAGTTCACTCAAATGTTATTGCAAAATTTTAACTCACATATTTGAAGAAAATGTATTAGACAAGATGCCATTTTTACAGTATCCGTTTATTCATAAAACTTCCGAATAGTTTTCTATTTCTCAGATATACAAGAATGTATTAATGAATGTATTGTGGTACAGATATGAGCATCACAGCTAGTATGCTCACAGCAAACTGTTGTCAATAACTCGAAGCTAAAGTAAATTTTTGGTAACGTTTATTGAATGCATTCAAAACTATCGAATCTAGTTAGAACTTTGGTTAAGATAAACCTTAAACACATTATCCAGTGTGGAGTTCATATTAGAACAAGACTGCTCGTATCAGGAAGAAGCCCTGAATGTTCCAACTGACTTTTAAGGTTTTATGGTGCAGTAATAACATGAAAAAATTAAATGTAATAAAATAAAATGAAATTTTTTTTTCTAAAATTTGAAATTTTTATGAAAATCATCCCCCCACACGCCATAAAAAGTACAACAGGATAAATTTAGCTCCTTGTAACAAATCAATTATGGCAAATAAGCTTCTTTCAACCAATTTTGAACAACTTCTAAGACGGATTAACTCTCCGCTTACGCGTTAAGAGTGCGAAATATATCGCGCGTTAGTTGTCCCAAATTGGTCAAAATGGCAATCTTCAAACCCCGTAACTTTACGAAAAATGATCATAGTGAAATCTTTTCAAGTTTTTTCACAGGTGAGATCTTTTCAAATCTGAGCTCAAGACAACAATACTTTTCGAATGAAATTAAAAAATTCCGTCAAAAATGGCTAGTTAAAAAGTCGAAATTTGTCTGAAGAAAAAAAAAACCCACCCCGAGCACAAATATTCCGTTACTTTCATATCGAAAGTCGGATCAACAAGAATGCTTGTATCAGGGCAAAAGTCTGAATGTTTCGACTGCTTTTTAAGGTTTATGGAGCAGTAGTAACATAAAAAAAGTAAATGTGACAAAATTTAATCAAAATTTTTTTTTCTCCAAAATTTGACATTTGTTGTGAAAATCATCCCCACACACGCCATGTAAACTACAAAAAGATAGATTTTGCTTCTTTTAACAAGTCAATTTTGAAAAATAAGCTTCTTTCAACCAATTTGGAACAACTTCTAAGACGGATTAACTCTCCGCTTACGCGTTAATAGCGCGAAATATATCGCGCGTTAGTTGTCCCAAATTGGTCAGAATGGCAATCTTTAAACCCCCTTAACTTTACGAAAAATGATCACAGCGAAATCTTTTTAAATCTTTTCACAGGTAAGATGTGTTCAAATTTGAGCTCAAGACAACAATACGTTTCGAATAAAAATAAAAAATTACGTCAAAAATGGCTAGTTAAAAAGTCGAAATTTGTCTGAAAAAAAAACACACCCCGAGCACAAATATACCGTTACTTTCGTATCGAAAGTCGGAACAACAAGAATGCTTGTATCAGGGCGAAGATCTGAATGTGTCGAATGCCTTTTAAGGTTTATGGAGCAGTAGTAACATAAAAAAAATAAAATGGACAAAATATAATAAAAAAAAATTTTCTCCAAAATTTGACATTTGTTGTAAAAATCATCCCCACACACGCCATGTAAACTACAAAAAGATAGATTTTGCTTCTTTTAACAGGTCAATTTTGAAAAATAAGCTTCTCTCAACCAATTTGGAACAACTTCTAAGACGGATTAACTCTCCGCTTACGCGTTAATAGAGCTAAACATATCGCGCGTTAGTTGTCCCAAAATGGTCAAAATGGCAATCTTTAAACCCCTTTAACTTTACGAAAAATGATCACAGTGAAATCTTTTCAAATCTTTTTACAGGTGAGATCTTTTCAAATTTGAGCTCAAGACAACAATACCTTTCGAATGTATATTAAAAAATTCCGTCAAAATTGGCTAGTTAAAAAGTCGAAATTTGTCTGAAGAAAAAAAAAACCCACCCCGAGCACAAATATTCCGTTACTTTCATATCGAAAGTCGGATCAACAAGAATGCTTGTATCAGGGCAAAAGTCTGAATGTTTCGACTGCCTTTTAAGGTTTATGGAGCAGTAGTAACATAAAAAAAATTAAATGTGACAAAATATAATCAAAAATTGTTTTCTCCAAAATTTGACATTTGTTGTGAAATCATCCCCACACACGCCTTGTAAACTAAAAAAAGATAGATTTTGCGTCTTTTAACACGTCAATGTTGACAAATAAGCTTCTTTCAACCAATTTGAAACGATTTCAATGACGGATTAAATATCCGCTCACGCGTTCATAGCGCGAAATAAAACGCGCGTTAATTGTCCTAAATTGGCCAAAATGGCAATCTTTAAACCCCCATAACTTTACGAAAAAATATCACCGGCGAAATATCTTTTCAAGTTTATTTGAACTCAAGACAACAATAGCTTTTGAATGATATGAAAAAAAAATCCGTCAAAAGTGGCCAGGTAAAAAGTCGTAATTTGTCTGAAAAAAAAACCCACCCCGAGCACAAATATTCCGTTACTTTCGTATCGAAAGTCGGAACAAAAAGTGAAAAAAAACACGACCATCGTCGATGAATTAATTATTTTCCATTGCCACAACAACAACTTTTAAGCTAATTTTTGAGCTGAGACAGCAATAGATAGTTTTTCAAATTCTGCAAAAACAAGCAACTACAGGAAATTGAACCCTCATCCGTTGTCTGATTAGATCTATACTCTACCTATGCTCCACGAGGTCTTAGCTTAATTGAAATTTTAGGGTTTAAAAACTCACACTTTTATTTGAAAGTTACTAAAATAGGATATAGAATTAAATATTTTAAGAAAATTTCTTAAATTTTAGGTCTGATTTTTACTGAATATGTCTGATTTTTGTGTCTGTATGCTCCCGGATTCCAGAGACAAGTCTTCAAATATCCCGGGTTGACCTGTATAAACCGAAAATGTTTATCTTAGATTTCCCCACACCGAAAATGCTTATCATACAATTGCCTACATCAAATGTATGGAAAAATGCTAATCATACAATTTTCATACAATTTTTAAATAAAAACCCAAGTAAAATTGAAATTGCCCCAAAATTTTTTTTTGTTTTTTTTTTCAACCTCAAATCGAATTTTGTACTCAAACAAACATTTTCCAAAAAAAAATTTGCATGCAAACTTTTAATTTTTTGTTTGCATAACGTAGTCCACGATGCACAAAAATTGGATTTTTTTTTTCGTTTCTCAGGATAACTTTTTTAAACAGGCTAAAATCTCTTGTTTTTTGTTGTATGGCATGTTTATATATGCCTTGATCAATTTATGATAATTTGAAAATTCAATTTAAAAAAAAATCAACTTGGAAAAATTTTGCCAAAATTTAAAAGTTTGATGCTTTCACTTTATCATTTGTGAAGTAATCACTTTTACAATTCAGATCATTTGCAATGCATTGTCGATGACAGACAACCAACCTTCTGGGAGGAAAATGTAGGGAAATGTAGGATAAGCCTTTTTTCGAATATGGAAATTGTAGGACAAGCATTTTTGGTCAACCCGGGATGTTAAAAGTTTGCCGGAACGATCAAAGAAAATAAAAAAACAAAATAAGAACAAAAGGAGCGTCCTTGTTGCGGAATCCGCTTGTAACTCACAAAATGCACAGTTTGGCCTCGTAATATTAGCGATGAGTAAAATTTCTGTATTAGTCATGAATCAGCGCTGGAAAGAGGTGATCACTGGGATACTTCAGAAAAAAGCAAAAACTTATGTTGGGACATCGAACCCGGATGTAAGTAACAGTGTTATATTTGCCTAACCGCAGCAAAATTTCTCAGTTTTTTATCTTTTAACTACCCGAGTTGACAAAAAATGCTAAAAAAAAATTTTTCATATATGGAAACATGCCAATCATTTACTTTTATGCGATTCCATAAGTATAGAAAATAGCATGAAAGTCCATGATTAGTGATATTTCATCTATGGAAATTGTTTAAGTAGGTGTTTTTTTTTAAATTTAATTTCTTCTCAAATTTTATGGATTGTCTTTGAAACCAAACAAAAATGCCTAGGACCCTGGTTACTCAAAGCTAGAGTCACCAAAGGCCTAAGATCTTGCAAGTATAATAGAGTTTTTTCTTTTTTTTCAGAACTTTTTTTCCTCAAATGCAACCCCTTCAAATATGAGATTTTGAGCTCAATGAGTGAAACGAGTTGAAAAGTTCCCAGGCATAAACATTTTGCCCAATTTGTTGACATAAAGTTAAAGGTTTTTTGACCGTTTTTTCAAATTTTTTTCCTATTCTCAATAACTACCATCACACAAATCTGAGATTTTGATTTTATTGTGTAGAAAAACTTGTGTGAAACTCATGTGCTTTAGCTGTTACTCTCAATTTTTTTTTGAAAAAAAAAGATATAATCCTCAAAAAGTCTATTTTCCGATGTTTGACAGTTTTTTGAAACTTTTTGACTTCTTCGAAACTATCCTCCCAACTTTGAGGTTTTGGTATCAATTGATAGTCCGGGTTGTGAGAAATTTCCCTGCTTACGAAATTAGCCCATTTTTTTCTACACGAGAAGGATTCTCAGAAAATTTATTCTTTTTTTAATTTATTAACCATTTTTTTTAAATTTTTTATTTTTCTCAAAAACTACCGTCAGAAAAAACCAAATTTTAGATTTTTCGTTCATTTTTTGATTTTTTTTTCAGTTTTCAATCAAAAAGATGGGTTCTGATAAGCTTTCTGTATCAGCGGCAACGCCCAGTTTTTCACGCACAAAAAATTATGACTATGTCGAAGTGGAGTGGGTTAAGCTGACCCCGATGTTTCTAATTACAGAAAATTACTTTCGCTCGGGTACAAAAATCAAAACTTAAAATTCTCAATTTAAGGGCTTCCCCTTGTCTCCCCAGGTAGGTAGGTACCCCGTACGAGTCCTTACAATGCTAATTTACCGCTTTTTAGGGGTTTGCGGGGGCCTTGCGGTCAAAAATGCGAAATGACCTCTTAGATGTGATCCGAGGTCAAATGAGGTCAAACGCGTCCAAACGTCTTATTTTCGATGGGAGATCATTCCCACTAAGTTGCATTCATATCGGACCATCCCTTCCCATATTTTCGAAAAATTCGGTTCAATTAACACTTTGCCCTAAAATTGCCTATTTCACCCCATAGGAAGTTCCGGAGAGGATTGGGTCACAAGGGGTCCCCCAACTGGGTTTGGTCCACCCCCCTTCACATTGGTGCTATAAAATCACAAGTCAATTATCGCTATCAGGTGTTAATAGCCTAATTCAGTTTTCAAGTGCAAATAGCTTCCGACGTAGCCGCCGGATTGGGTCCAAACATTAATACATTATAGGTCTTCCCCCAACCTACCATCCCCCAAGTTTCAGCCTCCGAGCGTTATCAGGGGTCGAGAAAAAACAAAAAGTGGGTTTTGTTTACATAGGGCGTAAAATCGGAAATAATAACCGGATGCGTTCAAAATCCCGGTAGTGAACTTCCCTCGCCTAGGGCTACAACATATTGCAATTTGATGTCATTTTGACCATTATTTACCGGTTTACAAAAAGTTCTAATTGCATTTTCGGAAATCTTTATCACTCGCCCCCCAGGGGTCCCAGGGGTCTGGAAAGTGGCATGCCCGGCTTAAATATTCTCTATTAGTCACCCATTCAATTTCATAACGATCGGACCAGTGGTTCCCAATCCGGGGGGGGGGGTTTCCAGATTTTGCGCGCTTTTCCAATTCGTCGCCCTAGAGGTCAAACTCAAGTTGCAGAATGCGATTACGATTGTTTGCTCACAAACTAAGCTTATCTATCTTTTTTGAACTATCTTTCAATTCCCCCGCCAATAGTTTTGCGCCTACGCCTAATTTCCGTCGACGCACGAAGTCGGTCCGATTATCACGTGTGAAAATCGCGATCTTAAAAAAAACAAAATCATTTTTTTTTCTTCGAAAAATTGGAATTTCTTATGAAAATCATCCCCCCACACGCCATACAAAGTACAAAAGGATAGATTTTGCTCCTTTTAACAAACCAATTGTAGCACATAAGCTTCTTTTAACCAATTTGGAACGATTTCTAACACGGATTAACTCTCCGCTTACGCGTTAATAGCGCGAAATATATCGCGCGTTAATTGGCAATCTTTAAACCCCCGTAACTTTACGAAAAATGATCACAGGTGAAATATTTTATCGAATTTGAGCTCAGGACAACCATACTTTTCGATTGATGTAAAAAAAGTTCCGTCAAAAATTGCTAGTTAAAAGTCGAAATTTGTCTGAAGAAGAAAAAAACCCACCCCGAGCACAAATATTCCGTTACTTTCGTATCGAAAGTCGGAACAAAAATATTGGGACTAAAGTAAAATCAAGACGAGACCAGGTTCAATTAAAAAAAAAACTGAAGGCTTAACTATTGAAGCGTTTTTGTTTGACGAAAGATATTCAATTTATAAAGCAGTTTTTTTTTGCGTTCAATCAATCAATTAGAACTAACTGCACCAGGATAAAATGAGTCTTTCTTTTTAGTTTTTGGAGCGCGTATAAACAAATCTTGCAAACATTTAAAATTGGAACTGAATTACTTATAGTAAGATTCACGTCTGTTCAAAAACCGATTTTGTTTGAGTATTTTTTGTTCACTGTTATTTTGATGGCTAAAGTTAGGATAAAAACAAGGCACAACTCATAAGAAACTACTCAACTAAAAATGTCTAATTTCGTTTAGGCTCCAAATGTTTCTATTCATTTATTTAAATTTTCTTTCAGTGCAGGCAACAAAGGGGAAACGGGTTCGTAAAGTCAACCTTCACAATATTTAAACCAGCAACCATCTGCAAATAAACACATCTAAGATCTGTCCAGGGCTCTTCAAATCTATAAAAACCATCTGAATGAGACCTTAACCTCATCCGAAGGGTCAATTAGAAAGACTTTCACTCTAATCAACGGCCTTGTTTAGTAAAAGTGTTTTTAACTTGAGCCGGGTTAGTTCTCTAAAAGTTCACTCAAATGTTATTGCAAAATTTTAACTCACATATTTGAAGAAAATGTATTAGACAAGATGCCATTTTTACAGTATCCGTTTATTCATAAAACTTCCGAATGGTTTTCTATTTCTCAGATATACAAGAATGTATTAATGAATGTATTGTGGTACAGATATGAGCATCACAGCTAGTATGCTCACAGCAAACTTGTTTTCAATAACTCAAAGCTAAAGTAAATTTTTGGTAACGTTTTTTGAATGCATTCAAAACTATCGAATCTAGTTAGAGCTTTGGTTAAGATAAACATTAAACACATTATCCAGTGTGGAGTTCATATTAGAAAAAGACTGCTCCTATCAGCCCTGAATGTTCCGACTGACTTTTAAGGTTTTATGGTGCAGTAATAACATGAAAAAATAAATGTAATAAAAAAATGAAAATTTTTTTTCTTCTAAAATTTGAAATTTTTATAAAAATTATCCCCCCACACGCCATATAAAGTACAGCAGGATAAATTTAGCTCCTTGTAACAAATCAATTATGGCAAATAAGCTTCTTTTCCAAAATTTGACATTTGTTGTGAAAATCATCCCCACACACGCCATGTAAACTACAAAAAGATCAATTTTGCTTCTTTTAACAAGTCAATTTTGACAAATAGGCTTCTTTCAACCAATTTGAAACGATTTCTATGATGGATTAAATATCCGCTCACGCGTTAATAGCGCGAAATAAAACGCGCGTTAATTGTCCTAAATTGGCCAAAATGGCAATGTTTAAACCCCCATAACTTTACGAAAAAAGATCAGAGGCGAAATATCTTTTCAAATTTATTTGAGCTCAAGACAACAATAGCTTTCGAATGATATGAAAAAAAATTCCGTCAAAAGTGGCTAGGTAAAAAGTCGAAATTTGTCTGAAAAAAAACACACCCCGAGCACAAATATTCCGTTACTTTCGTATCGAAAGTCGGAACAAAAAATGAAAAAAACACGACCACCGTCGATGAATTAATGATGTTCCATTTCCACAACAACAAATTTTAAGTTGATTTATCTCTAATTTGGCTAATTTTTGAGCTGAGACAGCAATAGATAGTTTTTCAAATTCTGCAAAAACAAGCAACTACAGGAAAATGATCCCTCATCCGTTGTCTGAGTAGATCTATACTCTACCTATGCTCCACGAGGTCTTAGCCTAATTGAAAGTATAGGGTTTAAAAACTCACACTTTTATTTGAAAGTTACTAAATTAGAATATAGAATTAAATATTTTAAGAAAATTTCTTAAATTTTAGGTCTGATTTTTACTGAATATGTCTGATTTTTGTGTCTGTATGCTCCCGGATTCCAGAGACAAGTCTTCAAATATCCCGGGTTGACCTGTATAAACCAAAAAAGCTTATTTTACATTTCCCCACACCGAAAAAGCTTATCATACAATTGCCTGCATCAAATGTATGGAAAAATGCTAATCGTACAATTTTCATACAATTTTTAAATAAAAATCCAAGTAAAATTGAAATTGCCCCAAAATTATTTTTTGTATTTTTTCAACCTCAAATCGAATTTTGTACTCAAACAAACATTTTCCAAAAAAAATTTGCATGCAAACTTTTAATTTTTTGTTTGCATAACGTAGTCCACGATGCACAAAAATTGGATTTTTTTCCGTTTCTCAGGATAAGTTTTTTAAACAGGCTAAAAACTCCTGTTTTTGTTGTATGGCATTTTTATATATGCCTTGATCATTTTTCGATAATTTGAAAATTCAATTTAAAAAAATCATCTTGGAAAAATTTTGCCAAAATTTAAAAGTTTGATGCTTTCACTTTATCATTTGTGAAGTAATCACTTTTACAATTCAGATCGTTTGCAATGCATTGTCGATGACAGACAACCAACCTTCTGATAGGAAAATGTAGAAAATGTAGGATAAGCATTTTTTTTCATATATGGAAATTGTAGGACAGGCATTTTTGGTCAACCCGGGATGTTAAAAATTTGCCGGAACGATCAAAGAAAATAAAAGAACAAATTAAGAACAAAAGGAGCGTCCTTGTTGCGGAATCCACTTGTAACTCACAAAATGCACAGTTTGGCCTCGTAATGTTAGCGATGAGTAAAATTTCTGTATTAGTCATGAATCAGCGCTGGAAAGAGGTGATCACTGGGATACTTCAGAAAAAAGCAAAAACTAATGTTGGGACATTCAACCCAGATGTAAGTAACAGTGTTATATTTGCCTAACCGCAGAAAAATTTCTCAGTTTCTTATTTTTCAACTACCCGAGTTGACAAAAATTGCCGAAAATAAAATTTTCATATATGGAAACATGCCAATCATTTACTTTTATGCGATTCCATAAGTAAAGAAAATAGCATGAAAGTCTATGATAAGTGATATTTCATCTATGGAAATTGTTTAAGTAGGTGTTTTTTTAAATTTAATTTCTTCTCAAAATTTATGGATTGTCTTTAAAACCAGACAAAAATGCCTAGGACCCTGGTTACTCAAAGCTAGAGTCACCAAAGGCCTAAGATCTTGCAAGTATAATGCAGTTTTTTCTTTTTTTTTTTTCAGAACTTTTTTTCCTCAAATACAACCCCTTCAAATATGAGATTTTGAGCTCAATGAGTGAAATGAGTTGAAAAGTTCCCAGGCATAAACATTTTTGCCCAACTTGTTGACATAAAGTTAAAGGTTTTTTGACCGTTTTTTTCAAACTTTTTGCCTATTATCAAAAACTACCATCACACAAATCTGAGATTTTGATTTTATTGTGTAGAAAGGCTTGTGGGAAACTCATGTGCATTAGCTGTTACTCTCAATTTTTTTTTTTGAAAAAAAAAGATATAATCTTCAAAAAGTCTATTTTCCGATGTTTGACAGTTTTTTGAAACATTTTAACTTCTTCGAAAAATATCCTCCCAACTTTGAGGTTTTGGTATCAATTGATAGTCCGGGTTGTGAGAAATTTCCCTGCTTACGAAATTCAGCCCATTTTTTTCTACACGAGAAGGACTCTCAGAAAATTTATTCTTTTTTTAATTTGTTGACCATTTTTTTTTAAAATTTTTTATTTTTCTCAAAAACTACCGTCAGAAAAAACCAAATTTTAGATTTTTCGTTCATTTTTTGATTTTTTTGAGTTTTCAATCAAAAAGATGGGTTCTGATAAGCTTTCTGTATCAGCGGCAACGCCCAGTTTTTCACGCAGAAAAAATTATGACTGTCGGAAACGTCAATGGTTTGGTTTCTTGTCCGATTTTTTGAAATTTTGACTCTTCTCGAAATCAACTCCATCTGATATTAAAGGTTTAATCGAAGCAACAGGTTGTCCGAAGCCTCCGTTCACAAGAAGATACCCTAAAAATTGTTCAAAAAGTTTATATTTCTGGGAAGATCCCAAAATCAAAAAAAGTTTCTTTCATATTTTAATAGAACAATAACTAGGTTTTGATTGAAGCTAATTTTTTTAATTTTTGAAATCACCAATTTCATCGCACATCAGAACAACGAAATCAAAACTTATGAAACCTGTACCTCCAATTTCAGCTGAGCCTCTAGAATTTTGGAAGTCAATGACACTATCTCCGAAAAATTGGATTTTTAATGACTTCATCCAGAAAACCAGAAAAATTGAAAACACTCAATTATAATCAACTATAAACGGAAAGGCTGCATTTTTTGAGATTTATTCCATTACAACTGAACAAACTAAAGAAGATCTTTTTTCTGAATCTGCTTCGAGTTTTTTAAAAGCGAGCAGTGCAGTATACTCACTTCTTGATACTTAGTTTATATTTACACCCATTGTATAAGATGAACTCAAACATACTTTGGCCTTGAAAACCCTTAACTTGTTTTTAAATTTTCATTTCACGCTTGTTTATTACAAATGTCTCATGTTTTCCTTTTTTGATGACTTTACCTAAATTCCCTAAGTGAACATTTTTCTTTGAAATTACAAAAGATGACGTCTCCAATTGTGCAATTTGTCAAATTTTGGAGATTCTTTGAAAACCTTTGTAAAAAATTTTCAAAAAATTTACTGAAAAACCTGTTTTTATTTCCATAAATTCCCCAGAAAAATACTTTAGGAACATTACTAACAGAAAGCAAGAAATTCTGTAATACATGAAATCCAACAGTACTTTTTGAACTCTTTCGTCAAAATTTAAATATTCATTAGAAAATTATGAAAAATTAATGAAAATTGGACAAATTAAGTTTCGTAAAACAATAATAAAATTTGTATATAAAAGTGGCAATTTAGGCATGCTGTTAACATTTAATTTTTTTTTCATCAAAAAATCTTTATTGTCCCTTTATTCTTACGCCACATTATTTCACAGAAATAAAAATCTGAACATTTTCTGAGTTAATCAAAGCTTGATATTTTTCATTTTGCTTTTTTTATTTATACCTCAAAATGGTTGGTAAAACACTAAAATATGGATCTACGAAGTATAACAAGCTTTTAACTGTTTTTACTGGCTGCGTACATATCTCTAGCATTAAAAAATCTTTACTGTCCGAACTAGGCATATACCGCAACAGCCAAAACCAAAATTGATGCAGAGTCCGCATTCTTGCGGTTTTTCTTTGATTTTCATTGCTGCTTTGGATTCCAGGAACAAAAATTAATACACTCTATTGCTCAAAATTGCTCCCAAAACAGGCAATTTTGCGGAGATCGCAACGAAATTTTAGGAATAATGCACAGTTTTTGAAACCCACAAGCAATTAAAATTTATTATGTTTATTAAACTCAAGCTGACGTGGAACCCGCATTTGCAAGTGGAATCAGCAAATCTAAGCGGAAACCGCAAACTGTGAGAGGATCCGCTTAAAATTGTGAAATCCATTTGTATTTGCAAAGTCCAGAAGAACTAGCTATTTTCGCTCTTTGTCGATTGCACAACAAGCTAATGTGCCGATGAAAATGACGATACAAATGCTTGTACACGGAATCCATAGAAATTTTGATGGTGGTTTTCACTTACAATTTGGACCATCTTTAGAGACTTGTCTCTGAATTCCAGTTGCCTAGAGACGCAGAATTTAGTGCTTATTCAAAGCACAGTTTGGCCTTGTAATGAAGATCTTTTTAAAAAAAAAAAAATCATTCAAACTTTTTGCCAATGATTCAAAGCTGCGCTGTATAAAAAATTCCTATTTTCTCTAGTATAAGTATAGGTATTTAGACTATTTTTTAAGAAAAAAAATTATATTTGATTTGACTGATTTTGAAAAACAAAAAAATGATAAATCATTTGATATCAAGTGCAGAGATGACTTTTACCGTGTTTCCATCAAATGTGTTGTTTAATCTATTTTATTCATTCAATTTAATTAATACTAGTCCTCAAAAAGTTGCGAGTAATAGAGTTTCTATTTATGCAAATTGTGTGATGAGCGTTTTTTGCCAACAAAATTTTAAGTTTGATTCGAGCCGATTCTTTAATAATGTATGAAAATGCATGAAATTGGGTTTTTTCATGATTTACTTTAGTTGAGAAGCTTTGGAAAACTTTTTTACTTTTTCAAAAAATTTAAAATTAAAAAATATAGTTTTTTTTTGAAATATACTCTTTAGGTTTTTATTTTAAAAAAAATGGCACCAATGGAAACTCTCCCAACTACCCTGAAGGTCCGTATAAATGCCTAGGCTCTCTTTACCTTGCCCAACTTTTTTCGAAAAAGTGTATCGTTGGAATTGTTTACCCTTATTTTAGGATTCTTCACATTTTCCCAAAAAATGCTTTCCCAAATCTGAGATTTTGGGTTCAATGGATGGTAAAGGTTACAAAAGCTCCGCTGAATTAGCCGCTACGCCCAAAAACTTTACACAAAAGTTATCGCCCTTAAAACTGTCAAATGTTCAATTTTTGACATTTTTTTAAAAAAATTTTCGACTTGTCTGGAAAACTGAGGTTTTGGTTTCATGGCGTAGAACGGGTTGTGGCTAGCTCATCTGCAGACACGGTTACGCCAAAAAAATTTTTAAACAATAATGTATGATCCTCGAAAATGTCAAGTTTTCTAGTTTTGACCGTTTTCTGAAACTTTTTGACTTTTCTCTGAAATTACTCTCCCAACTCTGAGGTTTTGGTTTCAGTTGGTGGCCGGTTTTTGGGAAGTTCCCTTCATACGCCAAAATTTTTTCATGCAAAGAATAGTAACCCCATCGAAAGTCATTGTTTTGGTTTCTAGTGCGATTTTTTGAAACTTTTGGACTCTTCTCGAAACAACTCAACCTGATATAAAGAGTTTAATCATCTAGGCAACAGGTTGTGAGGAGCCTCCGTGCCCAAGATACTAATGTTCAACAAAATTTTGTTCAGAAAATTCCAAAATTACAAACGTTTCACTCATATTTTAATAGAGCAATAACTATCTTTTGGGTAAAGCTCAAAATTCACATTTTTGAAGTTATCTATCGCATCTCGCACCAGAACAACAAAATCAAAAATGATCAGAAAAGTAATTCATGCATTAGCTGGGCCTCTGGTCTCTTAGAAATCAAAGACACCATCTCAGCAAAAAATGATTTCTATCGGCTGTAACCAGAAAAATTGAAAGCACTGCATTATAATCAATTAAAACGGAACTGTTGCTTTTCTGTGAGCAATAAAGTCCATTATAATCCATTAAAACTGAATACAACAAGTTATCAATTTTTTTTTGAAATTGCTTCGAATTTTTCAAAAAGGGTGAAGTACAGTATATTCAGTTCTTGACAATTGGTTGATAATTGCACCTATTGCATTATATGAATTCAAATACACGCCTATTTTAATGTTTTTTGGTTCTCACTTTTGCTGATCTTTACTTACCTTCCTTGAGTGAACAGATTTCTTAGTAAATGGAAAAGATGACCTCTCACATCGTGCAATTTTCGTCAACTAATGCAGACTTTTTGAAAAAACGTTTAAAAAATTTTCACACTTTTCACCATAAAATCTGTTTTTATCGCCTTAAAATCCCCAGAAAATCGATTTAAAAATATTACTCACTGAAAACAGGAACTTTTGTCATAAATTGGGTTTGTCGAAATTTCAATATTCATTGAAAAACTCAATAAAAACCTGTGAAAATTTCGACGAATATATTTTCGAATATAAAGTTTTGACAAAAATTTGACGAATATGGAAAATCCGACACGTTAAGAAAAGGTAAACATTGATGAAAAAATTAATAGAAAACAATCAAAGATTGCAATTTTAGATTAACTAAACAATAACAGTGAAAGAAATTTAACGCTAACCCGCTTATTACATGTTGGCAATGCTTCAATTTTTTAATCGTATTTTTTGATTTATCAAATTTTTGGCTTAAAACATGTAATTTAAACTGTATGAGTTCAAGGGAAATTTTTTTCTCTTTAATAAAATGAAGAAACTGTGGATATCGTTGACTGAAAGTCCGACGACCAGAAGCGTTTGTTGTGCTTAAAACTCGTCATCTTGTATGCCAGACTCCCAATAGGATGCCTTGAAGGGTCTGACTATCGCATAGACTGTCAAACAAAGGTTTGACAAACAAAATGATGAAATAATCTAAAAATGTAGTAAGCTTATGAACATTTTAGTCAAGGTTCAACAAAAAATTATCGCCTAGTAAAAATCAATTAAGTTATTTGTGTGTTTTAGAAAAACTCTGCTTGAAGCGCACAAGGTATCGCTTACGAGAAGCTCAACTGTACTTGATTACTGCAACCTGATTGGTGTTAACTTTCTGTGTAGCTTTGGGCTTTCGTATATTTTAGCCGAAAAATTGAATAAAAATTGTATTAAATTAACAAATCTTGATCCATACCACTACAATATATCACCAGCGGCCTATTTTTTTTCAAAATTTTGACTGCGACGCAGAAAACTTAGCCATAAAAGGGTCTTTATGATTTATAAGAGCTCGGAAAATCAGTTTGGTGTACGTAAAAAAAAAGTCGATAAAATTTTTCAAATTTTTTGAATACCCCTCCTCGAGAAAATCCAAGATCTCACCTGCCTTAAGCAGCAATGATACCTTGCTCAATTTCAAAACAATACAATTGATCAGACCTTTTTTTAATACAGGTTGAAAATTCTTTAGCGTGGCTAATTAGAAATTTTGCGCGAGTGAATTGGGTTTTTGATGGGTAAATTAAACCTGTAGCATTTCTAAATTTGGAGTTTGGCTGTACTAAAAGAGATGTTGTACAACTAACATAAGGCCTTGGTGCGATTATGTCAAAATTTTGGTTCAACCAAACGATATCATCGACGCGACTAAAGTAAGGGTTCGGCACTGCTATACTATGACTTTGGCTTCGGTGCGACTTAGAGAAAACTTTGACTCGATTAGTAAAAAAAAATTGAGCAATGAAGATAAGATTTTGGTGCGAATAAGTCAGAAATTTCAGTGAGTCTGTGTTTTTGTCGATGCGACTCTGACAATAGTTTGGCATAAGTAATTTCAGACTTTCGCCCGAATTCTATAAGTTTGGCGCGTGTCGGCTGCGTGATTCTAGCAACTAGTTTCAGGTTTCTGTAGAGCTAAGATATGACTTCCGCGCGACAACCATAACCCTTTGGTTCGAGATAGATCCGTGACTTTTTGCGTGACTTAAATACGACTTTCGCGAGATTGAGTTAGGCGTTTGATCGAAGAATTTGAGAGCTGAAGCGAATAAACTGCTAAAATCAAGGCATTAAAACGGAAGAAGGTCCACTAACGGTAAGCAGTCTTTTCGAATCTCAAGTCTTTTCGAATTTCAACCGGGAAGAGTCTTTCTTTTTTTCAATCACTCAACATGCCTGATTTTTGAGTATCTTTGAAATACTACAAGAAAAATGCCTCATTGCTTAATCTATCCATACTACTATGAACCATTTGTGATCACTTTTTACTTCAAAGAATAATTTTTCTCCTCTTTTTAGGCACAGAAACACAGTCAGAGTTTTAAAATACTTTTGAAAAACAAGTGCATCTAAATTAATATGATTGATTTTTGTCCCCCTTAAAAACATCTAAATTGAATATAAAAGTGACAATTTAGGCATGTTGATAACATCTAATTTTTCTTCGTCTGGATAACCTTTATTGTCCCTTTATTCAGCCTTACGCCACATTATTTCACAGAATTAATAATCTTAACAGTTTCTGAGTTGATCAAAATTTGTTAATTTTAATTTGCTATGTTCTTTAATACCTCAAAACGGTTGGTACAAGCACCAAAAGTTGGATCTACAAAGTATTAGAAGCTTGAACTATTTTTGCTGGCTGCTTACATATCTCTAGCATTAAAAAATGATTACGAGGCAAAACTGCGAGTTTTGTGAATTTTAAGCATATACCGCAACAGACCAGAAACAGAATTGATGCAGAATCTGCATTCTTGCTACTTTTCTTTGATTGTCATTGCTGCTTTGAATTCCAGGGACAAAAAACTAAAAATCTGTATTGCTGAAAATTGCTCCCAAAGTAGGCGATTGTGGAATCCGCAACAAAATTTAAGGAATATTGCACAGTTTGTCGAATCGACAAGCAAATAATAATTTTTATGTTTTGTAAACTTAAGCTTTTGTGGAATCCGCAAATTGTGAGTGGATCCAGCAAATTGCGAGTGAATCCGCGAACTGTAATAGGGGTCTGTTTAAAATTGCGGAATCAATTTAGAGTTGCGAAACCCAGAACAACTAGCTAAATACGCTCGTTGCGAAATCCGCATTAAAATTGATGTGCCGACTAAGATTATGAAACAAATATTTGTACGAGGTGTCCATAGAGTTTTTGATAGTGGAATCTACCTACAATTTGGACAATCTTTAAAGACTTGTCTCTGGACTCCACTGACTTAGAGACACCAATTTGAGCGCTTATCCAGATCGCAGTTTCATCTCGTAATGAAGATCTTTTTTTTTGCTACTCAAACTTTTAACAAATGATTCAAAGCTGCACTGCATAATTAATTCCAACTTCTGTAGTATAAGTACTAAGACAATTTTATTTTGATAAAAATATAGGACTTAACTGATTTGAAAAGCAGATACAAGATGAAACGTTTGATATCAAGAGCATATTTGATGCTTAGCTTGTTCAACCAAAAAGGGTCTGTTTTATTGATTCAATTTATTGATCAATTTTTTTGATCAAACAAAACCATAAATAAGCGATAGAAAAGAAGCAGATGCGTCTAAAAACGGGCTGCAAAAATTCCACTATACTAATTTAGTTTTGTTTGCAAATGTTCTTGTAAATGTAATAAAAATTGTGTCCTAATTCCTAAATTGTGTCCTAAATATTAATTACTAACTTTAATATTTTATCATAAAGATTAGTTAACCCATTGGAAGCATGCTTTTTTGTTTTCCAAAAAAAATACGACAAGTTGCGTTTTGTAGAAATTTTTATGGGCTCACATCATCGACCAGGTTAGTTTCATCAGCATCACTGGGTTGAAACAAATCGAAATAGTTACAAAAAGAAAAACCTATTGGAAAACGTTTTTATGAACTATTGAACCATACGAAAGGTCATTACCTTTGAAATTTGATTGGATCAGGTTGAATTTGTGAAAATAATCTAATTCTAGATGACAGAAATCTACGCAACCATGGAAATATGGAAACATCTCAGTGGATTACCAAAACATAACTCTTTTCAGTTAAAACTTTTTCATTCGATGTCTTTTTCTCAATTTATGATCTTGTTTGTTGGATATCGCAAGGTGTGGAACAATTGAAACATAAATAATCAACAATAAAAATTTCAGTATTATGCAAAATATAATATCTAATAAAAATATTAAAATATCAAAAATAGAAAATTTAAAAAATGATTTTCGTTTCTTTTTCTTCAAACTTCGTCGGCTTGATTAAGACTATTGGTCTCTAATCCAGCCATAGAATGCTTCCTGTTTAGCTTCTTCAGGTGCTTTCTGTGCTGTAGTCTGGCCCTGTTTACAACTGTGTAGCATCTAAATAAATTAACCAATGATACATTTTACTAGTTATATTTAACAAGTCTTCATTCGGCGCGCTTTTTTCGAAAAAAATTCCATTAAATTTTAAACTTCAGTTGGGATCGATGCTAAATTGCCGGATGCAAAAATAAAGCATAAGACCATTTTATTACGCGTAAATGATGTGATTTTTTTATTCTATCTATTTTTTTGTTTCCGCAAAAACTGGGACAGAACTTTGTGTAAGGGCGAGTTTTCTGAATGCCTACTATCTCATAGAAACCTCGTAGAGTTTGAGTGTGGTATCATAAGCGCTTCCAGTTTTATTTACGATTCCAAAAAGAGAAGTAAAAAAAGTTAAATCAATGGCGAGAAAATTGGTACGAATATACTTACGCTTTTCAGACTCCATTTTCATTTATCGCGGTGGAGAGGAATATAGCTCATTAAATTTAATTAGTGGGGTCGGCATTCAAAACTTGCTACTTAGAGCAAGTTTAAACATACTGAGATTGTTTTCATTTCAGTCTCAACTTCAATTTGCTTTTTTTACCCAATAAAACGTCCTAAAAATCCGTCAAATTTTTTTCCGTTTTTTTTAGTGATTGGAACATTCTGTGATGTTTAAACAGGAACTGGTTACCACTAACTTAATGAAAATAACAACCAATAAAAGTCTTTTGACTTTGCAAGTATACAATGGTGACTAAACAATGGTTCAAAAACCTAACCAACCTTTCTAGGCCTAGTAGCACTGCGCAAAGGAGCATGGCCAGCGACCACACACTATACTCGGAGAATTTGTCAACTATTGTCACATTTCCATCGAGCCAAGCAAAATTGATCCTAGTTTGACCCCTGATCACGTTCTCAGTTGAACCACTCTGAAAAGTCAAAACCAAAGCCGTACTATCTGTTAGCTGAATACATTTTTTAAAATTGACTATCCTTTTTTGCATTTTCTCAGTGCAGTTGCAATGGTGATTTAATGCACTTTAAGGGTTATATAGATCACGAAGTGCTATATCGTGCGACTGGTCTTTGAAGAAGATGGTTTTGCCAAAGAAATTATTGCATCAATCAAAAACGAGGAACTGAAATAAAAACCGATCAGAGCCCTGAAATACGCTTCGAATACCAGTCGTTTTTTATTTGCCTTTTCTATCGAAGTTATTATTGCGATCGATCCGTCGATGAGGGAGGTTTGTCATTTATTGAATGATCGTTTTTCTGATTCGAAATCTGAAAACCTATATTTTTATGATTTTCCTAACCATAAATCAACGACTTGTCACATCATCTCATTCCCATAGTGCCTATTTAGGGTTGTTCTGATGCCAATAAATTTTCCCAAAACTGTCCAAAGCTGATTGATTTTCATGTTTTACTAAACAATCTGATTTGCTAAATTACGAGTTCTGAAAAAAATTAGATGATTTTGATAGCCATTCGAATTCATTATTCAGTATAAAAGAATGAAAATCAATCAGCTTGAGACGGTTTTGGGACATTTCTTGGGAAATTTTAGGAAAACCATAAAAATGTAGCTTTTCAGTAACAAATTGAAAAAAAGTGTAGCAAAATTGTCAGGGATAGTTAGGGAGATTAGCAAAATTTTGCTGAATTGTCGGATATCGACTTATAAAGCAGATTATTTTTATAGAGCAGCAGGTGGCGCAGATTTTGAATCACTCGACATTCTGCCCGTGATATCATCTACTCACAAGTACGTCGATGGTGGATGAGTTGAGTTTGTGTTGGACGTAGAGTTCTGTCTTCCTCAGCTGGAGACTGCTGTAGAAGTTGCAGTGCACCCACACCTGCACCTCATTCAGGAAGGAACTGTTCACCAACTGCAGACGCTCGGGCTTACTCATCCTACGGTGTTAATAAGTGAAAAAAAACAGTCATTGCAAAATTATAGGGTTGGTGATCATTGGAGGAGGTTTTGTGAAACATTCAAAACTGCGTTTTTTAAATATAAATTTATTTGTTATGAGAGTTAAATTTGTTGTAGCTGTTCTTACTTAATCCATGTGTTTTTGATCTGTTCGAATGGTTGCATAAGGATGACGAATGTGAATCCGACCACTGGGTCACGTGGGTGGTCGCAGATGAGCACCTCCCTCTGAGAAGCACCCCAGTTCACTGGAGTCTCCATCAAAATCGCATCTAAAATCAAAATGAAACAAAGATAGCCATGTTTCATCAATCAGTTTGATAACACGAAAAGGTGAATTTATAAAAATAATAAATAACGGTGGTTTTTGCGATTCGATTCGGCTATGATTGAACGCGGTATTTTCACCCTGTTCGAAGTGCTCATTTTGTGTTTTGACCGTCTCGACCGAATGTCTGTGCGTTTCGTCTGTGCTCGACCCCAGCCGTGCTCGATCAAAAAAAATGTGTTTATACTGTGCTCGACCAAAAAAATGTTCTGACCCGAGCAAAATATGTTTATACTGTGCTCAACCGTGCTCCACCCAATCAAAGTATGTTTCAAAGTTTCAAGCGTGCACGAAAAAAAATACATAGATACTGAACTATTTTGCCATTTGCGTCTGTTTTACAGTTTTGCGAGCAAAAAAAAATCCGACTAAAAAAAAAATTTTCTCAATCTGCTTACTTCAAGTTTTGACTGTGCTCGAGATATGTTTCAACCGTGCTCGAGGTAGGTTTCGAATGTGCTCGAGGTATGTTTCGACTGTGCTCGATGTATGTTACAACTGTTCTCGAGGTAGGTTTCGAATGTGCTCGAGGTATGTTACAACTGAGCTCGAGGTAGGTTTCGAATGTGCTCGAGGTATGTTTCGACTGTGCTCGATGTATGTTACAACTGTTCTCGAGGTAGGTTTCGAATGTGCTCGAGGTATGTTACAACTGAGCTCGAGGTAGGTTTCGAATGTGCTCGAGGTATGTTTCGACTGTGCTCGATGTATGTTACAACTGTTCTCGAGGTAGGTTTCGAATGTGCTCGAGGTATGTTACAACTGAGCTCGAAGTAGGTTTCGAATGTGCTCGAGGTATGTTTCGACTGTGCTCGATGTATGTTACAACTGTTCTCGAGGTAGGTTTCGAATGTGCTCGAGGTATGTTACAACTGAGCTCGAGGTAGGTTTCGAATGTGCTCGAGGTAGGTTTCGACTGCGCGCGGTATGTTACAACTGTGCTCGAGGTAGGTTTCGACAGTGCTCGAGGTCTCTTGCAACCGTGCTCGAGGTAGGTTTCGACTGTGCTCGAGGTATCTTTCAACCGTGCTCGAGGTATGTTTCGACTGTGCTCGACGTATGTTACAACTGTGCTCGAGGTAGGTTTCGACTGTGCTCGAGGTATCTCTCAACTGTGCTCGAGGTATGTTTCGACTGTGCTCGAAGTAGGTTTCGAATGTGCTCGAGGTATGTTTCGACTGTGCTTGATGTATGTTACAACTGTTCTCGAGGTAGGTTTCGAATGTGCTCGAGGTATGTTACAACTGAGCTCGAGGTAGGTTTCGAATGTGCTCGAGGTATGTTTCGACTGTGCTCGATGTATGTTACAACTGTTCTCGAGGTAGGTTTCGAATGTGCTCGAGGTATGTTACAACTGAGCTCGAGGTAGGTTTCGAATGTGCTCGAGGTATGTTTCGACTGTGCTCGATGTATGTTACAACTGTTCTCGAGGTAGGTTTCGAATGTGCTCGAGGTATGTTACAACTGAGCTCGAAGTAGGTTTCGAATGTGCTCGAGGTATGTTTCGACTGTGCTCGATGTATGTTACAACTGTTCTCGAGGTAGGTTTCGAATGTGCTCGAGGTATGTTACAACTGAGCTCGAGGTAGGTTTCGAATGTGCTCGAGGTATGTTTCGACTGTGCTCGACGTATGTTACAACTGTGCTCGAGGTAGGTTTCGACTGTGCTCGAGGTATCTCTCAACTGTGCTCGAGGTATGTTTCGACTGTGCTCGAAGTAGGTTTCGAATGTGCTCGAGGTATGTTTCGACTGTGCTCGATGTATGTTACAACTGTTCTCGAGGTAGGTTTCGAATGTGCTCGAGGTATGTTACAACTGAGCTCGAGGTAGGTTTCGAATGTGCTCGAGGTAGGTTTCGACTGCGCGCGGTATGTTACAACTGTGCTCGAGGTAGGTTTCGACAGTGCTCGAGGTCTCTTGCAACCGTGCTCGAGGTAGGTTTCGACTGTGCTCGAGGTATCTTTCAACCGTGCTCGAGGTATGTTTCGACTGTGCTCGACGTATGTTACAACTGTGCTCGAGGTAGGTTTCGACTGTGCTCGAGGTATCTCTCAACTGTGCTCGAGGTATGTTTCGACCGTGCTCGAGGCATGAATCAACTGAGCTCGAGGTATTTTTCAACCGGCTCAAGGTATGTTTTCAACCATACTCGAGGTATGTTTTGACCGTGCTCGATGTATCTTACAGCTGTGCTCGAGGTAGGTTTCGACTGCGCTCGAGGTATCTTTCAACCGTGCTCGAAGTATATTTTGATTGTGCTCGAGGTATATTACAACTGAGCTCGAGTTATGTTACAACTGTGCTCGAGCTATGTTTCAACCGGCTCAAGGTATGTTTCAACCATACTCGAGGTATGTTTTGACCGTGCTCGAGGTATGTTTCGACCGTGCTCGAGGTATGTTTTGACCGTGCTCGAGGTATGTTTCGACCGTGCTCGAGGTATGTTTCGACTGTGCTCGAGGTATGTTTCGACTGTGCTCGAAGTAGGTTTCGAATGTGCTCGAGGTATGTTTCGACTGTGCTTGATGTATGTTACAACTGTTCTCGAGGTAGGTTTCGAATGTGCTCGAAGTAGGTTTCGAATGTGCTCGAGGTATGTTTCGACTGTGCTTGATGTATGTTACAACTGTTCTCGAGGTAGGTTTCGAATGTGCTCGAGGTATGTTACAACTGAGCTCGAGGTAGGTTTCGAATGTGCTCGAGGTATGTTTCGACTGTGCTCGATGTATGTTACAACTGTTCTCGAGGTAGGTTTCGAATGTGCTCGAGGTATGTTACAACTGAGCTCGAGGTAGGTTTCGAATGTGCTCGAGGTATGTTTCGACTGTGCTCGATGTATGTTACAACTGTTCTCGAGGTAGGTTTCGAATGTGCTCGAGGTATTTAACAACTGAGCTCGAAGTAGGTTTCGAATGTGCTCGAGGTATGTTTCGACTGTGCTCGATGTATGTTACAACTGTTCTCGAGGTAGGTTCGAATGTGCTCGAGGTATGTTACAACTGAGCTCGAGGTAGGTTTCGAATGTGCTCGAGGTATGTTTCGACTGTGCTCGACGTATGTTACAACTGTGCTCGAGGTAGGTTTCGACTGTACTCGAGGTATCTCTCAACTGTGCTCGAGGTATGTTTCGACTGTGCTCGAAGTAGGTTTCGAATGTGCTCGAGGTATGTTTCGACTGTGCTCGATGTATGTTACAACTGTTCTCGAGGTAGGTTTCGAATGTGCTCGAGGTATGTTACAACTGAGCTCGAGGTAGGTTTCGAATGTGCTCGAGGTAGGTTTCGACTGCGCGCGGTATGTTACAACTGTGCTCGAGGTAGGTTTCGACAGTGCTCGAGGTCTCTTGCAACCGTGCTCGAGGTAGGTTTCGACTGTGCTCGAGGTATCTTTCAACCGTGCTCGAGGTATGTTTCGACTGTGCTCGACGTATGTTACAACTGTGCTCGAGGTAGGTTTCGACTGTGCTCGAGGTATCTCTCAACTGTGCTCGAGGTATGTTTCGACCGTGCTCGAGGCATGAATCAACTGAGCTCGAGGTGTTTTTCAACCGGCTCAAGGTATGTTTCAACCATACTCGAGGTATGTTTTGACCGTGCTCGATGTATCTTACAGCTGTGCTCGAGGTAGGTTTCGACTGCGCTCGAGGTATCTTTCAACCGTGCTCGAAGTTTATTTTGATTGTGCTCGAGGTATATTACAACTGAGCTCGAGTTATGTTACAACTGTGCTCGAGCTATGTTTCAACCGGCTCAAGGTATGTTTCAACCATACTCGAGGTATGTTTTGACCGTGCTCGAGGTATGTTTCGACCGTGCTCGAGGTATGTTTTGACCGTGCTCGAGGTATGTTTCGACCGTGCTCGAGGTATGTTTTGACCGTTCTCGACTATGTTTTAAGGTGATATAGTTAGAGGAGCAACATCATAACATATGGTTTGAACGAGGCTGGGTTTTTAATCATTATATACGGGAAATAAAATATTGAAAAAGCCTTCCAAAGCAAAAGTTTCCCCAATCAATTGGCTAAAAAACAGAGTCAACGTAAAAAGGATGGAAACGGCCTAATACTTATATATATATATATATTTATATATAGCAAGATACTTGATAAACATAGCAAGAAAGTATGAATTCAAAACGGAAATAGAGTGTTGATTCAATGTTTAAAACCACCTTTCTCGCATTCGTTGAGTACGGGGTCTGCTTGTTCTGGAATTCATTATTTATCATATTTCCTGCGAAGGAGAAGAATTTTTTTGTCTTACTGTTTGCGGAGCAGTTCCACTATTTTCTCTTTTTTTTCATTCCATCAGGGGCGGATCTAGAGTTTTCTCGGTGGGGGGGGGGGGGGGGGGTTATTTTCAAAAAAAGTTTCGAAAATTTCAATGACCACACTCACTATGAAGACCCTGTTCTTCTATAATTAAAAAAAATACAGGACAAAAATACCTTTTGGACATTATTTTAGAAGGGTTTGACCAGAAAATTTTTCTGGATGGGGTAAAATAGTATCAAAGGAGGAACCCTTTGGTTAGTGAAGGGGTCGAGTCCCTGATAAAGAGAGGCCTCCCCCAGCCCCCGGCCTCTCCCTTCAATCTGCCATTGAATATTCCATGTGAATATCTTTCTCGAGAAAAAGTTTTTGTTTAGTTTTAGTTGATTGAATGGGAAAATGGAGCTGTGATTTTGACAGCCCTTCTTCTCAACTCAATCTGTGTCGGGATATCGATTTAGGAGTTAAGAATAAGGGATTTTTCAGCAAAATTAACTTTGAGTATAGCCTAGATTTAACTACAAAAATAACAGCTCTAATAGAGAATTTGATTGGAAATAGAATAATTTAGGTTACCGATAGCATTCAAATGCAAACCCACAAAAATATAATAAAACTAATTTTGTTTATGCGTTGACTGCACTGTTTTTTGTACGGTTGATTGAACGGTTGCTCCGCAGGTGTATTACGGGTAACTAAAAAGTCTCATTTTGTAAAAAAAAAAACTTCTTGATTTCACGAAATTGCGAACTTGTAATATTGATAAATAGCCGTGATTTTTTGCGATTCGATGAGAATCTATGAAAGACTATTTTAAGCCTGTCTGAACACAGTCCATCACTGTTATTCTTGCAATTTTTGAAGAAAGAGACAGAACATTTTTGCTCGGGGTGATTTTTTTCTCACGAGAAATTTCGACGTTTTAACCAGCATTATTTGACAAATTTGCATTGTAACTTGCGAAAAGTTTTGTTATCCTGAGCTTGAAAGTAAACGATTATTTACCTGTAACCCTTTTTCCCAAAATTAGGAGGGTGTAAAAATTAACAAATTGGCCCATGTGGAGCAGTCAACACGCTACATAATTCATCCTATTAACACGAAAGCGGAAATTTAATCCGGACTAGAAGTCAATCCAAATTTAAAACTTTGCTTTATTTAAAAAAAAAACATCAATGTGTAATCTATATATAGCGTGTGTAATCTATGTGTAATCTATATTCAAAAAAATCTCATCTTTTTGGAGAGCTTCAGCCATTTTTAAAAAAACAAACACTGTTCTGTGGATCTTAAAAAGTTGTCGGAAAAGTCAGGACTTCGTTTGATACGAGCAGTCTTGTTCGCTTTTTTATTGTTTTTTTTTCTAAATTATGCTATACTTTTCGAAGTATAGGATTTTTGTTGCGACTTTCGAAATAGACGGAAAATTTATGCTCCGGTATTTTTTTCTCCAGACAAATTTCAATTATTTGGCGAATAATTTCTGCAGTTTTCAAATACTCTTTGAATTTTTTGTTTTTTGAGCACCATTTTTAGAAATCATACAATTCACCAGTGTTTTTGTTAACTTATGGGGATTTATAGATTGCGCGATATTTTTCGTGCTGTTTAATAGTAGATAGAGATTCAATTTTTAAACAAATTGAAATAAGCAGGCATGTCATTCGATCTAGTTAAAATTTTTTCATAAGCTAAATATATCACTTTGCACTGAGCATAGCGTGTGGGAAGTTGATTCGAAAAAAACTCAAAAAAAAATACCTTTTTAATGTATTTTTAAAATTTTTTCGCCAGTTTTTTTTTTTAGAAAAAACACTGCTCCATAGACCATAAAAGGCAGTCAAAATAATCAAGCTTTTGCCCTGAAACGGGCAGTCGAGTTGCTTTTACTATTGAGTGGGTTTCTTGTGGTGATGAAAATTTTAAAACTCAGAAATATTTCAGTGTGGAAAGTATGCACTCTTTGATGAGCTCTTTGTAGATCTAATACCAAATGAAAAATACGCTGTATAAAGAAACATGCACCGTTTTCATGTCTTTGTTTTTCAAACGAAGGCTTTCGGATTTAGATTTTCTTAACATTTGTAAATCTCTGTAAATTTCGTCCCCAGCGTGGCCTCATAATCATTCTAAACTAGAGCCAATAATGTAGATAGAAAACATTATGTGGAAGCTGATGAGCACACTATGCCAATCAACTTCAAACCCCATGTCATAGCCTACAATTAATTTGACTAGAAAGCAAATTTTCATCTTTCCTCCGAGAACTTTGGGGCGAGGATCTTGATGTGATCTCAGTTTTTATTTAGTCTTGAAAGAACCAGGGTTGTTGGTATGTATACCTGTGCCGTCTTCTATTGATGAGTTGAGTCTGAGAATGTTGTCGCACTCGTAGTACCTCATCATTGTCTCGACTGACCCATTCAAACACTGACAGTGCTCACTCACTAAGAAGGGTGTGACAGCCAGGTTTATGGAGTCATTGGCCACGGCTTGCATGATGAACCCAGTGAAGATTATCACTAAAAATAACATAGAGATGTGCTACCCGGAAAAGCATGTACTACCTACAATAATATACTACAAAAAAGTTTTAAAAAATAGCTTTTTTTGAAATGAAATTTTTGACTGCTAAAAATAACTGCCTACTTTTGCATGTTAATTCTACTGACCAATTCCATGAATGGCTACCCGTTATGATCCAATTTTTTTTTAAAAAAAATTTGGACCACATCACGTAACCCCCTCATGGAATTGGTCAACAGAACTAACTCGAAAAAAATAGCGTTATTTTTGCAATATTTTTCATTTCAGAAAGTGTTGTGAGTTTTATATTTTTGCTTTCTCTTGACAAACGTGATAATAATATGAAGAAAAACATGGAGCTCTGAAAAACTTGATTGTAGGCCACTAGTATAAAACTCTATTTCACAATCACCTCATTGTCAGACTCAAAATCCATCGAAAGTTTTAGTACAAGTAACAAATTTGTCTGAATTATTCGCTTCGCAGTTAACGTAGCGTACCTGAATATCCAACCCAACTCGTCCGTAAGCCTTCAGTAAAAAAGATGATCAAACTCGTAGACGGTGCTAATTGACTCATAGTTTTTTAACCGGACTTTTGCGAGGACGGTAAACATGAAACTTGATTATCCATATCAGAATTGGGCAAGATTGGTAGATTTGCACTGTCTGTGCTTGAGATGAAATATATGAAAGCGGATGTTGATATAATAAAAACTTTACCTGAGCTTTCGTGGAATCCATTTGTGTTGCTGTAGAAATTAATGGAGGAGACAGGGTTATCTGTAGTTCTGATGAAACTTCTGATCTGCTGGACAATGGTGAAAACCAGAAGCAGGAAAAAAGCCAGACTGCAGACAATAATTGCCTTGTAACAGCTCATAGCTCAAGGAATTCTTGAATGGTATCTCCTTCTATGACACTATTTTTCAGTCCTAAATTAGCAAGTAGTAACTTAACGAGACTGCTCGTATCATGGCGAAGCCCTGAATGTTTCGACTGCCTTTCAAGGTTTATGAAGCAGTAGGAACATAAAAAAATTAATGTAATATAATGTAATGAAAAAATTTTTTTCTAAAATTTGAAATTTTTATATGAAATCATCCCCCCACACGCCATTTAAAGTACCAAAGAGCAGATTTCGCTCATTGGAACAAATCAATTATGGCAAATGAGCTTCTTTAAAACAATTTGGAACGATTTTTAAGACGGATTAAACCTCCGCTTACGCGTTAATAGCGCGAAACATATCGCGCGTTAATTGTCCCCAATTGGCCAAAATGGCAATCTTTAAACCCCCGTAACTTTACGAAAAATGATCACAGGTGAAAAATCTTTTCAAATTTAAGCTCAAGACAACAATACCTTTTGAATGATATAAAAAAATTCCGTCAAAAATGGCTAGTTAAAAAGTCGAAATTTGTCTGAAGAAAAAAAACCCACCCCGAGCACAAATATTCCGTTACTTTCGTATCGAAAGTCGGAACATTTACATTTTTTATTTTAAGATTGCCAAATTCATCCCCCCATCCCCCCCCCCCTCTCACACGCCATATAAAGTACAAAGTCATAGATTTCGTTCCTAGTAACAAATCAATTATGGCAAATAATCTTCTTTCAACCAATTTGGAACAATTGCTAAGACGGATTAACTCTCCGCTTACGCGTTAATAGCGCGAAATATATTGCGCGTAAATTGTCCCAAATTGGCCAAAATGGCAATCTTTAAACCCCCGTAATTTTATGAAAAATGATCACAGGTGAAAAATCTTTTCAAATTTAAGCTCAGGACAACAATACCTTTTGAATGATATAAAAAAATTTCGTCAAAAATGGCTAGTTAAAAAATCGAAATTTGTCTGAAGAAAAAAAACCCACCCCGAGCACAAATATTCCGTTACTTTCGTATCGAAAGTCGGAACAATTACATTTTTTATTTTAAGATTGCGAAATTCATCCCCCATCCCCCCCCCCCCCTCACACGCCATATAAAGTACAAAGTCATAGTTTTCGTTCCTAGTAACAAATCAATTATGGCAAATAAGCTTTCTTCAACCAATTTGGAACAATTGCTAAGACGGATTAACTCTCCGCTTACGCGTTAATAGCGCGAAATATATCGCGCGTTAATTGTCCCAAGTTGGCCAAAATGGCAATCTTTAAACCCTTATAAATTTACGAAAACTGATGACAGGTGAACATTTTTTTTCAATTTCAAGCTCAGGACAACAATACTTTTTGAATGACATAAAAAAAATCAGAAAAAAACCACCCCGGGAACAAATATTCTGTTACTTTCCTTACGAAAATCGGAACAATAATACTTAAAAATTGAAGTGATGCACTTAGATGTAATCTGTGAAAATATTCAATTGTAGAACATCCTCTGTCTTGAGACCACTTTTTAAATGTCGCTCAAAACCATCTGCCTTGATAAAACTCTATCAAAAGTTGATGAACTTGGACCACTCAAGAATTTTTATTCATTTTTTGGCGCTTCTGTCACTTGAGAATTAGCAAGAGGGAGATTTTCTGTTTATAAAAATAGCAATTGTTCATGATAAGGTCCACCAAAGTTGCAATAAACAAAAATGCGATTCCAGAAGCGCATCTTTCAAAAATACTAAAAAAAGATTGGTGGTAAATGATGCGGAAATCGATTAAACAGAATGGCGCCAAAACATAGCAAAAACTTTAAGGATCAAATAGTTTTTCATCTTCATGGATAAAAGTAGCAGCAATATAATAACCAATCAAGCGAAGCGATTAACGCAAAAAGTTGTGACGAAATCAAAACTAACTATATGATTGTATAGAGAGCTATGCAATTCTTTTTATCGTCTGTCTTTATGACAGAAGCGGCCGGTTTTTGAGGGAACTCTTACTTTTATAAAAGTTCGCAGTTTATCAAAACCTTAATGTATCACCAGGAGAATTTGTTATCTTCAAAATTCAAAATTAGCTGAAAAGTAGCAGGAAACCATTTTAGCAATATTAACAAAAAATCATTTTTGTAATTAATTTTTCAATAGTGGTCATTTTAAATTTTGCCAGATGCTTCTTTTTGCTTACAATGCAATCCATTCACCACCAAAGTGTTCACCACCAAAAACTTTACAAGCGTAAGATAACTGATTCATATCTTTGCTGCTGGTTTGGTGGCAATTGAAAACTCGAGAACTTTCTATGATGTAAGAAATCGGGCGGATTTAGCAAGGGGGTGGATGATGGCAAACGTTCCTTTCCTCAGGGTTTCCGCCCCTCGCCACCCAAAGGGTCCTCCTTGGTACTACTTTACAGCATCTATTTTCGTTTTACCAGCCCTAAAAAAATTCTAAATTCGTCTTTGGCGCCAATTTTTTTAAGATCATTTATCCACGAGGGATAGGACCAACATACGAGCTGTACAGCTCATCACGGCGAACCGCTGTTGTGCCCCTGTTTAAGAACCACATGCAATTTTTTTTTTGGTTGAACTACATGCAATTTATTCGTATTTTAAAGGGTAGCGCGTGCTGCAAAAACGCAAATTTTTTGTCAAAACTTTCCAAAAAGTGTACAAAAGTTGTCTGCGGCGCAGAAAGTTTTGTTAAGATAGGATCTGCATAGTCTTCTGGGAGCGCTATCAATTTGGTCGATCTAGAAAAAAGATAAACGTTCGTCAAAGATTTTTAAAAATCCCCCCTCCCTCAAGAGGAAATCCAGGATCCGCACTTGAAGTTGCCGAAGTTTTATTTTGTGACATCCAAAAGCTTTGAATGAAGTTCAAGAGCTTTCCCAAGCAACTCGAAAGTTTACAGCAGAATTTTTGAAAACAAATGAAAAAATTTTAATGAATGGCGGAAGATCTTCGCATTTTCTCTTTTTTTTCCTACTTTGATGCCATCGGTTCACAGCAAAAAAATAATAATTCACCTGCTATGGTTTTTTGTTTGAGTCTGAAGGTTTGAAACTTCCATTATGGCCCAATTGGAATTTTTAAGTGGAAATAGTTTTCCTTTTAACGCACGAATCGCCGAATTATTCCGTACTCAAAATATTCTTTCCAAAATAAATGCGACAAACTAATGGTCCATCCATTTATAGCAGTGTCCTGTGGATGACTACCACAGGCAGGGGCGGATTTAGGGGGGGGCAGGGGGGGGGGCGGACGCCCTTACCTCAGGGATTCGAACCCCTGCCAACCCAAAGGGTCCCCCCTTTGGTACTTTTTAAGAAATCCATTTTTGGCCGACCGACCCTAAAATTTTTCTAAAGGCGCCTTTGGCGCCAATATATACTAAATTTGAGGGGGAGCGCGCGCCAAAAAAACGCGTTTTTTTTTGTCAAAGTTTTCCAAAAAGTGCACAAAACGGCTTTTTTGACCTGTTTTTTCAAAAAATTACCTGCGGCGCAGAAAATTTGGCCAAAACAGGGTCTTTTTACTGCTTTGGGAGAGCTCGGAAAATCAATCTGATGGACCTAAAAAAAGAAAGGTCGTCAAAATTGTCGAAAATTTTTTAAAAATCCGCCCCCCCCCTCGAGAAAATCCTAGATCCGCCCCTGACCACAGGGTAGCAAATGGGGGAGGGGGGGGGGGTGATGCCTCTAATTTTTTTTCTTCTCTATCTTTTTTTAAAGCTGGTGGAACCTGATCTAAACTACATTTTATGATTGGATAAATTAAATGTTTTACCAATGTAAAGTATTTAATATTAACCAATCATGATCCATCTAACTAACAACCCACTTATTTGTAAGTGCTGAAGTTACTTGTAATTTCAGCACCAGAGAGATTTGAATTTAACTTAGGAATTAGTTGGACTCTCCCGAGCACTTCAGCAGCCGCAATAAACCAGTATACCCTAGATCTATTGAGCCTAGCAGAGACTAGTTAAACAACCTGAGACTAGATAGTATAAGAGTAAGATTAGGATCGGTATTAGACTAAGAAGTTGCACGAATCTATCCGGCCGAAAATAAGATAGCGTGACGAGCAGACGGTGTACCCTATCCGAAATTACTCTATGAGTTATACACTCCAGTCCTAACTCATCTGGTGCGACCATAAGTCTCGAACAAGACCTTACTAGATTAGAATTAACCAAAATTAGATTAGAAATTAGACAAAAACATTTACAAAATGTTATACGACAATAATTTAATTGAAATGTCTCTCCGACTCAATAGATCAGAGCCAATATTCCGAACCATAACAGAACTACCCGGAATTGGAAGAAGACCTCGAACCAAAGACGACATACGACAAAATAGAAACTTGCCGTATAGTTATATGATAGTTCGGCAAAAGCCAGAACAAACTTTTATATTTCGAATACTACTTGCAATGAATTTAGATTTCCATTTGCAAACATAAAACCTTGAAGTTAATCTTCAAAATCATTTCAGGCGCTAAAAAAAATTAATATTATACAATAACGATTGATAAAAAGATCTAAGATCGTTTTCCTAAAACTCTGCAGTATTATACAAAACATGTTTGAAAAATATTTATTGGAAAATAAAAATAAAAATTAGTAGCATGACAATAAATGGTTAGTAATCATAAATCATCCTGTTGTTCCAGCTTCATCACCTAAAACATAACAGCAATCATCAACTCACTAACATCATAAAACACTAAATCTTTCCTTTACACACATTTAAAACCTTATTAAAACTTAAAGTCACTTAATTTAAAATCAGATCATCAAGGCTTATCCTTGGATCTTAAATCATTTTCTACTTAATTAAATTTCAAACTTGATCATCAAGGCTTATCCTTGGATCAAACAGAACAACTTTGTTCTCCCCCACCCACTTAATTAGTGTCTAACGACCTCAAACGTCGATTCACTATCCAACCCTTTCTAAAAACCCAGGACTAATAGAAATTTTTAAACAAAACTAATCATTCAAATTAGGATAAACAGTGAAGAACTTCGGTTATTCATCCTTCACTTGACCCCCCCTCTTACCAGACCCAGGATAAATCTTAGACTTAGTAAGTTTAAAATAGTATCTAACGAACTACTCGCGTTCTAATTATACCTGAACCTTGTGGATCGATTTACTATTCTCCAACCCTTGAACACAATCACTACCCCTAAGTAAGATTAAGTAAGTTAACACCTTAGCTTATACTAGTCACGAGAAAGTAAAAATCATTCTTCGGAATCGATATACTTTTCTCTCCAACCCTGAACAAACAGACCCAGGTTAAGCTAACCAAAAAATCGTAAGAACTAACAGTTTAAGAAAATAGAAACCATTTAACAACCTTTTGCATCCGTCATCCTAAACCTTATGTCATTTAAAAACCTAGGAAATAAACAAACAATCGTTTTACACAATTGTGAAATAGATAACAAAAAATACGACCTTGTAATCACACCTCATACACAAACAGTTGGATACATTCGCACAAAAAGACAAACACTAAAAAGGAAAATAATAACTAAACAAAGACAAATAACACGAAAAAGATTTTCAAAAAATCGAAACGCATTTTCAGAATCAGAAACCAACAGTTTAGACGAACTTTACAAACTAAAAGAATCAATAGATAAAAATTGCCCACTTCACGATCAATTATATTTTTCTGACTCAGAAACAACTTCAAATTCATCAAAAAGAGGAAAAAGAAGAATAAAAAAGCAGTATAAACACAAACCAGTACATTTATACAATTGGAATCAACCAATTAGACACATTGATAATTACATATTAACAGTCATCGAACGAAAAAATGAGCTCAACGCACACTCCAGGTGAAGAAACTCCAGATGATGATGAAATCTTTCCTTTTATAGTAGACGCAGATACTGATAGAGGACAACACATATTTTGTCAAAATTTACTCGTAAATTTATTTGAACCCGGAATCAGTCCATGTAAAACAGAGTTCCCCGATGTAAAAATCAAAAGACAAATCATAGATCACTACTTAAAAGATATATGCAACATAACACAACAGTATGGAATCTACTCAATAGAATTCACCTCACCAAACCATAATAATAGAAAATATACAATTCAAACAGACGATCTTGACTTAGAATTTTCAAAAGTTTTTTCAGAATATATAAAAAGCATCCAATACCATAACTCACAAAGAGCAAACTCCATTTTCACCAATGAAGTTTTCGCAATAATATATAGTTATATTTCGATATTAGAAAACGAAATCCCAATAACAAATGTCTCACCGACAGAAACATCTAAGCATTTGAAAGTACGACATGAAATCACACTACTCTCTAGTTATTTAAACATCATTAAAGAAAATTTCACGAAAGACGACGTTTCACAACATACAAAACACGATCTACAAAAAATTTTGGCATGGTTCATAATAGATTATTTCACACACAATATTGATTTAATTGCACAAGCAAGAAAAAATTTTAGACCCCAAAATTCGAACGATGATACCGCTATCACAGAACAATCAGATTATGTTTGGGACCCCGAATGGTCTCATCCCGCATTTATAAGCTTCCCACAATCAATCTCAAGTCAAGCAATAAGTACAATATCTTACATAAGAGATTATGTAAAAGTAATACCATTAACAATTGATGCAACACCATTAAACTATAATACATTTTTGCCCGATACACAAAATAATAGTTTAAACTCTACAGCCATACACAACGAAAACCTCAATGGAACTAGGAATCTTACTCAACAAGATATCCAGACACCATCACACTTCATAAATGAAGAAATTGTGCACACAACAACTACACAACAGAGTATTTCACCAATACGCCCAAATTTGACAACACCAAGAAATACAAATCCTTCACAAACACAGGTAACCTTACAATCAACCGTTAAACCTTCGGTTGCCCCTAAATATTCACATATGGATTACCAAACATATAGACCCATGACAATACCATCAAAAACACGCAAAACATTCACTAGAAACAACTTTGCAGACCATAATTATAATTATACACATCCGTCAAAAACAAATTATCAACCACAAAGGAATTTTAATCAATATACAAAACCTCGAAACTGGGATAACCCAACGGCCCAATATAATTCCAAAAATTTTCAACCAAATCCTCCACAGGATCACAGTGAAAATTACCCATTTTTTCAACAAAATAAAAATAAAAAACAAACATCTTATCAAATGGATTATTTATCCTCAGATGATGATTTCTTACAACCAGATATATTTGCACAAAATACTCAAGAATATCGTAGACAAGGAATACAGAGAACACGTACAAATCATAGAAATTTTTCTCCACAACCGATAGATGCACAACATCAACAACCAATTCAACAACAAAATCTAATTAATACACAATCCTTTCAACCAATTCAACAACAAAATCCAATGACTGCACACTCGTATCAACCAGCACAAATGCAAAATGAAATACCACTCCCATATTATCTTCAACAACACGAAATAACAAGAAATCAACTTTCAAATTTTTCTCAAATGCCAAATGCAGCAGAATCATTACAAATGACGATGAATCCATACCTTATGGGTGGATCATCAATAACATCAAACAAACCTTTAATGGTTTTCACAGGAACAGACCCTGAATACTCTGTAGAAGATTATTTAAATGCAGTAACAGCAAACTTGATTTTAAACATTGGACCTGAACCAATTAATACGCCACTACATCAAAACTGGATACATCGACGCACAGCGTTGATACAAACAACCTTAGATGGCGCAGCCCAAAAATGGTTTTCAGTACTACCTCTAGAAATAAAATCAAACTGGAAAAGATTTACACAAGAATTTTCAAAAATGTTTGACTCCGAAAGAAACAAACAACAACAAAGAGTTCTATGTAATGAAATTCGCAGATTACCAAACGAAACCATCAAGCAAATAGCAGTACGAATCGAAACACTAGTTCGAAAAGCATATTCATTAAATACACATGACTATAAAAACACAAAGATGACAGAAATCTTAATGATGACCTTAACACCACAATTAAGGAAAATAGCAATAAAAAAGAGAGCATCCCATCCTTCTTCAATTCGAGAACCCGATTTAGATTTTCGAAAACTAGTAGACAAATTAGAACAAGCAGAAATCACGATGAAACTAGAAGAAACGGAAAATCTGAAATTACAATACGTTAACAAAATTGAAACGACTCCCACTAATATTAATAATATACAGGAATCAGAGACAGACCTCGTTGAAAAAATCACTGAAATACTCAATATTTACGAAAAGAACCCAAACTTTAAAGGCAAACCATCTTTCAAAAAATGGTGTAATTATTGCCGACGATACGGACATAGTATTTCCGAATGTAGACAAAAACAGCAAGATAGTCAAAATAAACCTCAAAAATACAAAGAACCAAATAAATCATTCTATCAATACATGAAAAAAGATCAAAATCTACCAAACAAAAATGTATACAGCAACAACAGTTCAGGAAAGCCACTCCCGAACAATACAAATTATACAAGAAATCAATCGCCATATAACTCAAGTTATAGAGGAAGATCACCAGAACGAAGAAACACGTATAATTCATCACAGAATCACTACAATAGACCAAATAGTCGAAATAACTACTCCAGATCAAATTCAAATACACAACGATTTGTTTCTAGATCTAATTCCCAATCAAGAAATAACTACTATCCAAACAACCAATCACGAAATTCATCATACAATAGGAATAGAAACTACTCCTATAATCGAAATAGAAGTTATTCAAACAACCGAAACCAGAATTACCCGAACAATCGATCAAGGAATAACTCATATAATAGATCGAACTATAACAGACCAAACAGCAATTATCAAAATAGATCGCGAAATAATTCACAAAATCGACACTCAAGTTATAATAACCGTTATAGAAATTATTCCCAATCACCACACCGGAATAAAAATCACTATAATAACTCTAATAATCGCCACAGAAGTAGTACACCTAAGCATCAAAGACAAATCAATCAAGTACAATCTAACCCAGAAACAACATCAGACCCTCCAGGTATTGATGACACAGTAACTGATACGTTACAACTCAATCAAATAAATTGTACATCATCAGATTCAGAAAGTGATACAGAAAACACTCTTTCTATCAATATGATAAAAGTCGAAAATGACTATGAATCTGTCATATATGAACAACCGTTTCCATCACACATATATGAAAATCAATCAGAATTTCTTCAAAATTATTACACTACACCCATAAATTCCACACCAACAACGCAAGAAACAAATGCAAAAAATACTACAGAACAACCAAATCAAAGTGTCAAAACAAAATGCTTAAATACAAACCACATCTATCAAAATATACAAAAAGAACAACCCAAAGAAAAAATTTGGATAATACCATTTCTCTTAGAAAGCCCAAGAAACAAAGAATTTCAACCACCAGACCTTGAAATAGATTTTTTAATTGATTCAGGAGCAGAATCAAACATAATAAACATTCCCACATGGAATGAAATAAAAACTTTACACCCAAAGCTAACACCTCTTGAAACCTCCAGTAAGCTAGCAACAGCACAAGGATCAACATTGATAAACTACGGAAAAATCCAATTATTTCTCCTCCCCACCAGAACAATGGAGCAAAGTAAAATTCTAAATAAGCCATTTAAACAAATATTCCATATCACTGATATTAAATATAATATCATTGGAATACCATTTATTTCGAAGTATATACCAACAATTAACATCCTAAATAGTAAAATATTAATCAAAGATAAATATACAAAAACAAAAGAAACATCCTTAACATTTTTTCAAAGATTAAATAAACAACCACCATTCTTTTCAAAATTCTATCCGATATTTAACCAACAAAGAAAACACCTGAAACCACTATCAGGAAACATCTATAATTTTTCAATCAAACAAGTTCACCAATATGATAAAGAACAAAACAAACAAAAATTTTATATGTCAGATTTTGAATTCAAACCTATTCACAAATTCTTCAAAATCACAATCTCATCCATAAAATATTTGAAAAATTCGAATTCAGATATCATTTCCTTACATGTCTATAACAACACACCTTACCAAGTAACATTACCTTTAGGACTTTTAGGATATTGTGAAACCAACGCTACAATATCACCAATACACGAAAAAGCCTATCGCGTAAATAATATACTCCAATTACTAGATATTTGCCAATCTACAATTCTTAATGAAGAATTATCTATAAATAATATAATAAGTAACGAAAACAGAAATACGGATTATTTCACAAAAACTCCATATTTCAAACCTACATTCAACATAAGTAACTACACAGAGGACCAACAGAAATTTTTAACAATGTTTAATTTCCAACATTCACAAATAACACAAGACGAATTCGAAAAGTTAGCCAAACAGCTAATTAAATATTCATCAGTCTATGCAACATCAAAATTCGATGTTGGCAAAATCAGTTCATCACTACATCTCCCATTAAAACCAGACGCAGTTTTCAAAAAACAGAGAGCAAGTAAAGTACCAATTCACTTACATGATAAAGTAAACAGATTACTCGATATTTTAGAACAATACAATATTATATCACCAGTTAATAAAGAAGAACAACCAAAAGGCAACACATTTATCAACCCCGTTATCATTCTAGCTAAAGGAGAATCATTAAAAATCGTTCTCGACGCTAGATACCTCAATTCACTCATAGATGAATCAAAATGCAATTGGCCCATCGAACCAATACAAGTTATTTTAACAAAAATAAACGGCAAATACTTCACAACCGCCGACATGAATAGTGCATACAACCAAATGCCACTAGATGAACAATCACGACGTTTAACACAATTTGTTATCGGAAACCAACAATATGAATTTAACCGCTTATTCCATGGAATATCCATAGGACCAGCAGCATTTTCAGCTTTTATGAGCAAAATTTTTAGACCACTAATACTCAAGAAAAACGCAATCACCTATCTAGACGATGTTTTTATGCAATCACAAACAAAAGACGAAATGTTCAAAGTTTTAGAAAAATATCACCAAATACTTCAGAACGAAAATCTGAAGGCCGCCCCCAATAAATCACACTTCTTTTTGACAAGAGTTAAATTCTTAGGACATAATATAGAAAGAAAAACAATTACTCCACTGAAATCACGCATTGACGCTATTCAAAAACTTCAACCACCAACAAATAAAAAGAAAATCCAAGAATTCCTTGGAATGTTAAACTTTTTAAGTAAATATGTTTATAAAATGCAATTATATCTACGACCATTTTACAACATCCTTAGACAACAAAATAATTTTGAATGGAATACAGAACATCAAACACGATTCGAAGAAATAAAGAAACTTTTAACTGAACAAATTTCAAACACAATTCCAGACCCTGATCAACCATTTTATGCAATGTGCGATGCTTCGAACTTTGGCATCGGTGCAGCACTATTACAATCACATAATGGAACAAATAAAATGAACCTGATATCAGCAAATTCCCGATTATTCACTCAAGCAGAGCTACGACTCTCAACTCTAATGAGAGAATGTACAGCCATAATATATACACTGACAGAATATGAATTTCTGATACTTGGATCAAAACATCCAACAGTTCTATTCACAGACCATAAACCAATCATCTTTCTCTTTACACAAAAATCTAACCCAAACCACCGAGTTTACAGATTTCAACTAATTCTAATGAAATTTCCAAACTTACATATAGTTTGGACTGCAGGAAAAAATCTTGCATTACCAGACACCTTAAGTCGAAATACACCACCTGAATTACTTACACGAAAAACAACAGTTGAAATACCCAAAAACATAAAATTCTACCTTGCAGAAAACGAAACATCACCCCGATTGGAATGCAAATATGCAGTTAAAACTGATATTGAACAATCACAAATAAATAATTTACAACATTTCCCACTTTATTTAGATTGTCAAAATAATCATTATGAAGTTGACTTACTCGGAACATCAACTTTCAAACCAATCCCATATTCTCAATGGATAAAAAATAACACCCAACAAAAACGAACAAAACAACACCCGCCTAAAAAGGACCATTTTCCACTAATAGAAAAAGAAGATTTAACTGATAAAATAAATTTATCAGGACCACAAACAAATGATTCAAAATACACAATAAATCAAGTTTTTGACCTTCACGACCCACTTGATACAATACCCTTATCTAAATTAGAAATTGAAAACATTTTTCTCCCTCCAACAGAAACGATTACAATTTTAACACTGAAACAATATCAAAATCTTGACCCGATAATTAGACAACTGAAATCATGGCACAAATATAAAACTAAACCTATCAAAGCAGATTCAACCATTCTAGGAAACAAAACACTCCTCCGATACTTTCGCAAATTTAACAACACAACAATTAACGAAAATACAGACCTTTTAGAGTATAACCTGAATGAATCTACAGTTCCATGTCTCCCTTTAAGTATGATACTTCTAGCTTTTAATATTTCACATACACAAAATATTAAAGGACACTCTGGATCAGAAAAAACATATTCAAATTTTATACAAAATTTTTACTTCCCAAATGCACCAATCTGGATAAAAGTACTATGCAATGATTGTATAGTATGTCAGCTAAATAAACCTTACCCAAATCAAAAACAAATTGCACAAAAACAAGATTTTAAAGGACAAAGTTTGTACTTTAATCATCGTATCTCATTTGATACTAAAGGACCAATTTCACCCTCATCAGAAGGAAACTCCTACATTATGGTAATTGTTGACGCATTCACACACTATGTAGCACTTAACCCAGTACCACATTGTAATGCTTATTACGCATATACAACACTTTATGAACACTGGATAGCAAAATTCGGACTACCAGAAATTTTAGTCACAGACAATGGTACAGAATTCATAAATAATGATATAATAACATTATGTCATTTATATAACATTAAACACAAACCACGTACATCTCATGCACCTTGGACAAACGGCTTAGTCGAAGGTATGAACCGTTCACTACAAGAATATCTTAGATGTATCATCAACGGAAATGATACAAAATATACCGAATGGTCAGCAGATGTAAAATTATTTCCCTTAGCATATAATTCACAAATTACGACAACTTTAGGAATGTCACCATATGAAATGGTTTTTAACCAAAAGCCACGCAAACCAATAATGTTTACAGCAAATTCCCATAAAAACGCACAAGGTTATTGTAAACCAAATAAAGACTCAATTTGTTATAACCTACCTTTACATACACACGATGAAGATCATTTTCATCACCCACAAATTCTTAAATTAGCCTCCGGTACACACACCGAATGGATTTTAAACAGAGATAAAAAACACAATGAAATTTATCAAAAAGTAACAAAAAAGTTGTTACAAAGGCAAAATATTAATGAACAAATAAATTCACGCTTTACACCAGCCTCCGATTTAAAAATTGGAACATTTGTTTTAATACCCAATTTTAATACTCAAAAAGGAATTTCAAAAAAGTTACAACCCCTTCGTAAAGGACCATACCAAATAATTACAAAACCCACTGATGTCACATATAAAATCATCGACTCAGACAAAAAAGAAATCGTTCAACACCGAAACAACCTATTACCTTATTACCCAAAAGAATACGCACTCCGCGAATTAACCCAATTATATTCCTTCACAGGATTAAAAATAGTTCAAAACGAACCACATCTGAAAAACACAGAACAAAATGATAACCCCACCGAAAATCAAAACACAAAACCCACCGCTACCAAAAACACTACAAAAAATCTAGACCATAAAGAATCCCAAAAGCAAAGAAAAAATAGAAAAATGACAGAACAAATAATACCCCAAGAAGAAATAGACAAATCAGAACATAGAAAAACAACAAGACTCCGAAATCAACCACGTAAAAACTACAAAATGTTCATCCCCCAATCTAAAATATTAAAGAAAGTAGAATTTAAAAAGTAATTTTAAGATTTTATACTTCACAATCTTGAAACCTCCGTAACATTTTTCATTTCAATTTTTCAAAATAACATGCTCACAAACACGCAATAATTCTAGTTCAAAATAGACCAATAGGATTCATCCAATCCGCCACTTTCTCTAACTCAAACTAAGATAAATTAGACGAATAATCTAGAACTCCAGGCACATCTCTAACTATAACTTTACAACCTCCAGGTCAAAAATAAGCAAACCACTCCAAATTGACAACTAAAATAAATATCACCATAATACCGTACCCCTCCCTTATCTAATAACCCAAAGATCAACAATATTTCCCCAACTCAGACCACGGATACCCCCAAAACAAATTTGATAACTTAGCCTAAAGTAACAAAATGAAGATTTTAATTAGCCTAAAGTATAAAAATCTCACCATACCCCGGATCATTTGACAAACAAAAATAAAGAAAAAGACGACCTCCCAGTCACCATAAAAATTGCCCCCAACAAATTTTTACAAAACTCAACCCACTTGTCAAAAAACTAATAAATAATTCGACCACACTAGAAAATCGCCTCAAACAGCAAAAAATATTCGACCAAGAGATCATTTCTTAAATGCTCTTCTCTCAAACAGCTGCTCAAATACTTATAAATTTTAAACATTTTTTTTCAATACTTGAAGCCTTTATAATATTTCTTTTTGATATACTTGAATCTTTTCTAATAATCCTAATCATTTTTTGTAACATTTTTTTAATTTTCTACACTATACTCGAACTATTCCTCCAACTTTCCAAAACCCTTGAATATATCCACAGGTACGATTTTAACAACTTGTCTAAATGATACGAACAATTTTCAGTAGAACTGATATCTTTTTATTGTTTGTAATTTTCATAACATTTTTATCATCCCTCATTTTGACCATCTGTAAATGTATAAAGAAAGCAATCCTCACATTTGCCCTAGCAACAATCCTTCTAATTCTTTTTTTGGAAGAATATTATAATAAACACAAAATTTCTCACTAAAGTAACAATTCAAAAAACCATCAAAAATTGCTACCCAACAGTCACAGAATCAGTCTTCACCGACATCATCCCAAGATAATCCAACACCACCTTCAACTACTCAAAATCCTCAAACATCTACACGAATTTCTTTTCAAGACAATCCATACACTTTTGAAGAACGACATGCTCGTTTATCAGAACCACTAGAACCAGTTCAACGACAAGCACCTTTAAGCGAACCAACATATAACCTATACCCAACACTACCACAAGAACTAAGTAGAATAAGAAATCTTAGTCAAAACCAAAACACAGTCGAAATAAATAGACAAATTATACATCCTCGACGAAACAGAAATCTTCAAACTCCCCGAGTTCATTTTGATATACCTCAATCCCCATCACAAAACACTCCAGAAAACCCCATTGGTATATTACCAGAAACCCCTACGCTTCTTTCACAACGTAGCACCTCAAGCCTACCATCAGATTACTTAGGTTCAACACCAACATCTGAACAAATACGTGAAAATCCCTTTAACCCCCCAAACCAAGCATCACGACTTCCATATTGGACTACACATTCATTCACACAAGGTGAACCAAATTTAGTCAATGACCCCATAGACATTTCTACAGATACAACATCTTCATCACTACCAGAAACATTATCACTACCATCAACACCATCAATAAGCCAATTTTCACCACTACCTTTTAATTTAAATTTTCCAAATAATCTCGACGCCAGATATCGAGAACAATCATCAATAAATATTCCTTTAAGATTAGATTGGAATACATTCACAGCACCTCCACCATTATTTGGACAACATCAAGAAAGTAACCGCCTTCATAACTGGGCACTTAATAGATTACAATATCGCCAAGATATTCACAACGATATCCGTGATCACAATATTCAAATACTCCAACAAAACAGTTTACAATTAAAGTTTGAAATCACAGTTAAGTTAAATAATATTACCCAACATCCCTACCCATTAAATCCACCTAACATAACAGCTCAATCACTACCATCACCGTTTATAACTACTGAAGTAATATATAAATACGACAGATATACCAAAAACACAATTGGTTACATTACATTTTATAACCCATACTCAGGATTATCATACACATGTATATTCTAAAATTATTAATTTTTCTCCAACTCCTTTTTCTAGTAACCTCAAATCAAAACATAAACCCTTCTCCCCGTACAGGACCACAAGACTTATTAGTAACACATTACGATTGCGAAGAAAATGAACAAAAAACACTACATAAATATGCAATAAATCAAGTATCACAATGTGAAACAGAACCACAAGCTATAGAAACCACAGATGTAATAGCAACACTCTATTCAAAAGCCCGAGCAACAACAGTTACAGGTTATAAATTCACAGCGACATTTTCCGAAAAGAAAGTACATTGTTCACAAGTCTCGAACGGAAACAAAAACCGACTTGATCATGAATCATTCTATCAAAGTAATATAGAACGTCTTTTACATCTCAATCCCGACGATTGTAAAAATGAATTACTTAGACTAAACATCACACAAAATAAAAACTCCCAAAGAAAGTTAGTTAATTTTCAAGTTTTTCCAGACTCTGTACATCAATCACAACTTGAAAGACACCAAGGACATATAAGACTAGACGAAAAATACCCGTATAACGGCGCACACGGACGATTAACCTATGATCTACATGATAAACATTGGATACCACACATTGGTATAAATGACCCATCAAACTGCAAAGCAGACACAAAAAATAAAGGATACCAAGAAATAATGTTTTTTGATTGGAAAATACAACTCGAAAAAATACAACTAACACGAGATTTATCTGATAATACAATGATCTATCAAGGAATCCGACTACCTTGTAAAAATGATCAAGGATATTGCGACCCTACAACAAGAACACAAGCAACAATTGTTTGGTTCCCCGAAGATACATGTACAACATTTCAAGTAGCAAAAATACACGCTCGTATGATAAAATTTCACGAAAAATATTTTATACAATCAATTCCATATGAACAAGTCCATCCATCACGAAAACTAAGTTCTAATTTTAGAAACATAGACAATATAGAAAACAAATTGACACGTTTCCAAATATATCAAGAAACAGAACTTGCATGTAAATACAGGAATCCACTTCACAGAACACAATACTCTGAAATATTAGTTGAATACAAAAAAGGATTCGACATGACCACTGGAAAAGTAAAAATCGACCCATATGCCACAGGTCATCCTCTAAACGAAGGAACATCCTATATACCAGTTAATTTTGAAAAAAGCAACGGACAACCTGGTGGACATCTAAAACCTTATGACACCAGAAGCACACGCTTACAAGAATTATCACTAATGAATACTACATATTTCGGTAATATCCACTATGATATTCATTTAGATATGAAACTAGATTATACAATTAGCCGAATTTTTCAAGAAATGTCACTCTCCGAATTAGAAACACTACACCAACTATGCGAATTAGAACGAACACAAATATTACAATCACTTGCATTAGCAGTATTAAAAATACCCTATGCAGGATACTTATTATCAGGAAATAGATCAAATTTTTTAGACTATGAAGGAAACATCTTATGGTTTTATACTTGTACTAAAAAAGTATCACCACTATACGTTTTTGAAGATAAACGATGTTATAAAAGAATCCCTATCTTTTATAAGAATAAAGTACATTTCGTGGATACACTTTCACGAAGAACCTATTTCTGGGATACCGCAGTCCCATGTGGATCAGAAAACAGCCACAATGTAGTACAACTAAACCCTGATGAAAATAAATATTATCTTCTCACTCCATATCCCACATTAATGCAATCACTCAAAAAATTTTCACCAGAAAGCATTCGCGCTATTGCTCGAAACCCAAATATAGACTTACAATCAATAGGAATCTATTCAAAATCAGATATTCAACATCACATTAGGACACAACAATTCCAAGAATTATTAACACAAATGGACACAATACAAAGACAATCAATAGACCAAAATTTACGCAAACTTGCAGAAACCGCAGGATTTGCCGATATCTACACGCAAGACTACAGCGGATATTTTAAAGATATTAAAGATTATATATATCTAAACGGTGAAAAATACCGTCCCCAAGATATATCACCAATTAACATTTTTAGCTTTGTTACACTCAAGAATGAAATCCTTGATTTTCTAGGATGGCCCTACTACATCTTAGAAAAATTGACTATTTTATACGCAATGTTTAACTTTATTGGATTTCTTTTCTCACTTTTAAAAGGAATCTACAACACATGTGCTATACACACACAAGTAAACAGACAAGCAAGCGTAGCACGCATACTCTTTGCAGGATTTTTTGGAATTTTTTCCACATCAATAAACAAAATTCTTTTAGACGCACAAATAAAAGAATATAACACAAAAATAACAACACGACAAAATACATACGACGAAGAACATAACAATGTCGACACACAGCCAACGGCACCACAATTACCAACCCTACCAAATAACCATCCACTATCCCTAGTCCCACGAAATTTTCGAAACTTAGCCATCACACATAATCCAAATTTTCGACTCACCACATCACAAAGTCCCATTCAACATATAATGACACACCAGTCACAAAATGATAATACTTATGAACAAATTATTGAACAGCCCCATACCACCGCTTTTCAATCTCAAAATAATAATTTTTTTAGCCCACGATGAGCCGCCAACTTGGATCACTACATCGATCAAATTCCCATCCAACCAATCTTACCTCTCCAATCCCAATCATACCACTTTTTGCTTTTCCGCCACCCGATTTTCCATCTAGCAATGTAACATCAGGCATGAATTCCGACACTAACTCACAAATTTCAGTTTTATACTCCATCTCACAGCTAAATAACCCGAATATTGAAACCCCCGATGAATTTGCCGACTCAGAACCATCCCCATCCAATAATTTCCATAACCCTTCTAATTTTTCTCAACCTCCTTTTCAACCCATACTGTCCAATAACCCTGACCCAATCACTCCAACACCCTCTTATGCTTCCCAAGTTACCCCAACCTACTCCTCATACCATTCTGACCAATCATCTCATTCTCCAGACACCCCCCGAATCTCCCCAGAGCTAGATAATTTTATTACCCTCCAACAACAACCCTACCACCTTAACACCCCGACCATCAACCAAATCTCCTCCACTACAGATTCATCCAATCCCCCTACACCCTCTTCAAATTATACTGAATCATTAACACCATCATCCACATCCACTATATCTTCACTAAACACTAATAGAGCTTACCGCACTTTTAAAAGAAAATTCCCCAACCATCCTTTCCCAGCAAAACCAGGAACAGCCCGTGAATACATCAACCACCCCCAACATACTAACACTAAAGAATTTTTAGCTATCACTTTACCCTCATTTCCACAATACACTTTAAACACCCCTCACGACGCTAACGAAACACGCAACTTTGTAGATGAATACGTTTTAATGCCCACTCTCTCTTGGACCTCATACTATCATTTCACTAACCCCCTTTGCTTACCTTTATCCAACACTTCCATCGATATAGAACGAAATAAAGACATGCTATATCGACTAACTACACCACTAACCGCTAGACAATTTACATACGTTGGATATAAAAAATCACTAAAAATACACACTGCACCAAGAGCTAACGAATATACACTAGAATACTACGATCACAACATCATCAGAGCTAACCAAGATCAATTCTTAGACGACGATCGCTTCGCTAATCCACAAATCACCGAGAAATTTTTCATCAAGACACCATATGTATTTACACTAAACATCTTCGACCGAAAGTTTGATCACATTATTTCAGAAGCACTAACAAACACACAAGCATACGAAAGTTTTAAAGAACGCTTCCAAATCTTTTCACTAACCTTTCATTTCCTTGCACCACACGAAAGAGATTTGCACTGCTCACACGATATTATGTTGCGCACTAAACAAACACATACATACAGTTACTATCGTTTCATCCAAAATCACTTTGACCTCCACACACCCTCTAGACAACCACACCATCGTTTTCAATTCATCAATTCAAAATACACTTCACCGTATTTCCTAAATTTCACATATTGTATTAAAGACACTAACCTCCATGGTATTCTTCGTAATTATGACCCCATAACCCAAATGTACATTTTCTGCCCCATCACCAAGACTTTCAACGCCGAAGAATCCCGACCCTTCCTTATCCCGCACGAGTTTGTACAACCTATAGAAATCCCAATTTTAGAACTCATCCACAACACTAAATTTAACCACAAATTATATAACTTAATCCAAAACACACCTTATGAGTTTGCAGTAGGCACTGAAGAACTAACCACTATTAAGGCACTTCAATTGCTTTGGCCACTGCTTCAGACTAAAAATATCATCCGCATTCTAGCAAAACTACTAACAACTTCAGAACTAATTCACGACATCTTCCCCCACGGTTTTTTCCCCGACGACTAACAGGTAAGTATGAATTAAGTAAATATTACTAACTAATTACAGTATTAAAAACTCACCATTCTTTATTCATGTTTTCATTAGATTTTTAGCTTTCATCCGACAATCACCTACAAAAACCACAAAAGAAACAATAAAAATCACAATTTTCATCAAACAATTTTAAAAAAAAATTCTATTAATCTCTTACACTTATAAATTTCTAAAATTAATATCAATGCAGTAAATTTATCTATAATATTTTCCCCAAAGCAGTAAATCTAATAATGATGAAAATTTGTAACTTAAAATTCCCCCATAACTAGCAGTAAATTTCCGAATTCTATGTAGTAAATTAAATAAATGCAAATGCAGTACTAACCTTTTGATATTCTCATTCATTCGCACAGAAATTCTATCCACACTCGCACAGCTCGCCCACGAAGAATTGTTTAAAATAATGAATTTCAGTTTCAAGTTTTCACACTCAACAACTCTAACATATAATAACATGTTTCAAATTTTCCTTTAACCCGGTTGGAAAGGAATCATATACTAAACAAAACTAACCAACGCAGCTTACTAAATACCACAAATCATAGAATAACAGCATGACTTAGAAAAGGAAACCAACGGTACCCAAACCGGATTAACCCAGTTTAAAACTGGATAATTTATTCTTTTGAAGACTATTACAAAGTCTTAGAAAGAAATAATAAAACACAAAAAAGTCGAAAGACAAACCCATACCACAAACAATTTGCTTTTTGGAAAAAGTACATAACCAACAAGACATAAGTAAGACCACAACAAACCCAACATAAAACGTTGTCACATAACAGGACCCCTCACAAAAACCGCATGAAATCATACTCCCACCCCTGGCCTAACCCACCAGGAAGGACGTCCTGAGCATGCTCTATAGCCGGCCTAACCCACCGCGCTACACCCACGCTTTGTGACCACACCTTTATTTTTAATAAGAGCTACTCAAGTGTGAGTAACTCTTCAAAATAACCGAACTAAAACAAAAAGCTTTTGTGAAAACAACTAACTAAAATCATTATTAAAAAATATTAAACTAATAAAAGTTTTATAAAATGTAAAATCACATGATGCAATATATAGATCAGAATACAACACCAAGGACGAACATCAAAAGACAAGACGACCCCACTACACTCGAGAGAGAATGACCAACTACAATCGATATGCCGCTCACAACCACAACTCAAAGGATTTAGAGTACGACTTGACTTCGCAGAAAAGGACTTCATTGAACTAGACCAATGACCACCTCGATGTTCAAGTATACGTACAGATCCGAGTAACCAGGCATCCCCTCCACGCACAATCTCCACGCCATTCCCAAGCTAGATCAGACACAAAAGAAGTTCTCCCCGAAGAACAGAAAAACCTGACATAGCCAACCATTCTGAAATCAGAATTGACTTTGTTGCAGAGACTCAGTCGTTGTCACAAGAAGAACACAACGTCTTATGTCTCTAACTCCAACTTCCTGGAACTTCCTTAACAAAGAAGAAGCGGAAGAAAATTATGATGTTCGCCAAATACCAACGTCCATCATCCATCCTTGAACTACAGAACTGTTCTAAAAAACTCTGTAAAACCCGGATGGGTGGAACCTGATCTAAACTACATTTTATGATTGGATAAATTAAATGTTTTACCAATGTAAAGTATTTAATATTAACCAATCATGATCCATCTAACTAACAACCCACTTATTTGTAAGTGCTGAAGTTACTTGTAATTTCAGCACCAGAGAGATTTGAATTTAACTTAGGAATTAGTTGGACTCTCCCGAGCACTTCAGCAGCCGCAATAAACCAGTATACCCTAGATCTATTGAGCCTAGCAGAGACTAGTTAAACAACCTGAGACTAGATAGTATAAGAGTAAGATTAGGATCGGTATTAGACTAAGAAGTTGCACGAATCTATCCGGCCGAAAATAAGATAGCGTGACGAGCAGACGGTGTACCCTATCCGAAATTACTCTATGAGTTATACACTCCAGTCCTAACTCACTGGTTTTTTTTTGATTTAGTGATAATCGATGCTTATTATGAGTATCGAAACTTAATTAGATTTTAAATACATATTAGTTTTTTAATAGAAAAATTTTTTTGCGGAAAAATACAAATTGAAGCAATGGTCAATAAGGATTGTTTCTTAGCTACTCTCGAAATGAAAAAAAGTCTAAAGAAAAACTTTTTTATATTATTCACTTGGAGCTCGGCTCATTTGAATAATTGATTTAAGCCAAAAAATACAGCAAACAGTGGTGAATATAGTTGTAAAAAAACTTCGAACAAGTAATGTTGAGAAAGTCCTTTGAAATTTTCCGATATCCCAATCTTGTCTAGCAGGGCTCCTGACTTCTACAATTTTTTACGCATACACTTGACCCTAAGTTTCATTGAATTGGAACAAAAGTTCATCAAAAACTGTCCACACAAATTTCCGTTGCGACGTTACTTTGTCTGAAAAACGAACAATAAAAGGGTAATTGATCTTAATTAAGGATGTTAAAACAGAAACAAGATACATCAAAGCGACTTGTAGCGGTTTTTTTGTTGAAAACTTGATTAAGGCGATGTGTTTCAAATTTGAGCCATCATTTTCGATTATAACCGATTATATGATCTTTTGTATGTAAGGTCATAACTGATAACTAATCAAAAACTTCTAATGACGAGCGGCTCCTGATTTCTGATTTTGTCATCTTTCATTCAAGATCAAGATTCTCCAGTGCTCGTGTTTGAAGTAGTCATAGTCTGTATTAAAAAACTGGTCTGTATCATATTTTCGGTTTTCACACCATTAGACGAGACTTGCTGAAAAACTGAATTCCAAAGTTCAATTTTTCTTATATTTTTTCTGAGCTTTCCAGATACGTAGAAAACTCTCAATTTAGTCAACGATTATTGCACCACAGGCAAAAATGCTTTTTTGGGTCTATTTTGCAAGGCTATAACCAAAAATCATGTTTTTTGTCGTAATCTCACCCCTAAAAAAATTGTATCTATTAGTGACAAAAGAGCTTTAGAAAGTTTAAGAGCTGATCAGCCCTTATCAATTTTTATCAATGGGGGATTTTCTTTTTTGGTAGCCGAAGTGGAATGGATTAGAAACATTTTACGCTTGGTTAGTCAAAAAGGAAGAAACGAAGCAATTGGGGGGAAGGGGGGGGGGTGTATTTGGTTACGGTGTCATTTTACGGCGTCGGACCGTCAAGCAAAATCAGCCCCTGGTTTGAAATAACAGAATCGGCAAAGTATGAAAAATCAGTGAAAATTGTGTTTTCAAACGATTTGTATATTAATATGTTTTGCGTAGCAATGTTTGCAGTTGTAAATACCTCAGAGCTTTCAATATAACTTTTGAGTTTGGTATGTCCTTTGAGTCAATATTAAACAATTTGTTGCCTATATTATGTTTTTTTTTGCTTTGATGTGACTTATCAAACGGATAATTCCTTTACATCAATAAAATTCCAAATAACTTTTCCAATATTTCAGAAAATTCCCAGTAACTTTTGAGTTTGGTATGTACTTTGAGTCAATATTAAACAATTTGCTGCCTATATTATGTTTTTTTTTTTGCTTTGAAATGACTTGTCAAACGGATAATTCCTCTACATCAATAAAAACGAAAACAAGCTGGAATAAAAGAAGTTTTTCTTGAAGTTTTTTTCTTCTTTTGCAGTAGAATTTATAGAATTTAAAGAAAATAAAGACCTAAAAACATATAATTGCTTGAAAAATGAAAACTTTTTAAAATATCAATTTTGTCATTACGGCACACTTCTGATGTTGCAACTGATTTTTGACGTGCTTCATAGTAATGGAACGAGTTCTAAACTAGTATTTATAACCAAATATATTTTTGATAAACTATCTCTATTAAATATTACAAACTAACCAATCATATTCCATAACTAACACTGACAATTATTTGTCGTGCTGAAACCGTGCTGACAATTATTTGTCGTGCTTTGTTTCAGCAAAAGAAAAATTTGAATAAATCTTAGAAGACAGTTGTTCTCCTTTGGACAAGTTCCACAAAACATAACCTGCAAATACCAGTATACGCTAGATCTATTGAGACTAGGAGATATAAGAGTAAGGTTAAGATAGTTATTAAACTAAAAAATTGTACGAGTCTACCCGGCCGAAAATAAGATAACGTGACAAACAGACGGTGTACCTTATCTGAAATTACTCTATGAGAAAACTACATCTGGCTTAAACTCATCTGGTTCGACCAAAAGTCTCGAACAAGACCAAACTAACCTAGATTTAGCAAATTAGAATGAGAAAAAAACCAAAAATGCAAAAGAGCAAAATGATAGATGGAATAGACAATTTAATAGATATGTCTCTACGTCTCAATAAATCTACTCCAATATTACAAACCATACAACAGACACCAGTTCAAAAACTGACCGATAGACAAAGCTACTACATCCTGACAAGAAGCAAACCGCAAAGTGTATATGTCTTCAGAAACCTCTATGCAGTAGACTTTCATTCTCTGACATGAATGTAAATTTACTTGGAAAATTAAACCTAATTTCCACGCAATAAATTTCTCGATGCTTTATTGCCATATTATATAGCAATAAGAATGACCGATAAAAAAAACACAAGTCGTTACTTCTATTAAAATCTGCCGTTTTTTAATTTTGAAAACTTTTGTAAAAATAAATTTCCTTAAAAAAAAATTATAAAAAATTTAGAAATTAATTTCAGAAATTATAAGAAATTAAAATTATATGATTTTTATACTAAATTTATAAAGAATTTCTTGCTTCTCGAGAACTCGTTTTTTCCTAATCCTCGCTTTCTCACCTAAAACATAACTACATTTATTCAAAAACTAAAATCTTTCAAAATCATAACCCTTAAACAAATTTTTAAAACTATATTTTTCTTTAACTTAAAATTTGTAACTAACTAATTATTTAGGCTTGTTTTTGCTTTTCGATAATCTAAAACAGATCATCAATGCTTACTTTGGATCTATAAGTTTTGCCTCAATTTAAAAATTATTCATTTAATTTATTCGATCATCAAGGCTTCCCTTGGATCAATCAGAACAATTTGGATCTCCCTACCTCATAATTAAAAGTGTCTAACGACCTCAAATGTCGGTTCCCTCTCCAAACTTTATCAAAGATCCAGGACTTATAGAAACTTTAAGAAAAAAACCACTATAGTTAGGATAAACAGTGAAGAACTTCGGTTACTCATCCTTCACTTGAGCCCTTCCTCTTAGCTGACCCAGGCTAAAAGCACCATAATAATAGTAATTTTCAAAATAGAATCTAAAAATCTGCTTGCGTTCTAATTATACCTGAAACTCGTGGATTGATTTACTATTCTCCAACCTTTGATTATAATTGAAAACCTTAGGAAAGATTAAGTAAATTTTTCTTAGAATAAAACTTAGTCACGTGAAAGTAAACATCATTCTAACGAAATGATATACTCTCTCTCGAACCCGTCAATCTCGACAACCTATGTCGCAAGTTAAGATAACCCCATAAAAACCGTAAGAAAAAACAGTTTAAAAAAAACTATAACCTCCAAATTTTGCATCCATCATCCTAACCCTTATGTCAAAAGAGAATTTAGGGAGTAAAACAAACAATAATACACACAATTATTTAATTAAAGACAAAAGATACGATCTTGCAATAACACCTCGGAAATAAACAAAATAATCAAAAAGACAATAATAGGAAAAAAAAACAAATTATGAGACGAAGTTTCAAAAATACCTACCGCCGTTTCGGAATCAGATATAACTACAATACAAAAACTTCAGGACCTAAAATACTCATTAGATAAAAACAACCCATTAAACGAACTAAAAAATGTTCAGACTCAGAATCCACAGCACCATCATCGATAAAGGCCAAACGTAGAATAAAAAAATCATATAATCGTAAGCCAGAACGACTATATAATTGTCATCAACCAAAAAGACATATTGAAAGTTACACAATAACATTACTATAATATAAAAAAAATTATTCAATACGACAAAACTTTCAACGAAGATTCTATACTTCCCTTTGTCATCTATTCACAAAATGATCCCGCTAGAGGACATGTACAACTTTGTCATAATTTATTTGCAAATTTACCCGAAAAGGAATTTCCTGAAGTAAGAAATAGAAGACAACTACTTGACCACTATTTGAAATATCACTTCATTTTACAAAATATTCACTATTGATATTCTTACCATCACAAATAAACCAAACTTCACGTCAAATACAAATAGATGCCATAGGTTTAAACTTCTCAAAATTTTTTAAAGAACATATAAAAATTATACAGCATCAAAATTCACAAAGAGCAAATTCAATCTTAACAAGCGATGTTTTCTCTACTATCTATAATTATATATCTATATTAGAACCAAAAGAAGCAGTAAATGAATCATCATATCAAACATCTCGACATGCAACTGTCAGACAAGAAATTATTCTTTTCTCACAATTTCTGGATACACTTTGTGAAACTGTCACTAATTATGAAATATCAAAAATAAAAACATGCTCTACAACGAATCCTAGCATGGTTCATGAAAGATTTTTTTGTTCACTATTTAGATTTCTTTTCAACATCAAGAAAGAATTTTCGACCAGAAATCTCTGAAGATAAAACTATACCAGCCGATCAAACAGATAATGTTTGGGACCCTTAATGGTCTCATATATTATTTATCAACATCACCACTAATATTTCAAGTGCAGCAATTGCCACTGTTTCTGTACACAAAAACAATTCAAGAGTTACTCCACTCATTATTGATGCAACATCCTTAAATTCTAACACAATGTTTAAGGATAGAACAGGAAATAATTGTTTAAGCTCAACATTAATAAACACACAAGAAAGTCTTAATGAAACTAGAAATTTTACACAACAAGATATTCAAATTCCATCGCCTTTTGTAAATGAGGGAATAGTTGAAACAATTTACAACAACACAATAGAGTATTTCTCCTACCCATCCAACACTTACGACACCATACAAAAAGAACACTCATTTTCTACAAACAACTGTATAATCAACAGTTAAATCATCTGTTGTTCCGACAATTTCACCAATGAAATATCAAGCATATAGACCAATAACCAAGTCACGACAATCAAATAAACAAAAATATCAAAATTGGAATAATTTCGCAAATCACAATTATGATTTTTTTGCGAACAATTATATAAATAGACCAATAACAAAACCCACTTACAAACCAGATCATCAAAATCAATTACATGAACAAATTTACAATAAACAAATACCACAACCAGCTCCCCAATCCGTTTTCTTTAATGAACAACAAGAAACTACAGCAGACCGCATTGAAAATTATCCATTTGTTCAAAAAAACAGACATCCATCAAACAAACAATTCACAAGAAATCAACCAAACTGTTGAGAAGATGAAACTACTTCAATCAAAATCAACAAAAGAAACTAAAATTATTCAACGAAAGAACAACCGGAATTGCAATGATCAATCAGATAATACTTTTCAACAAGATGTTTTTAAACCTTACATGTACTCCGAACAAACACGGCAAACAAAACAATCTCTCCCTAAAAGACAAAATTCGGCATCATGCAATAATAATATACAATCGCAAAACCTTACAAAATGAAATTCCTCCACCATTTTATCTGCAACATTATGAAATTACAATGACCCTTCTTGAAAATTTTTCACAAAAACCAAATGCAGCAGAATCACTACAAATGACAAGTTATCCATACATTAAAGGTGCTCATCCATTTCTTCTAACAAACACTCAGGGTATTCACAGAAACATACCCTGAATACTCAGTAGAGGACTACTTAAATGCAGTTACAGCTATTTTTATCTTAAATATAGACCCAGAACTAGTAAATAAACCACTCCATCAAAATTGTACGGATCTAACCCAAACCACACTAGGTGGTGCAGCTCAATAAAGGTTTTCAGTTCTATCTATAGACATTAAATCAGATTGAAAATGATTCACACAGGAGTTTTTCAAAATGTTTGACACTGAAAGGAATAAAGAACACTGAAGAATCCTGTGCAACGAAATCCGTAGACTCCCCAACGAAACAATAAAACAACTCGCAGTAAGAATAGAAACTTTAGTAGGAAAAGCATACTCCCTCATTACGCATGACTACAAAAATACGAAATTGACCGAAATTTTGATGATGACTCTAACACCACAGTTACGCAAAATTGCAATAAAAAAGAGAGCATCACATCCATCATCAATTCCAGAACCCGATATAGTTTTTCAAAAACTAGTAGACAAACTAGATCAAGCTGAAATCACTATGAAATTAGAAAAGACAGAAAGCTTAAAACAACAGCATCCAATTACAAATTCAAAACTAGAGTTAAGCAACATCCAAACAATAACTTCACAAATAATTAATATCCAAGACTCTGATAATGAATTGGCAGAAAAAATCACCCAGATAATGAACATCTGTGAAAAGAACCCAAATTTCAAAGGTAAACCATCATTCACAAAATGGTGCAACTATTGTGGTAGATATGGACATAGCATTGCTGAATGCAGACCAAATCAACAGGATGACCAAAACAAACACCAAAAGCACAGAGAACCATTTAAACCTTGTTACCAATACACAAAAAAAGTTCAAAATCTACCAAACAAGAATCTTCAAAGTAATAACAGCTTAGGAAAACCACTTCGAGATAGCTACAACAATTACAGATCACAATCTCGTTATCGAAATATTTTTCCCGGAAGATCCCCGGACAGAAGAAATTCACCGTTCAAGAGTTTCATCATACAATCAAAATCAAAAGTGTTCAAACAATGGAAACCGAAACTATTTGAATAATAGATCACGGAAATACTCTTACAATAGACCATATTACCACAAAAACAATGATCGATCCTTTGATAACTCTAAGAATCGAAACAACAAATATCGAACAGACATAGAAACTTTTCTCAGTCACCACATAGAAACATTGCTCAAAACTCGAATTCATACAGTCAAAACTACAAAAGTAGTACATAAAAACATCAAAGACAAATCAATAAATTCCAAAATATATCCCAATCATCAATATCTTAAATAGTAAGTTACACATTAAAGATTATTTTAAAGATCATTAAAGTTCATAAATTTTTACTAAAAGAAAACATGAAAGCAGCCCCAGATATATCACATTTTTTCTCACTCGTGTTAAACTCCTGGGACAAATATCGAAGGTAGTACAATTATTCCCTTAAAATCACTAATAGATGCTATATTAAAACTTCAACCCCCATGTAGTATAAGAAAAATCCAAGAATTTCTTGGAATGTTAAATTTTTGGTGAAAACACATTTATAAAGTGCAACTATAATTAAAACCGTTTTGTAATATACTTCGACAACAAAATAATTTTGAATAGACATTGAAACATAAAAAAAGTTCCGATGAAAGGAAAATTGTTCTGACAGAACAAATATCAAACACAATCTCAGATCCAGATCAACCTTTCTGCGCCATGTATGACGCCTCAAACTTTGAATTGACGCAGCACTCTTAGAATCAAACAAAGGTACAAACAAAGTGAACCTTATATCAGCAAATTCAAGACTTTTTACACAAGCGCAACTTACACTCTCTACACTTATGAGAGAGTGTACAGCCATAAAACTTACACTCACAGAATATGAATTTTTGGTTCTTGGATCAAAACATCCAACAGTCCTAATCACAGATCATAAACCAAGAAACTTTCCAAAAAAAACAAATCCAAACCATAGAGTTTGTAGATTTCAACATATTGTGATGGCATTCCCAAACCTACATAAATTTTGGATAGCAGAACAAACCTTGCTTTACCAGATACACTTAATCCAAATACACCACCTGAATTAATAACACGAAAAACAACTGTAGAAATACCAAAAAATATAGAATTCCTCCATGCAAAAGACGAAATATCACCACGACAAGAATACAGGTACGCAATAACGACCGACCCTAAGACTTCACAAATAAATATTTTAGAACATTTCCCACTATACTTCGATTGTCAAAATGGCCACTATGAAGTAGATTTGTTAAGAAAAAATACATTGCAACCAAAACCATATTCGTCATGGATAAAAAACATTACAAAACAAAAATTATCAAAACAAAAGTTACATAGGAAAAACATATTCCCATTAAAAGAAAAGGAAAACTTACCAGATAACATGAACTTACCAAGACCTCCTGATTTAAATTAAAAATGTACGCTCAATAGAGTTCTTAACTTGCGAGACGCCCCAGATAATATACTTCTCTCAAAAAACGAAATTCAAAATATCTCTATTCCAGTCACAGTAAAAAAGACACTAGAGATAATACAAAAATATGAAAACTTTGACCCCAAAATTAAACAACTTAAACCTTGGCACAAATGTCAAACAAAACCAATCAAAAGCCGATATCACAAACATAGGAAAAAAAACACTACTTTAATGTTTCCGAAAGTTCAACAATTCAATAATCAACGAAAACACTGATCTCTTGTAATATCATAAACACTAATCTCTTGTACTATCATACTCCGGTAACATATTGCTCTGTCTACCATTAAGCATGATTTTAATCGGATTTCAATATCACACTCCTTGCATACAAAAGGACATGCAGGTTCAGAAAAAACATATTCAACCTTTACTCAACATTTTATTTTCCAAATGCATCGATTTGGATATAAGTTTATCCATTGATTGCATAATACGTCAATTGGATAAGCCATTTCCACACCAAAAACATTTAGCAGAAATACCTAACAGATAACATGAACTTACCAGGACCTCTCGACTTAAATTCAAAATATACGATCAATAGAGTTGTTAACTTGCAAGACCCCTAGATAAAATATCTCTCTCAAAAATTGAAATTCAAAATGTCTTTTTTCCAACCACAGTAAGAAGAACACTAGAACTACTACAAAAGTATCAAAATTCTGACCCCGTAATTAGACAACCTAAATCTTGGCAAAATATCATACAAAACCAAAAAAGCTGATATCACAATCTTATTCAACAAAACACTACTTAAACATTTAGCAGAAAAAGATGACTCCAAAGGACGAGGTCTATTTTTTAACCATAAAATATCATTTGACACAAAAGGCCCTATATAACCTTCTTCAGAAGTAATTTCGTAAATAATGGTAATAACTGATGCTGGTTAACATAATTTGGATTATTAGAAATTCTTGTCATAGACAATGGAAATGAATTCTTAAACGATGAAATCAAAACATTATGTCACCTTTATAACATTAAACATAAACACCGAATCTCTCATGCCCCATGGACTAATGGCTTAGTAGAAGGCATGAACCGTTCATTACAAGAGTATTTCCGTTGTATTTTTATTGGAAATGAAACAAATTATACAGATTGGCCAACCGATGTAAAGTTATTCCCACTAGCCTATAACTCTCAAAAAACAACAATTGTTAGATTATTACCATTTGAAATGGTTTATAATCAAAAACCACGTAAATCATAATGTTCACTTTAAGCTCCTCAAACAATGCCCAATGTTATTGCCAACCTACGAAAGATTCAATTTATAACAATTTACCACTCCATACACATGACGCAGATCATTTTCATCATCCAAAACTCTTAAAATTAGCCTCTGGTACATATACAGAACGTATTTTAAAGCATGATAGAGAGCATAACGAAGTTTATCAGGAAATTGCCAAAAAACTAGTGTAAAGACATTAAAATCAATCCTAGAAAAAATTACGTTTTACACCAGCAACTAATCTAAAAATAGGAACATACTTCTCAATAGCAAAATTTATAACCCAGAAATGAATATCTAAAAAATTGCAACCTATCCGGAGAGGACCATAAACGAAAAACCCAAAGATGTTACTTATAAACTTATTGACACCAACAAAAAAGAATTAAATCAACATAGAACCAATTTTGTACCATGTTATCCAAAAGAATGCGTTCTTCGCGAATTAACAAAATTATTCTTCTTCACAGGAATAAATTGTTTTGAAAAACCCAGAGAAATTAACAAACAATAAAACCCGCAAAAATCCGATCTTCTATCATTTTTACCCAATACACATCAAAGAAAGTACAAAAAATCCTCAAAACCAAATACCTCAAAAACGAAGGACTAATCGTAAATTAGAAGAAAAGTCCTATAACCAGAAACAGAGGAAAAATCACAATAAAGCCAACCACCGCGTCTTACAAATCAACCAAAAAAAGATTACAAAATCTTTATCCCACAACCTAAGTTATTATAGAAAGAAGAAGTTCAGAAACCCCACTGATTCATAAACATAGATTCATCATACTTGGATAATTATTTCCGCAGAGCCTTTAACTCTCAATCTCCACCTAACTAGTTGAAGTTCAACCAATCAAAATCGTTTCAAACATCACCCTATTCCGACATCACTATCATCAGCCGACAAAATCTTAACTTCAAATAAATCTAACACTTTAACTTGAACACCAGGTCTAAAATTATGCAATATCTTTATATTTGACAATTTAAATAAACACTAGACAAAAGTTACAACCCTTTCCTATCACTCAGTACAAAATGAACAATTTTGTCTAAAGTTATACAGAACATTTCCCCAAAAGGGAAATATCAAATAAGCCTAAAGACAGATTTAGACATAATCATTTCGCCAATGAATAAAAACAAAATTAGGAAGTTCATTCCTAAAGCCCTGGACTTTACTTCACCAAAAACTCTCGATATCCAACCCACTTGTCAAAAATCAAAAAAACAATATGGCCACACTTTGCTTCCAATCCATAAATCAAAAAATATTTCGACCAAGCAAGCCATTTTTCAAATGTTTCTCTCAAACAAGGTTCACTATCTTAAAATAATCGTTTCAACTCTCAATTTTTGTAACAATTTTCCAACTTTGTGATTTTTTTTCATCATAGACACTCATCATTGACACAAAGTTGAGTAGAAGGCATGAACCGTTCATTACAACAGTATCTCCATTGTATTATTAAAGGAAATGAAACAATTTGTACAGAATGGTCAACCGACATAAATTTTTTCCCACTAGACTATAATTCTCAAATAACAACAGTTTTTGGATTTTTACCATTTGAAATGGTTTTTTATCAAAAACCACTTAAACCAATAATATTCACAGCAAACTCTTCAAAAAAGACTTAAGGTTTATGCCAACCTACAAAGGATTCAAATTGTTACATTTTACCACTCAATACACATGACGCAGACCATTTTTGTCATCCAAAAATCTTAAATTTGGCCTTTGGTACACATTAAGAATGTATTTTAAAGCGAGATAAAAAACAAAACGAAATTTATCAAAAAAGACATACCCAATCATCTACACGCTTTTTATTTCAAGCAAATCCCTATACATTTGAAGAAAGACACGCATCATTATCCGAACCTTTAATACCAACTAATCGCCAAGCACCCCTAGGTGAACCACCATACTACATCCACCCTTCACATGAACAAAATACTAACAGAACTAGACATCCAAGCCAAGACCAAAAATTAACATCTACAACCGATAGACAAATTATTCACCCTCAAAAAATTGAAACCTTGCAACACCAAACGTTTATTTCAATATACCTTCATCACCCTCTTCCACCCCTTTGGATATTTCTAGTAATATACTTCCAAGTAGCCCCCATTTTCTCCCATCAGACAATTTCCCAACAAGTTACGCCAAATACCCCATCAAACTATTTAGGTTCAGAACCAACCTCTGAACAAATTCGCGGAAAACTTTTTAATCCTCCAAAACATCTTCCACATTGGATGACACAAGCATTCTCCCAAAGCGAACAAAACTTAGTAAACGACCCCATACATTTTTCATCCGACAACTCTTTAACATTGTCGGAAACCCTATCACTCCCATCAACACCTTCAATAACAGCTCAAACACCCACCAATACGTTCCCTCTAAATTGTCCTATTAATCTAGACGATCGTTCTCGAGAACTTGTAAGCACAAATATGCCTTTACGATTAGATTGGAATACATATGTAGCACCCCCTCCCCTATTTGGCCAACATCTTGATAGTAATCGACTATATAAAAGGACACTAAACCGATTACAATACAGACACCACTTTTGTAAAGATACACAAGAACATAATATACAAATCCTTTCTCAAGGTAACAAAACACTTAAATTAGAAATAACAATGAAGCTAAATAACTTAGTTCATCACCCACTACAATTATCTCTACCAAACATCACAGCTCAACCCTTACCCCTGCATTTATCACAACAGAACTTATCTATAAATACAATAGATATACAAAAGAAACTATACGTTATATAACATTCTACAAGCCATATTCAGGATTATCATACACAGGTATTTTTAAATACTTTTCTTCCTCAAAACCCTTTCCCCCTTGTACTTTTAGAACCCACATCTTATCAAAATCCTTACCTTAGAACAAGACCACAAGACCTCCTGGTTACACATTATGATTGTAAAGAAAACCAATAAAAACACTACTTATATAGGCAATTATTCAAGTAACACAATGTCAATCCGAACCACAAGACATAGAATCAATAATTAAAGTAACAACACTTTATTCAAAAGCACGAGCTGCAAATCTAAAAGGATATAAATTTTCAGCAAAAATCTTGGAAAAGAAAGTACATTGTTCACAAGTCTCAAAAGGAAATATAAACAGACTCGATCACGAATCCTTTTATCAAACTAGTAAAGAAATACTTTTGGGCCTTAACCCTAAAGATTGCAAAAATGATTAGCAACAATCAAAAATAACCTCAAATAAGAGCACAAAACGTAATTTAGTAAATTTTCAACTTTTATCAGACTCTGCGCATCAGGCAGAATTTGAAAGACACCAAAGTCATATTAAATTAAACGATAAATACCAGTACCACGGTGCACACGGATGTTTAACTTAGACTTATATGATCAAAATTGGATACCACACATATGAATCAATAATCCCTCGAATTGTAAAGCTGACACAAAAAAAGGCTACCAAGAAATCTTGTTTTTTGAATGGAAAATTCATTTAGAAAAAATACAATTAACACGTGATTTATAAGACGATACTATTTTATATCAACGAAAACCTGTAACTTGTAAAAATGACCAAGCATATTGCAATCCTACCACTCGCACACAAGCAACCTTGTTTGGTACTCAGAAGACGCATGTTACACATTTCAAGTTGCAAAAAATTCAAACAAGAATGATAAAATTTCACCAACATTTTTTTTATTGAATCAATTACTTTTGAAAAAAAGCAACCCTGATAGAATTAGATCTAAAGATCAAAATAAAAAAAATATATTAATGGTATCAAAACCCAACTAACACGTTTCCAAATTTATCTTGGTTCAATATTTTGGTCCACTACACTACGATATACATCTTGATATGAAAATAGTCTTTAAAAAAGTCGAATTTGTCAAGGAATGTGAATTTCTGAAATAGAAACATTTCATCATCAACGTGAACTCGAAACTACACAAATATTACAATCATTCGCATTAACAGTATTAAAAAACCATATAGAGGATATCTTTCATCAGGCAAAAGATCTAACTTCATCAATCATGAAGGAAACATCCTTTGGTAATGGCGCAGCAACTTAAAAAAAAAGGTTTGAACAAAACAACCTTATATCAGCAAACTATTTTACACTAGCGAAACTAACACTCTCTACACTTATGAGAGAATGTACAGCCATAATATACACACTCACAGAATATAAATTTTTGGTTCCTGGATCAGAACATCCAACAGTCCTAATCACAGTTCAAAAACCAAGAAATTTTCTATTTACAAAAAAAATTAAACCCAAACCATAGAATTTGTAAATTTCAACATATTGTGAAAAAATTTTCAAACCTACATAATTTTTGGACTGCAGAAAAAACCTTGTTTTATCAAATACACTTAGTCGAAATACACCACCTGAATTAATAACACGAAAAACAACTGTAGAAATACCAAAAATATAGAACTATTCCTTGCAAAAGACGAAATATCACCACGACAAGAATGCAGGTACGCAGTAACGACCGACCCTAAGACTTCACAAATAAATATTTTAGAACATTTCCCACTATACTTCGATTGTCAAAATGGCCACTATGAAGTAGATTTCTTAAGAAAAAATACATTGCAACCAAAACCATATTCGTCATGGATAAAAAACATTACAAAACAAAAATTATCAAAACAAAAGTTACATAGGAAAAACCTATTCCCATTAAAAGAAAAGCAAAACTTACCAGATAACATGAACTTACCAAGACCTCCTGACTTGAATTAAAAATGTACGCTCAATAGAGTTCTTAACTTGCGAGACGCCCTAGATAATATACCTCTCTCAAAAACGAAATTCAAAATATCTCTATTCCAGCCACAGTAAAAAAGACACTAGAGATAATAAAAAAATAAGAAAACTTTGACCCCAAAATTAAACAACTTAAACCTTGGCACAAATGTCAAACAAAACCAATCAAAAGCCGATATCACGAACATAGGAAAAAAACACTACTTGAATTTTCCGAAAGTTCAACAATACAATAATCAACGAAAACACTGATCTCTTGTAATATCATAAACATTAATCTCTTGTACTATCATACTCCGGTAACATATTACTCTGTCTACCATTAAGCATGATTTTAATCGGATTTCAATTTCACACTCCTTGCATACAAAAGGACATGCAGGTTCAGAAAAAACATATTCAACCTTTACTCAACATTTTATTTTCCAAATGCATCGATTTGGATAAAAGTATTATCCATTGATTGCATAATACGTCAATTAGATAAGCCATTTCCACACCAAAAACATTTAGCAGAAAAAAAAGACTTCAAAGGACGAGGTCTATATTTTAACCATAGAATATTATTTGACACAAAAGGCCCTATATAACTTTCTTTGGAAGTAATTTCGTACAAATGGTTATAACTGATGCTGGTTAGCAACATTCGGACTACCAGAAATCCTTGTCACGTACAATGGAACTGAATTCATAAACAATGAAATCAAAACCTTAAAAAACAGAAAAAAGTAGAACAATCATCGCGTCTTACAAATCAACCAAAAAAAGATTACAAAACCTTTATCCCACAACCTTAGCTATTGAAGAGAGTAGAATTTCCGAAACCCCACTGAATATTTAACATATATTCATCATGATTAGATAAACATTTCAACCGAACCTTTAACTCTCAATCTCGAACTAACTAGTTCAAGTTCAACATATCAAAATTGTTTCAAACATCAGCCCATTTTGACACCACTATCCTTAGCCGAAAAAAACTTAACTTCAAATAGATCTTCAATTTTAACTCGAAGACCTCTAGGTCAAAAATATGCTTTATCCTTGTATTTGACAACTTCTTTATCCTCCAACCTAATTTAATATAAAAAAGAGAAGTTCAGAAACCCCACTGATTCATTAACATAGATTCATCATACTTGGATAATTATTTCCGCAGAACCTTTAACTCTCAATCTCCAACTAATTAGTTCAAGTTCAACCAATCAAAATTGTTTCAAACATCACCCTATTTCGACACCACTATCATAAGCCGACAGCATCCTGACTTCAAATAAACCTAACACTTTAACTTGAAGACCTCCAGGTCTAAAATTAGGCAATATCCTTATATTTCACAACTTAAAAAAAACACTAGACAAAACTTACAACCCTCTCTTATCACTCAGTATAAAACGAACATTTTTGTCTCAAGATATAAACGACATTTCCCCAAAAGGGAAATATCATATAAGCCTAAAGCCAGATTTAGAAATGATATTTTAGCCTAAAGTCACGATATCTCTAAAAAAACTATTAACCATCCAATAAAAAAACTAGGAAGTTCACACCTAGACCCCCAGACTTTACTTCACCAAAAACTCTCCATATGCAACCCACTTGTCAAAAATCAACCAACATTTCGAACACACTTTGCTTTCCAAACCAGAAAAAAATATATTTTGACGAAAAAAATCACTTTTCAAAAGTTTCTCTCAAACACTGTTCACTATCTTAAAGTAGTCCTTTCGACTTTCTTTTCAAGTATTGTAACAATTTTCCAACTTTGTGTTTTTTTAATCACCGCCACTCATCATCGACACATGGTTTAGTAGAAGGCATGAACCGTTCATTACAAGAGTATCTCCGTTGTATTAATAATGAAATGATACAAATTGCACAGAATGGTCAATCTACGTAAAGTTATTCCCATTAGCCTATAATTCTTAAATAACAACAGTTCTTGAATTATTACCTTTTGGAAATGTTTTTTCTTTAATCAAAAACCACGTAAGCCAATAAGGTTCACAGCAAACTCCTCAAAAAAAGCTCAAGGTTATTGTCAACCTACAAAAGATTCAATTTTTACAACTTACCACTCCATACAAATGACGCAGATCATTTTCATCATTCACAAATCTTAAAATTAGCCTCTGGTTCACATACAGAATGTATTTTAAAGCGAGTTAAAAATCATAACGAAAAATCAAAAAATTGCCAAAGAACTAGTACAAAGACAACAAATTCAATCCTAAAAAAATCACGTTTCACACCAGCAACTAATCTAAAAGTAGGAACATGTTTCTCGATACCAATTTTTATAACCCAGAATTGAATATCTAAAAAAATTGCAACCTATCCAAAAAAGACCATTCCAATTAATCAAAAAACCCACAAATGTTACTTTTAAACATTTCGACCCCAACAAAAAAGTAATAAATCAACATAGAAACAATTTTGTACCATATTATCCAAAAGAGTATGTTTTTTGCGAATTAACACAATAATTTGCCTTCACAAGATTAAATATTGTTGAAAAACCCACAGAAATTAACAAAAAATTCCGCAAAATTCCGATCATTTATCAATCTCACCCGATACACATCAAAAAGCAACCATCGAAAAAAATCACAAAAAAAACAACAAACCCTCAGAACCAAATACCTCAAAAACAAAGGAATAATCGTAAATTAGAAAAAAAAGAACTTATTGTCAGAAACAGAAAAAAATCATAACAACGCCAATCATTGCGTCTTACAAATCAACCAAGAAAAGATTATAAAATTTTTATCTCACAATCTAAGTTATCAAGGAGAGTAGAATTTCAGAAACCTCACTGATTAATCAACATATTTTCATCATACTTGGATAAATTTTTCCGCCGAACCTTTAACTCTCAATCTCGAATTAACTAGTTCAAGTTCAACCAATCAAAATCGTTTCAATTTTAGCCCATTTCGACATCACTATCATTAGCCGGAAAAAACTTAACTTCAAATAGATCTATAACTTTACTTTGAAGACCTCTAGGTCAAAAATATGCAATACACTTGTATATGACAACTTAAATAAATACTAGACAAAAGTTACAACTCTCTCTTATCACTCAGTACAAAATGAACAATTTTGTTTCAAGATAAACACAACATTTCTCCAAAAGAGAAATATCATATAAGCCTAAAGACAGATTTAGACATTATAATTTATCCTATGGTCGCGATATCTCCCAAAAACCCATTAACCATCCAAAAAAAAACTAGGAAGTTCATACCTAGACCCCCAGACTTTACTTCAACAAAAACTCTCCATATGCAACCCACTTGTCAAAAATCAATAATCATTTTGTACACACTTTGCTTTCCAAACCAAAAAATTTTAAAAAAATTTGACGAAACAAACCAATTTTCAAAAGTTTTTCTCAAACACTGTTCACTATCATAAAGTAGTCATTTCGACTCTCTTTTCAAGTTTTGTAACAATTTTCAATCTTTAGGTTTTTTTAATCATCGCCACTCATCATCGACACATGGTTTAGTAGAAGGCCTGAACCGTTCATTACAAGAGTATCTCCGTTGTATTAATATTGGAAATGATACAAATTGTACAGAATGGTCGATCGACGTAAAGTTATTCCCAATAGCCTATAAATCTTAAATAACAACAGTTCTTGGATTATTACCATTTGAAAATATATTTTTTTTAAATTAAAAACCATGTGAACCAATAATGTTCACAGCAAACTCCTCAAAAAATGCTCAAGGTTATTGCCAACCTACAAAAGATTCCATTTGTACAATTTACCACTCCATACACATGACGCAGATCATTTTCATCATTCACAAATCTTAAAATTAGCCTCTGGCACAAATAGTACAAAGACAACAAATTCAATCTTAAAAAAATCACGTTTCACACCAGCAACTAATCTAAAAATCGGAACATGTTTCTCGATACCAAACTTTATAACCCAGAAATGAATATCTAAAAAATTGCAACCTATCCAAAAAAGACCATTCCAAATAATCGAAAAACCGACAAATGTTACGTTTAAACATATCGACCCCAACAAAAAACAAATACATCAACATAGAAACAATTTTGTTACATATTATCCAAAAGAGTACAATCCTTGCGAATTAACACAATTATTTTCCTTCACAAATTTAAATATTGTTAAAAAACCCACAGAAATTAACAAAAAAACCCGCAAAATTCCGATTATTTATCAATCTCACCCGATACACATCAAAACTCAACCATCAAAAAAAAATCACAAAAAAATACAACAAACCCTCAGAACCAAATACCTCAAAAACAAAGGAATAATCGTAAGTTAGAAAAAAAACTTATTGTCAGAAACAGAAAAAAATCATAACAACGCCAATCATCGCGTCTTACAAATCAACCAAGAAAAAAGATTATAATATTTTTATCTCACAACCTAAATTATCAAGGAGAGTAAAATTTCAGAAACCCCACTGATTAATCAACATATATTCATCACACTTGGATAAATATTTCCGCAGAACCTCTAACTCTCAATCTCGAACTAACTAGTTCCAGTTCAGCCAATCAAAACCATTTCAAACATCACCCCATTTCGACACTACTATCAGTAGCCGACGAAATCTTATTCTCAAACAGATCTAGAACTTTAACTTGTCGACCTCCAGGTCAAAAATTTGCAATATCCTTTTATTTGACAACTTAAATAAACATTAGACAAAAGTTACAACCCTCTCCTATCACTAAGTACAAAATGAACACTATTGTCTCAAGTTAAACACATATTTTCCCAAAAGGGAAATCTCGAATAAGCTTAAAGACAGATTTAGACATGATGATTTAGCCTAAAGACGCAACATCTCTCAAAAAACCATTGAACATCCACTAAATAAAAACAAAACTAAGATTTTCATACTTAAAACCCCCAGTCTTTAATTCACCAGAAACTCTCCAAATCCAACCCAACCCATTTGTCAAAAATCAAAAAACAATTCGACCACAATTTGCTTCCACCCCAAAAAACAAAAAAATTTTGGACGAAACAAGTCACTTTTCAAAGTTTCTCTCAAACACTGTTCACTATCCTAAAGTAGTCATTTCAACTCTCTTTTAAATATTTGTAATAATTTTCCAACTTTGTGTTTTTTCATCATCGACACTCATTGTCGACCCATGGTTTAATAGAAGGCATGAACCGTTCATTACAAGAGTATCTCCGTTGTATTAATATTGGAAGTGATACAAATTGTACAGAATGGTCGATCGACGAAAACTTATCCCCATTAGCCTATAATTCTTAAATAACAACAGTTTTGGATTATTACCATTTGAAAATGTTTTTTTTTTTAAATAAAAAGCAAGTGAACCAATAGTGTTCAAAGCAAACTCCTCAAAAACTGCTCAAGGTCATTGCCAACCTACAAAAGATTCAATTTGTACAATTTACCACTCCATACACATGACGCAGATCATTTTCATCATTCAAAAATCTTAAAATTAGCCTCTGGTACACATACAGAATGTATTTTAAAGCGAGCTAAAAAACATAACGAAATATCAAAAAATTGTCAATCCTAAAAAAATCACGTTTCACACCAGCAACTAATCTAAAAATAGGAACATGTTTCTCGATACCAAATTTTATAACCCAGAAATGAATATCTAAAAAATTGCAACCCATCCAAAAAAGACCATTCCAAATAATCGAAAAACCCACAAATGTTGTTTTAAACTTATCGACCCCAACAAAAAAGAAATAAATCAATATAGAAACAATTTTGTACCATATTATCCAAAAGAGTACAATCCTCGCGAATTAACACAATTATTTTCCTTCACAAATTTATATATTGTTGAAAAACCCACAGAAGTTAACAAAAAAACCCGCAAAATTCCGATCATTTATCAATCTCACCCGATACACATCAAAAAGCAACCATCGAAAAAAATCACAAAAAAATACAACAAACCCTCAGAACCAAATACCTCAAAAACAAAGGAATAATCGTAAATTAGAAAAAAAAACTTATTGTCAGAAACAGAAAAAAAATCATAACAACGCCAATCATCGCGTCGTTTAAGTCAACCAAGATAAGATTATAAAACTTTTATCTCACAACCTAAGTTATCAAGGAGAGTAGAATTTCAGAAACCTCACTGATTAATCAGCATATATTCATCACACTTGGATAAATATTTCCGCAGAATCTCTAACTCTCAATCTCGAACTAACTAGTTCCAGTTCAACCAATCAAAACCGTTTCAAACATCACCCCATTTCGACACCACTATCATTAGCCGACAAAATTTTATTCTCAAACAGATCTAGAACTTTAACTTGTCGACCTCCAGGTCAAAAATTTGCAATATCTTTATATTTGACAACTTAAATAAACATTAGACAAAAATTACAACCCTCTCCTATCACTCAGTACAAAATGAACACTATTGTCTCAAGTTAAACACATATTTTCCCAAAAGGAAATCTCAAATAAGCCTAAAGACAGATTTAGACATGATCATTTAGCATAAAGACGCAACATCTCTCAAAAAACCATTGAACATCCTTAATTAAAAACAAAACTAAGATTTTCATACCTAAAACCCCCAGTCTTTACTTCACCAGAAACTCTCCATATCCAACCCAACCCATTTGTCAAAAATCAATAAACAATTCGACCACACTTTGCTTCCAACCCAAAAAAATTTAAAAAAAATTTGACGAAACAAATCACTTTTCAAAAGTTTCTCTCAAAAACTGTTCACTATCTTAAAGTAGTCATTTCAATTCTCTTTTAATTTTTTGTAACAATTTTCCAACTTTGTGTTTTTTCATCATCGACACTCATCATCGACACAAGATTTAGTAGAAGGCATGAACCGGTCATTTTAAGAGTATCTCCGTTGTATTATTATTGGAAATGATACACATAATACAGAATGGTCAACCGACGTAAGGTTTTTCCCATTAGCCTATAAAACTTAAATAACAACAGTTCTTGGATTATTACCATTTGAAAAAGTTTTTTTTAATCAAAAACCAAATGAACCAATAATATTCACAGCAAACTCCTCAAAAAATGCTCAAGGTTATTGCCAACCTACAAAAGCTTCGTTTTGTACAATTTACCAATCCATACATAAGACGCAGATCATTTTCATCAATCACAAATCTTAAAATTAGCCTCTGGTACACATACAGAATGTATTTTAAAGCGAGTTAAAAAGCATAACGAAATATCAAAAAATTGCCAAAGAACTAGTACAAAGACAACAAATTCAATCCTAAAAAAATCACGTTTCACACCAGCAACTAATCTAAAAATAGGAACGTATTTCTCAATACCAAATTTTATAATCCAGAAAGGAATATTTAAAAAATTGCAACCTATTCGAAAAAGACCATTTCAAATAATCTAAAAACCCACAAATGTTACTTATAAAATTATCGACGCCAACAAAAAAGAAAAAAACCAACATAGAAACAATTTTGTACCATATTATCCAAAAGAGTTTTTTCTTCGCAAATTAACACAATTATTTTCCTTCGCAAGTTTAAATATTGTTGAAAACCCACAGAAATTAACAAAAATACCCGCAAAATTTAGATCATTTATCATTCTCACCCGATACACATCAAAAAGCAACCATCAAAAAAAATCACAAAAAATACAACAAAGCTCAGAACCAAATACCTCAAAAACAAAGGAATAATCGTAAGTTAGAAAAAAAAGTTATTGTCAGAAACAGAAAAAAATCATAACAACGCCAATCATCGCGTCTTACAAATCAACCAAGAAAAGATTTTAAAAATTTTGTCTCAAAACCTAAGTTATCAAAGAGAGTAGAATTTCAGAAATCCCACTGATTAATCAACATATTTTCATCACACTTGGATAAGTTTTTCGCCAAACCTTTAACTCTCAATCTCAAACTAACTAGTTCAAGTTCAACCAATCAAAATCGTTTCAATTTTAGCCCATATCGACACCACTATCATTAGCCGGAAAAAATTTAACTTCAAATAGATCTATAATTTTAACATGAAGACTTCTAGGTCAAAAATAGGCACTACCCTTGTATATGACAACTTAAATAAATACTAGACAAAAGTTACAACCCTCTCTTATCACTCAGTACAAAATGAACAATTTTGTCTCAAGATATACACAACATTTCCCCAAATAGAAAAATCATATAAGCCTAAAGACAGATTTAGACATCATAATTTAGCCTAAAGTCGCGATATCTCTCAAAAAACCATTAACCATCCAATAACAAAAACTAGGAAGTTCATACCTAGACCCCCAGACTTTACTTCAACAAAAACAAAAACTCTCCATATGCAACCCACTTGTTAAAAATCGATAAACATTTGGTACACACTTTGCTTTCCAAACCAGAAAATTAAAAAAAAATTGATGAATTAAGTCACTTTTCAAAAATATCTCTCAAACACTGTTCACTATCATAAAGTAGTCAAATCGACTCTCTTTTCAAGTTTTGTAACAGTTTTCAATCTCTGTGGTTTTTTAATCACCGCCACTCATCATCGACACATGGTTTAGTAGAAGACCTGAACCGTTCATTACAAGAGTATCTCCGTTGTATTAATATTGGAAATGATACAAATTGTACAGAATGGTCGATCGACGTAAACTTATTCCCATTAGCCTATAATTCTTAAATAACAACACTTCTTGGATTATTACCATTTGAAAATGTTTTTTTTTCAAATTAAAAAGCAAGTGAACCAATAATGTTCACAGCAAACGCCTTAAGAAATGCTCAAGGTCATTGCCAACCTACAAAAGATTCAATTTGTACAATTTACCACTCCATACACATAACGCAGATAATTTTCATCATTCACAAATCTTTAAATTAGCCTCTGGTACACATACAGAATGTATTTTGAAGCAATTTAAAAAACATAACGAAATGTATCAAAAAGTTGCCAGAAAACTAGTACAAAGACAACAAGTTCAATCCTAAAAAAATTCACGTATCACACCAGCAACTAATTTAAAAAAAGAAACATATTTCACAAAACCAAATTTTATAACCCAAAATTGAATATTTAAAAACTGCAACCTATCAGAAAAGGACCATTTCAAATAATCTAGAAACCCACAAATGTTACTTATAAAATTATCGACGCCAACAAAAAAGAAAAAAACCAACATAGAAACAATTTTGTACCATATTATCCAAAAGAGTACTTTCTTCGCGAATTAACACAATTATTTTCTTTCACAAGTTTAAATTTTGTTGAAAAACCCACAGAAATTAAAAAAAACCCCCGCAAAATTCCGATCATTTATCATTCTCACCCGACACACATCAAATGGCAGCCATCAAAAAAAATCACAAAAAATACAACAAATCCTGAGAATCAAATACCTCAAAAACAAAGGAATAATCGTAAATTAGAAGAAAAAAACTCATTGCCAGAAACAGAAAAAAATCACAACAACGCCAATCATTGCGTCTTACAAATCAACCAAGAAAAGATTACAACATTTTTATCCCACAACCTAAGCTATCAAGCAGAGTAGAATTTAAGAAACCCCACTGATTAATTAACATATAATCATCATACTTGGATAAATAGTTCCGCAGAACCTACAACTCTCGATCTCGAACTAACTAGTTCCAGTTCAACCAATCAAAACTGTTTCAAACATCACCCCATTTCGACACCACTATCATTAGCCGACAAAATCTTATTCTCAAATAGATCTAGAACTTTAACTTGTCGACCTCCAGGTCAAAAATTTGCAATATCCTTATATTTGACAATTTAAATAAATATTAGACAAAAGTTACAACCCTTTTCTATCACTCAGTACAAAATGAACACTATTGTCTCAAGTTAAACACATATTTTCCCGAAAGAAAAATCTCAAATAAGCCTAAATACAGATTTAGACATGATCATTTAGCCTAAAGACGCAATATCTCTCAAAAAATCATTAAACATCCACTAAATAAAAATAAAACTAAGATTTTCATACCTGAAACCCCCAGTATTTACTTCACCAGAAATTCTTCATATCCAGCCCAACCCATTTGTCAAAAATCAATGAACAATTCGACCACAATTTGCTTCCAACCCAGAATCTAAAATTTTTTTTTGACGAAACAAGTCACTTTTCAAAAGTTTCTCTCAAACACTGTTCTCTATCTTAAAGTAGTCATTTCAACCCTCTTTTAAATTTTTGTAACACTTTTCCAATTTTTTGTTTTTTTCATAATCGAAACTCATCATCGACACAAAATTTAGTAGAAGGCATGAACCGTTCATTTTAAGAGTATCTCCGTTGTATTATTAATGGAAATGACACAAATTATACAGAATGGTCAACCGACATAAAGTTATTCCCACTAGCCTGTAATTCTTAAGCAACAAAAGTTCTTCGATTTATACCATTTGAAATGGTTTTCTATCAAAAACCATGTAAACCAATAATATTCACAGCAAAATCCTCAAAAAATGCTCAAGATTAATGCCAACCTACAAAAAATTCAATTTGTTACAATTTAACACTCCATACACATGACGCAGATCATTTTCGACATCCACAAATTTTAAAATTGGCCCATGGTACACATACAGAAAGTATTTTAAAGCGAGATAAAAAAACATAACGGAATGTATCAAAAAATTGCCAGAAAGCTAGTACAAAAACAACAAGTTCAATCCTTAAAAAATTCACGTATCACACCAGCAACTAATTTAAAAAAAGAAACATATATCACGAAACCAAATTTTATAACCCAAAATTGAATATTTAAAAATTGCAACCTATCAGAAAAGGACCATTTCAAATAATCGAAAAACCCACAGATGTTACTTATAAACTTATCGACCCCAACAAAAAAGAAAAAACCACCATAGAAACAATTTTGTACCATATTATCCAAAAGAGTACGTTCCTCGAGAGTTAACACAAATATTTTCCTTCAAGAGTTTAAATATTGTTGAAAAACCCACAGAAATTAACAAAAATACCCGCAAAATTCCGATCATTTATCATTCTGACCCGATACACATCAAAAAGCAACCATCAAAAAAAATCACAAAAAAATTTAACAAATCCTGAGAACCAAATACCTCAAAAACAAAGGAATAGTCGTAAATTAGAAGAAAAAAATTATTGCCCGAAACAGAAAAAAATCACAACAACACCAATCATCGCTTCTTACAAATCAGCCAAAAAATTATTACAAAACTTTTATCCCACAACCTAAGTTATAAAAGAAAGTAGATTTTCAGAAACACCCCTGATTGTCTAACATATTTTCATCATACTTGGATAATTGTTTCCGCAGAACCTTTAACTCTCAATCTCGAACTAACTAGTTCAAGTTCAATCAATGAAAGTCGTTTCAAACATCACCCCATTCCGACACCACTATCATAGGCCGACAGACTCTTAACTTCAAATAGATCTAAAACTTTAACTTCAAGACCTCCAGGTTAAAAATAAACGGAATCCTTATATTTGACAACTTAAATAAATACTAGATAAAAGTTACAACACTCTCCTGTCCTTTAGTACGAAATGAACAAAATCGTCTCAACTGATACCCAACATTACCCCAAAAGGGAAATATCATATAGGCCTAAAGACAGATTTAGACTTGATTATTTAGCCTAAAGACGCAATATCTCTCAAAAAATCATTAAACATCCACTAAATAGACTTTACTTCACCAAAAACTCTCCATATCCAACCCACTTGTCAAAAATCAATTAACCATTCGACCACAATTTGCTTTCAACCCAGAAAATAAAAAATTATTTCGATAAAACGAACAGTTTTTCAAAAGTTTCCCTGGAACACCACTAGTGCTTCGAATGTTACTAGAAAGTTTTGCAGTTTTCGAATGCGTTTTTGCACTGTTGAGAAAAACTGGTTTGAAACTTTTTTTTTCGTCGAGCTAGTAAATTGAGCGAGCACGCTTATTCATGGTTAAGTTAAGCCGTTTGCAGTAGCCTAAGAAGACTAAAATTTAGATTAACACGAGTAAAAGTTGATTCTGGAGATTTTTAAAGCTATTTTGTGAATCAAAAAATTTGAAAATTCAAAAACTTTCTGCAAAAGAAAATTTGAAAAAAAAGTTCCATTTTTTTATGATTAAAAAAAAATTTCTTGTCATTTTCCTTCAAAAAATGTTCTCGGTTCTCCTGTTTGCTTATATTAGTATGAATTTTGATTTTGCCTAATTTAAGGTTTTACGTCAGATCATTTTACTACACCCAGGAGTGAAAACTACAATTTTTTTGTGTGTGGTTTTTTAAAGACTATGGTCGGAACACTCTGTGCTACTTGCACAGCAATCGGCATTGTACCAATACTTATTCAATAATGAATTCAGTACATTGATATTTTACAGCTGCAATCAAATGTTTCTGCTGAAGGAGGTGATGAAAACATTTTCTCTTGAATTTTGCACAAAAGCAATATCTAATATGAAAAAATATAGTTTGCGACCTGTTCAAATAAACTTCAAATAGTTTATGACCGCTGGTTATGATTTTTTTTCAAACGTGTTGGCGGCCATTTGATCATTTCTCAAAATTAGTGTTCCGACTTTTGAAGAAAGGATGCGTATCATGTCAATATACATCCCCCCACTTAGAAAGAAGACCTTCCTCCCCAATCAATAATTTGGATTAAAATTTGTTAGCAGAGCCTGTGTAATGTTCGACTATGACTGGCTAAAAATTGCAGCTTAACGTCAATTTAACATCCTCCTCCCAACTTAAGGAGTGAGGATGTTGGCTTGGTCCACGAATTAAAAATTGTGCTCGGTGTTTTTTTTCTTCGGGCAAATTTTGTCTTTTTAAATAGCTACTTTTATACAATTTTATTATACCATCTGAAAATTATTGACGCCGGAGTTCGAATTTACATAGATATTCCACTCAGTAGTTCAGTTAGGGAGAAGGGGAGGCGGTTTCGAACCCTTGACTACCCAAAAGGTCTCCCTTTGGTACAACTTTAGTACTCCATTTTTGGCTCGCTAACTCTAAAAAATTTGTAAAGGCATTTTTTGGCGCCAATATTTTAATTATGAGGGTGGAGCACGCGCCATAAACAAACGCACGTTTTCGGTAAAAGATGTTCATCCATAAAATGCCTACAGACGTCTATTTCGGCCTGTTCTTTTTTTAATTTGCCTGCGGCGCAAAAACTGTGGCCGGAACTGGGCCCCTTTTTAGTGCTGTCGAAGAGTTCGGAATATCAAGTTGGTCAATCTATAAAAAGTCGCCAAATTTTTTGATTTTACAATCAGAGTGAAAAAGAATCAATAAAACTGGGGCATATAAAGCGACTTTTTTTTGTTCTAAAAGGAAGAAAAATGTATTGCATACAATATTAAGGTGCTGCGGAGAGCAGTGTTTGATATTCAGATACAAGGCTAGAGCATCAACCCTGGTAAGTCGCTTTCCTCGATGAAGCTATGGTCGTTTTTTTTTCATAAATTTCGATTTTTTTTCCAATTTTTTTTACTCATATAAAATAAGCTTCAGTCGGTCAATTGACTGCTTGCTATAAACACATCATTCATCTACTTGCGTTTGCTGACGGCTTTTTGTAGCGTTTAATCGTTTTTGCTTGAGAGGGAGATATCTCAATTGGTCATTACGGGGGAGGGGGGGATTGCTCAATTGATCCAAACAGAGATTTTAATATCTACCACTTCCAATTCTCGAAAAATCAAAATCGGAACAATTATCATACTAACATGGCTTTTTTGGCAGAAGAATATCAAACAAAGTTTTTCCGAAAATCATCAAAAAAGCTGGCTTGAAAACTCAACCAGTTTTTGTAAATCAAAACTTTTTTGACAAAAAAAAGCAATCAGTTGTTCACTGTCAAAACAATTTTTCATGCTCAACTTGAGTTGGTATAAACACAAAAGGTTACTGACGGCAGGGGATGATTTAGGGGGGGGGGGGGGCAGGGAGGCGGGCGAAAACCCGTAACTGACGGCATGTAGAAACAATTTAAAAAAAAAACAATCAAGTTTATAAAAAAAATCCAAAAAATCACCAAGTCCTTGTAAAGAAACTTACTTTGATGCAAATTGGGGCAGAGCATCGAAAAGTTCCATTTTTTTACGTAATCAAACAAGAAGCTGATAAAATTAAATGATCACAGGCAACTAGATGCTCGTTATTATCAAATATCTGGAGGCTCAATGTTTAAATCAATAATGCATCTAGGGTCTAGAATGATATCTTGGTACTCGGTAAATTGAACAAAAAAAATTGAAAAGATTAAGTTTATTTGGTTTTAATAAAACGTCAAACAAACGGCATGGTGAATTGCCTTATGCAAATAAGATGACTATGGTATGATATCTAGGTTTAAAAGGAGAGGACGACCGCCTATTTGTATTAAAATATTAGTTAAAAGGTCGAATAGGGCAGATGTTTCAAAGAAGGATCACTTTCGTGTCGTCTTCCCTCAAGTAAAAACGTCAACAGATAGAAATTTCAGCCTCATTGATTATTTTCCGTAAAATATACGCAATTCGTCTCACGGGAAAAGCAATTACTGTTTCCTATAATCGAGAAGATGAATATGTTGCAGGGGAAGTATGCGGAAACAATTACAAAGAAATCATCCGATAATGTCTTCCGACCAGAAGAAAATCGCTCAAAACGGAAAAAGTGAAGAAAATTTGAACAAACGCGCAGCAATGATTATGAGCTCAAAAAGAAGTTCCTGAATTCCGAGTGATTAATGTTTGAGAATTAATTATTTATCTGTAAAATAATCGCTCGATTAAATCTCTTGGGAACCATCTAATTTTTTCTTCCTCTTATTGCCTCAATTTTTTTTTCACTTTTTGCCTCAAAAAAAATAGCTCATTTTTCTAACTTGCTGTTTTATGAGCTGTCTATTTAGCGCACTTTAAACTATTCTCAGTGGTAGAATAAAACCTCCTGGAACTTAATGGTCGATTCAACGGTGAAAGCTTAAAACGTCAGCAAATCAAGTGATTATGTCACCCCAAGGTGTAGGTATGGGTAAACTGAGGGGTCGTTTATTCAGAGGAGCCCAATCTGCCCTTCTTTTTGATTTTTGTACCCTAAAGATACGCGAACTTTGCTTTGAGAAGAAGTATGAAAAAGTAGCATGAATCATCAGACAAGACAGAGAGAATTTAAGCTTTATCACGTGAATTTATCGATGAAAACCGGAAAATGACTGATTATTTCCGGGAAAACTTCAGATGCGCTGTTGATGTTTTCATATCTGATTTTATAACTTTTAAAAAAAATAAAAGAAATTTTGTTTCAGCCAATCAATCATTCCGGGTAATTTAGGTCTGTAGGTCACTGGAATCCAGAAAAAATGCTTTAAACATGTTACAAAATGTAGATGCTTTTACAAAAAATCCGTGGATTTAGAGTACAAACAAGTGTAACGTAAATTTTGTCGGCACATTAGTATAGTCGCGAATTTCGCAACCAGCAAATATAGCTAGTTGTCCCGGATTCCCCAAAAGCACGCAGATTCCGCGATTTGCAAGCGGACTCAACAAATGTTAGCAGATTGTAGTGTATTATTGTCATGAAAACAAAATTGTTTGTTGATGCCACAAAATCTTCCAGATTCAACAAAATTTGTTGCCAATTCCACATATTGGACTGTTTGTTTAGCAAACTTGAGCAAAAAAGTATTTCAATTTTTTGAATGTGGATCCAAGACAGCAAAGATGATCAAAGAAAGTTGGGTAATTTTGCGCATTCCACAAAAATCTGCTTACAGCTGTTGCGCAATCCGCTAACAAATTACAAAACTCAGTCTTGGCCTCCTAATGATAAAATGTAATCAAATATTGAAAATCTGTATTGTCAGCTTCTAAGAAATTATCAAAAAGCTGAAAATTGGGTTTGGAGCAACAAAACTTTAAAAAACTGTTCAAATTATTTAATAATTGTTTGTGCAAAGTTTTGATAACGCTTTGATTTACAATATTTGTTTGCATTAGACTATTGCGATGACATTTTTCAAATCTTTTCCTTAGGCTCAATTTTAGCTCTTTTTTAATTTGCTCATTAGTTCGTTACAAATATCAGTAAGAACAAAAACCTCAGAACCCGGGTTGAAGTTCAATTGCAATTCAGAGACGTATCATTGTTATTGCATTGTTTTGACATGCTTCAGGGATTTACTAACACAAATACATTGTTTTACTCTGTTTTAACTATGTTTTGCCTTTACCCTTAGTTAATGAAAACATCTATGTCACATTCAAGTTTGAACTAAGTTTTAAGTTAAATTGATATAAGATTTCGATTGAAAACTCGAAAAATGTGCCTGTGCATGAAATTATCAGATCATTGTTCAATATTAGTTATATCAATAAAGCGTTACGTCATTCGAATATATCCTATTATCCTGTCCTATAATGCTATCCTGCCGGAACTCAAAATAATCAATATGATTTGATTGGGCGGATGAGTGGTGGGTAGAAAAAATTACTTAGCCCAACAAAAAATACTTCGTAAAATTGTTTGATTTAAAATGTACTATAATGGGAATTTGAATTATGTATCTTAGAATAAGTTCAAAAAGTCTATTTTGTTGCTAAAAGTCATCTTTCATGCCCGCTGCTCATCCGACCCATGATGTTTTTAGTGATTACCAAAACAAAGAGCTGAGCCCAGTAAATCATTTTGCTCTGAAACTAATCGAGAAACCAAAAATTTTAGTTTTACCAGTATTTAAAAGTTTTTAAAAAAACATGAATTTTCTTTTTAATGTTGCTTTACTAAAATGCTGTTTATTTTACTTTTTTTTTTTATTTGTTTTATGTTTATTTGTTTTAATTACTATTAGTCCCGCAATATCCCCAACAGTATCTAATAAAGAGTTGCTTGAAAGTGGAGGTGGGGAGGGGGATTGGGAGATTTTTAGGTGCCCGGGGTTGGTGGTTTAGGTGTGGGAGTTGGTGGTTCATGTGGGGGGGGGGGGGGGGAGTTCTGGCAAACAATTTTTTTCGCTCGAAGGTTTTTTCAATTTTTATCAAAAATCCGTCGGTTGTACTACTCCGGAGAAAATTGGAAATTTTGTATTTCTTTTCGAACATTTTTTCGCTTTATTTGGATGTAATTGCTTAGTTTCTTTTCTTGCCTGATAGCGTGCACTGCTATTTTTGTAATACTGCAAGTGATGCGAACCTCTGCTTTGAATCTTGGTCATGCGTATATTCTTATCAAAAGTTAAGTGTGAATTATAAATTGTTCCAGAAATGGTTCAAAGCGCATTTTGTTCTTCGTGTTTTTTTACTATTTTTTGTTCAGTTATATCCGCCTCTTTTCTACGTTCGCCAGCTTGCAAAGCTAAGCTGGCGCAGTATCGCAAAAGATGCAAGGCTACGCTTCCTCTTTGTGTAAAGTTTGTATCGAGCAAAGTGTTGGAATGTTCCAAATTATTAATAAATTTATGTTAGATTTTTTGATATTTGATGTTTTTAACATTTTTAGAGTCGTCTGTATTAAAATCGGTTTCTAAAATCTTGCAAATCTACCTGTAGGTTTATGTCAGTCCAAAAATGGGTCAACATAGCAATGTTTGAAAATACTCACCGAAGAAAAAGGATTTGAAAAATCCAAATTTTTTGTTATGACCATCAGTTCGAAAGCAACTTTAGGCAATCAACAAAATAATGCTCTAACTGACAAATGAATTATTTCTAAGATGAAAAACAAATTGATGAGCAATGGTTTTCAGTTTATTGCCTATAATTGCTTTGAAACTTGAGAGAATCATCAAAATGTTTTTTTTTTTGAAAAAACTAAATTCGCGAAAACTCAAATTGAGGCTGTTCGATAGATCTTTTGTTTTCATCTTAAATTTCTATTGATGTTATCTAATGTTTCCATTGACTGCCCACAAGTTCCATTGAACTGTCAATCATCGGTAATTTCTATATTTTTCCCCTTGAGTACTGAATTTTATAATTTTTTGCAATTTTTCTATACCAAAAACAGATGATTGCTAGTTCACAATCACTATTCACAGACGGTGAATTTGGTGAGTTAATTTACTTTATCTGTTTGCCTAAAAGTGCTTTGAGACTGATAATAATCAGAAAATTTTAAACTTTTTTGCTCTGTTGATTATTAGTTATGAGCCCGTTTTCATTGATAGTTTATAATTTATTTTTTTTTGTTTGAATCAAAGTTAGCCTAAATTTCATTTTTCTTATATAATTGAGTTTTTTAAACGAGAGTTCTGGAAAAATTTTTAAAAAAATTTTCCGAAAATATTAGATAAATTTTCAATAAGGAGGGCGAAAATTATCTTCAATAACGAAGCCGAAATAGATTCAACAAAAAATCTTAAAATTTTTCGAAGATTTCGAAGGTTGGTGGACTTGGGAAAAGTGGTAGTCTTTCAATTACTTTGATGGAAAAATACTAATCGACAAGCATTTTTTTTCCATAAACGAAATTCGATGAGAAGCATTTTTGTCAACCCTGGAGAAAGGCATGATACATCAAAGTAATTTGCGCCCATGTTTCATGAATGAAATAGATAATTGACATCCATGTTTCGGCCATAAATCATGGATGAAACATCAATTTAATTTTCATTGATGATTTATAGGTTTACCATAGAACTGACATCCGTGTTTCAGTCATGATTCATCGATGAAACATCAATTTAATTTGCACCCATGATTCATAGATGAACCATGGATGGACATCGTTAAAGTGGCACTAGCATGAATGATACATGGTTGCAAAAAATGAAAGATCTATGATACATTTCTGAATTGCAATGGAATTTGAGCCCGGCAAAACAAAAAATCTTGGTGACCTGTGAAAACGTTTGTGATTTTTGCCTCAAGTCCATACGTTTATCAATTCTCCCATCAATTTAATGGCTGGTTGTTCGGGGGAGATGATTAGAGGGGTGAACAGGGAGGGGATTGGGGAGTGAGTGAACAAGGAGAGAAAGAGAGCCTTGGGGCGTGGAAGGGGAGAGTAGGTGTGGTTATCGAGCAAGGATGGCGAACATCGAGATGAAAGCGGGTTGTACAAGGGGATGAGCTTGCTTGTTCGGGATTCTAATTTTGCAGTTAATTAAACAGCAAGCTATGTGCAAGCAAACTTTGTGGAGTTTATGAACAAAAATGATTATATTTGCAGATTATATTGCAAAAATGTGTTATGATCGATTATAATGGATTATTGATTTTGGGTATTTAAAATTACTTATCAAAATCCATTGCAGTGATTAAATGGGTCAAGAAATTGATTATGAGAGCCAAGTTTGTATTTCATCAATTCCCTATAATTGATTATTCTCATGAAAACTCACTGCGGCTTGAAAGATGACCAGCTGTTTGATTTTTCTGATTCCAAGGCAAACATTGAAAGCTCTAGCCCCTTATAAAAATTCAATAAAACCTAGCGCTTTCAAAGGACGCAATAATAAGCATATCTTGAAACAAGTTAACTCAGAGAGAAAAATGTACATAATTTTTTAAACCCATAATTTCGAAAACTCATTCAAACAAAGAGTAGGACAGATCTAACAATTTTCAGGATGAAAAATATTAACAGAGTGAATACTAAAAAACCACTGCATTCGAAAGTGGCGGTCTAAGAGAGAATAGAATTTCTAGATTTTAGGAAAGGATAGCCGGTTACTGTGCTAGTAGAACAGATTGTTCCGACCAGGTTCTTTAGAAAAAAATACAAAAAATAAGTTCTTTTAATGCAATTATTGTCGTTTTATGTGCGTGGTGTGTAAAAGCATCTGAACAAAAAAAATGGTCGCCACAGGCAAATTAGACAACAGTCTGTATAGAAATAATAATAGAAGTTTGAAAGAAGAAAAAATATGAAAGTTTTTTAATACGAAAGTTTTGAAAATTGATAAGATTAGAGTTAAGATAAGATTACTGACAAGAGTTAAATTTAATATTACTTGTAAAATGTAAAATGAGCTTTTGATGGTTTTAGCCCCATTTTGGAAAACAAAAACTTCAAAAATTCAAAATAAAAATCTGAAATTTTTTCAAAATAAAAAATTCTTAAATGTTATTTTTTTCATTTATCGGCTTTTTTTGTTTTTCTTACTATGACTATAGAATATGCTTAAGTTTTAGGCTATCCTTCTGATCCTTTTATCTCGCACCACGCACTGAATACGGCACAAATTTCGAAAAAAAAGTCGTTTTTAATTTAGTTTTTTTCAAGAATATGGTTGAAAAATTATCTGCTACTTGCACCAGAGCCAGCTATCCTTAATTGGATGTAGCTGCGATGCATTCTTTTTCATTTTGGAAAAACGAGAAAAAAAAATTGGCATTTAAAAAACTCTAATGATACAACTTTTATTCTTGAAAAAAATATCAATAGCAATTTTTGATATAGCTCTAATATAGTTTTGCCCTTTTAGCGTGTTAAAAATAAATAAGAGAGTCCTAACGCACCTTCAAATCAAACACTTGGAGCTGTTATAGTGAAAATTTCAGTGCCATGTTAACGTTTTTTCTTTCAGTTGAATGGTAACCTCATACCTAGAAAAAATTTGGCTAGATCATTTGAATATTCTCATCTGTCATGTTTCAAAGGAAACCAACCCTTTTTTCAATTTATTACAAGAGAAAAGCGAACAAAAAGGTTGATTTCATCGGTTGAAATTGAAAGTCACAAAAAGGCGCAACTTGAATGAAACTGCAAAATTGACGTAAAAATCTTTAATTTTTAACTATATATTTTTTCAGAAATTGTGTGTTTGAACAAAGTTTTGGTATCATTAGGACTGGCAGCCGACTCTGCAAAGTTGTCAGTTGTTTTCCTTTCGATTTGACAAAAATCGTTGTTTGAAACGAATCATATTTTGTCCGCGACATTTGCAACCGAGACACGATTTTTATTTCGGGCGTTTTGATCTATAAAAAGTTTATGGGAAAAGTTTTTGCACGTTGTAAACTTAAATAATTAAGAACGCTAGACAGTATAGATCCAGACGGAATACTTTATACTCATTTTGACCAATTTTTTTCCGTGTTAAGCCTATCAATTTAAATTTTTTGAAATTTGCATTCAACGCTCAAATCAATGGAAATCGATCGATTATTGAATTGAGCTTAATGAAAAAATGGACATCGTCATCTTTAGTAGATATTCATTTGAAAAACTCGCCGATTCTTTGTTCATAGACAGAAATTAGTTAATTCTATATTGAGTCCGTCGTTTTCTTTTAAATTCAGTTTTTGGCACAAACTTCCGGAAAACTCAAATACATTCATTTCAGAACTTTCCAAAAATTGTGCTCTTGACCTATTTGTAGTCAATTTGGGTGCTCTGGAGGAGGAAAATTTAAATAAGAACGAAGCTTTTTTGGTTCTGCTTTTGCAATCCCCACCTGCAATTCGTGTCGATCACGTGCCTTGAATGAGCTAACTGACGCATAAGGGTCCCGCACTGACAAAAAGTGGATAGAAATCGCTTTTACACAGAGATTGTAGCAAAGACCTTAAAAAAATCTATTTAAATCGATTTCAATCTCAAGTTTGTCAGTTCGGGGTGGCTTTTTCCCCTCCCCGTTTTGAGAACCTCAAAAAAACTCTCCATAGTAAAGCTCTATTGGTAGTGATTTGGATTTTTTTTTAAAATTCAGAAAACTGTTTTAGAGTCGAGGCAAGGTGTCCTACAATTTTTAAACTGAAATTTGAGGAAAACACGCAGCAAAAATGGACCTTTTGATCTTGCGATAAACTCTAATTTTAAGTTCCGTGTTGGTTGACCCCACAAAGTATCGAACATTTCTTTTAAAAAATCGTATATTTTTTTCTTTTTCTTACCTTATCGCTGTAGTAGAAGCATAAAGGTGAACTAGAAAGAGGAGCAGTAAAATTTAAGAAAAAAGTGAAATTAACAGTAACATGAACCACACATCAAAGTCCAACTGTGAAACTCAGTCACACTTTTTACGGGACGCATTATAAAGCGAAATTTTGGGAACAAGCTATCAATAAGAATGGGTGATACCATCATTTTGGTACATGTAATTTGAGGAAATTTGAACAAAATAAATAATCAGAATGTGAAAGACGCAAAAAAAAATTGGCAGACTTTATTAATGAAATTATGCAAGCTGCGTTATTTTCGCCATGTGCCACTAAGAGGAAACATATTTGATTAAAACCGGTCAACTTTTCAAAATTAGATCGTGGGTTTGATATCAAAAGCGAGCACTTAGTAAAATCAGGTTACCACTAGTCAAAACCTACCTTACACCTAAGAGAGATTTATTAAGACCAAATGTACCGGCATAACTTTGAGGAGATTCTAAGAATCGAAATGCCATTAAGGCGGCATAGACGCCCTTAGGGACAGGTAGTACCTGCGTAAAAGGAAACACTGGTATTTTAGGCCCATAATTTTATGGTTCTTATATCTTACGGATTCGCTTAAGAAGTGAAATCAAGTCCTAAATCTGTGGAACAATAGATCGGGTGTAGAAAGGATTCAATTATGGGTATTACATTATTGTGCTATTGCATAGAAAAAAAAACTTACAAACTTTTTTTGAACGTTTTTGTCTGTTTCTTTCTGATTTTTATATGTTGTAACATAAGACATGGTTAAACAAACAATGATTTGTAATGTACAAATGATGAATTACATCCCTGATACCAGATGCAATTTTGGATTTTCACAAAAAAAAAACATTTCTAATGTTCTGACGACTATTTTTGGTCGACTAAATTGATTTTCCGAGCTTATTAGGCGCCAATATTTACTAAATTTCCGCGGGGAACGCGTCTCAAAAATTTTTTTAATAGAATTTCACAAGAGGTATCAAACATTACCTGCTACAGGCAAAGGATTGGCTAAACAGTCTATTGTTAATAATTTAGTTCAGATCGACAATCCATTTTTTCTTTTAAAGCGATCTTGCATAAATCATAGGCCCAACCCTGCTTCCTAGCAAAAAGATGAAACAGGGCTTTGGAGGAACGGTGCTGAAGTGGTTATGAGTCCGCCTCTCAATTGAAAGGTCGAGTGTTCTAGGCCCACCATGATCCGTGCTCGTTGCTTTAGGGTGAGGCGCAACATCACCAAATCCAGAAACATAAGCTAAAATGTAGTTCTTTAGCAGTGGTACAAGAGCTGTACAGCTCGTATGTTGGTCCTTTCCCTCGTGAATAAATGGTCTTATAAAAGATATAGATTTCAGGAAAAAAACTGAATAGAATGAATTTCGACCGATTCTGTTTATTTTTCTGAAATCTAGATATTTTATAAGACCATTTTCTTCACGAGGAAAAGGACCAACATACGAGCTGTGCAGCTCATCACGGAGAACCTCTGTTGTACTAATGCTAAAAAACTAGATTTTTGCTTATGTTTCTGGGCTGGGTGATTTTGCGCCTCATCCTAAAGCAACGAGCACGGATCATGGTGGGCTTACAACACTCGACCTTTCAATTGAGAGGCGGACACATAACCACTTCAGCACCGTTCCTCCAAAGCCCTCTTTCGTATTTTTATTAGGAAGTAAAAGTTTGCAAACTACAAACCTTCTCACCTTCCCAGAAATTATTGTTTAAATAGTAAAGGACATTTCAAATTGGTCAAAATCCACTTTTGCAGTTAATTAAACAGCAAGCTATGTGCAAGCAAACTTTGTGGAGTTTATGAACAAAAATGATTATATTTGCAGATTATATTGCAAAAATGTGTTATGATCGATTATAATGGATTATTGATTTTGGGTATTTAAAATTACTTATCAAAATCCATTGCAGTGATTAAATGGGTCAAGAAATTGATTATGAGAGCCAAGTTTGTATTTCATCAATTCCCTATAATTGATTATTCTCATGAAAACTCACTGCGGCTTGAAAGATGACCAGCTGTTTGATTTTTCTGATTCCAAGGCAAACATTGAAAGCTCTAGCCCCTTATAAAAATTCAATAAAACCTAGCGCTTTCAAAGGACGCAATAATAAGCATATCTTGAAACAAGTTAACTCAGAGAGAAAAATGTACATAATTTTTTAAACCCATAATTTCGAAAACTCATTCAAACAAAGAGTAGGACAGATCTAACAATTTTCAGGGTGAAAAATATTAACAGAGTGAATACTAAAAAACCACTGCATTCGAAAGTGGCGGTCTAAGAGAGAATAGAATTTCTAGATTTTAGGAAAGGATAGCCGGTTACTGTGCTAGTAGAACAGATTGTTCCGACCAGGTTCTTTAGAAAAAAATACAAAAAATAAGTTCTTTTATTGCAATTATTGTCGTTTTATGTGCGTGGTGTGTAAAAGCATCTGAACAAAAAAAATGGTCGCCACAGGCAAATTAGACAACAGTCTGTATAGAAATAATAATAGAAGTTTGAAAGAAGAAAAAATATGAAAGTTTTTTAATACGAAAGTTTTGAAAATTGATAAGATTAGAGTTAAGATAAGATTACTGACAAGAGTTAAATTTAATATTACTTGTAAAATGTAAAATGAGCTTTTGATGGTTTTAGCCCCATTTTGGAAAACAAAAACTTCAAAAATTCAAAATAAAAATCTGAAATTTTTTCAAAATAAAAAATTCTTAAATGTTATTTTTTTCATTTATCGGCTTTTTTTGTTTTTCTTACTATGACTATAGAATATGCTTAAGTTTTAGGCTATCCTTCTGATCCTTTTATCTCGCACCACGCACTGAATACGGCACAAATTTCGAAAAAAAAGTCGTTTTTAATTTAGTTTTTTTCAAGAATATGGTTGAAAAATTATCTGCTACTTGCACCAGAGCCAGCTATCCTTAATTGGATGTAGCTGCGATGCATTCTTTTTCATTTTGGAAAAACGAGAAAAAAAAATTGGCATTTAAAAAACTCTAATGATACAACTTTTATTCTTGAAAAAAATATCAATAGCAATTTTTGATATAGCTCTAATATAGTTTTGCCCTTTTAGCGTGTTAAAAATAAATAAGAGAGTCCTAACGCACCTTCAAATCAAACACTTGGAGCTGTTATAGTGAAAATTTCAGTGCCATGTTAACGTTTTTTCTTTCAGTTGAATGGTAACCTCATACCTAGAAAAAATTTGGCTAGATCATTTGAATATTCTCATCTGTCATGTTTCAAAGGAAACCAACCCTTTTTTCAATTTATTACAAGAGAAAAGCGAACAAAAAGGTTGATTTCATCGGTTGAAATTGAAAGTCACAAAAAGGCGCAACTTGAATGAAACTGCAAAATTGACGTAAAAATCTTTAATTTTTAACTATATATTTTTTCAGAAATTGTGTGTTTGAACAAAGTTTTGGTATCATTAGGACTGGCAGCCGACTCTGCAAAGTTGTCAGTTGTTTTCCTTTCGATTTGACAAAAATCGTTGTTTGAAACGAATCATATTTTGTCCGCGACATTTGCAACCGAGACACGATTTTTATTTCGGGCGTTTTGATCTATAAAAAGTTTATGGGAAAAGTTTTTGCACGTTGTAAACTTAAATAATTAAGAACGCTAGACAGTATAGATCCAGACGGAATACTTTATACTCATTTTGACCAATTTTTTTCCGTGTTAAGCCTATCAATTTAAATTTTTTGAAATTTGCATTCAACGCTCAAATCAATGGAAATCGATCGATTATTGAATTGAGCTTAATGAAAAAATGGACATCGTCATCTTTAGTAGATATTCATTTGAAAAACTCGCCGATTCTTTGTTCATAGACAGAAATTAGTTAATTCTATATTGAGTCCGTCGTTTTCTTTTAAATTCAGTTTTTGGCACAAACTTCCGGAAAACTCAAATACATTCATTTCAGAACTTTCCAAAAATTGTGCTCTTGACCTATTTGTAGTCAATTTGGGTGCTCTGGAGGAGGAAAATTTAAATAAGAACGAAGCTTTTTTGGTTCTGCTTTTGCAATCCCCACCTGCAATTCGTGTCGATCACGTGCCTTGAATGAGCTAACTGACGCATAAGGGTCCCGCACTGACAAAAAGTGGATAGAAATCGCTTTTACACAGAGATTGTAGCAAAGACCTTAAAAAAATCTATTTAAATCGATTTCAATCTCAAGTTTGTCAGTTCGGGGTGGCTTTTTCCCCTCCCCGTTTTGAGAACCTCAAAAAAACTCTCCATAGTAAAGCTCTATTGGTAGTGATTTGGATTTTTTTTTAAAATTCAGAAAACTGTTTTAGAGTCGAGGCAAGGTGTCCTACAATTTTTAAACTGGAATTTGAGGAAAACACGCAGCAAAAATGGACCTTTTGATCTTGCGATAAACTCTAATTTTAAGTTCCGTGTTGGTTGACCCCACAAAGTATCGAACATTTCTTTTAAAAAATCGTATATTTTTTTCTTTTTCTTACCTTATCGCTGTAGTAGAAGCATAAAGGTGAACTAGAAAGAGGAGCAGTAAAATTTAAGAAAAAAGTGAAATTAACAGTAACATGAACCACACATCAAAGTCCAACTGTGAAACTCAGTCACACTTTTTACGGGACGCATTATAAAGCGAAATTTTGGGAACAAGCTATCAATAAGAATGGGTGATACCATCATTTTGGTACATGTAATTTGAGGAAATTTGAACAAAATAAATAATCAGAATGTGAAAGACGCAAAAAAAAATTGGCAGACTTTATTAATGAAATTATGCAAGCTGCGTTATTTTCGCCATGTGCCACTAAGAGGAAACATATTTGATTAAAACCGGTCAACTTTTCAAAATTAGATCGTGGGTTTGATATCAAAAGCGAGCACTTAGTAAAATCAGGTTACCACTAGTCAAAACCTACCTTACACCTAAGAGAGATTTATTAAGACCAAATGTACCGGCATAACTTTGAGGAGATTCTAAGAATCGAAATGCCATTAAGGCGGCATAGACGCCCTTAGGGACAGGTAGTACCTGCGTAAAAGGAAACACTGGTATTTTAGGCCCATATTTTTATGGTTCTTATATCTTACGGATTCGCTTAAGAAGTGAAATCAAGTCCTAAATCTGTGGAACAATAGATCGGGTGTAGAAAGGATTCAATTATGGGTATTACATTATTGTGCTATTGCATAGAAAAAAAAACTTACAAACTTTTTTTGAACGTTTTTGTCTGTTTCTTTCTGATTTTTATATGTTGTAACATAAGACATGGTTAAACAAACAATGATTTGTAATGTACAAATGATGAATTACATCCCTGATACCAGATGCAATTTTGGATTTTCACAAAAAAAAAACATTTCTAATGTTCTGACGACTATTTTTGGTCGACTAAATTGATTTTCCGAGCTTATTAGGCGCCAATATTTACTAAATTTCCGCGGGGAACGCGTCTCAAAAATTTTTTTAATAGAATTTCACAAGAGGTATCAAACATTACCTGCTACAGGCAAAGGATTGGCTAAACAGTCTATTGTTAATAATTTAGTTCAGATCGACAATCCATTTTTTCTTTTAAAGCGATCTTGCATAAATCATAGGCCCAACCCTGCTTCCTAGCAAAAAGATGAAACAGGGCTTTGGAGGAACGGTGCTGAAGTGGTTATGAGTCCGCCTCTCAATTGAAAGGTCGAGTGTTCTAGGCCCACCATGATCCGTGCTCGTTGCTTTAGGGTGAGGCGCAACATCACCAAATCCAGAAACATAAGCTAAAATGTAGTTCTTTAGCAGTGGTACAAGAGCTGTACAGCTCGTATGTTGGTCCTTTCCCTCGTGAATAAATGGTCTTATAAAAGATATAGATTTCAGGAAAAAAACTGAATAGAATGAATTTCGACCGATTCTGTTTATTTTTCTGAAATCTAGATATTTTATAAGACCATTTTCTTCACGAGGAAAAGGACCAACATACGAGCTGTGCAGCTCATCACGGAGAACCTCTGTTGTACTAATGCTAAAAAACTAGATTTTTGCTTATGTTTCTGGGCTGGGTGATTTTGCGCCTCATCCTAAAGCAACGAGCACGGATCATGGTGGGCTTACAACACTCGACCTTTCAATTGAGAGGCGGACACATAACCACTTCAGCACCGTTCCTCCAAAGCCCTCTTTCGTATTTTTATTAGGAAGTAAAAGTTTGCAAACTACAAACCTTCTCACCTTCCCAGAAATTATTGTTTAAATAGTAAAGGACATTTCAAATTGGTCAAAATCCACTTGAGGCCAAGATTTATCAATGAAAGTAGACACACTTCTAGCGTAAACATCCATTTTCAATTCAATTCCATGAGCATAAAATAAAAAAAATGCAACTGCTTCAAATCTACCATTTTTAACAGACCATGCAGATTTCTATTTTTCAACAAAGTGCCATAAATTTTCCTAATTTTTTCAAGACATAGTTTTTTGGGTGTTTTTGCCTTCTCCTCAATATATTTTTCGAAGGACTGAACAATCGGATAGTTGATCTGACTCGTTAACGCCATAGTATGTACTGGTACAACAACTCTTCTGCATGAAGGGAGATAGGAACCATAACAATTCTGGAAACAATTTTTGATAACTAATCAAAACTTGGTACACACCAGCATGCCAAACCATATAAAATTTTATTCAAAGCTTTCCTTGTTTCAAATTAGAGCAAGGTACCTTCGAGGCCGTTTTTAGTGTCCTGTGATTTTTATGTTTGTTGAAAAGCAAGGTAATTCTGGAATTGAGTTTGAACGCAAACTGCTGACAGCAGCGAGTTCAATAAAAGCTGTGAGACAGGCAACAGGTTAAAAGCAATAGAACTAAAAAATGGAAAACTTTTCGCATTCTATTTCAATCAAAGCTGGCAAAATCTCTTTTGGAAAACCAATGTTTTGACTGTTGCCCGGGCAAGGTGTTTGAAATAAATTATGCCTGAATCGGTCGAACACAAGGAAAATATTCGATACAAAATCAAATCTCAAAAGTTGCGCTTCAGTCAAAAACAAAATTAAATCGTATTCGAATCTTGTTCAAACCCAATTTGAGAAAACACAAACTAATAGGGACCACTGAGAAGCGACTCAATTTTGAATAATAAGAACTGACACAACTGAGTTTTTATCGAGCTAAAACGTTTGAAAAATGGACAAACTCAAAAATGAAAAGCGTCAAGAAATTTTTCCAGAAGTAATTTGGAGGAAACTGATTTTTTATTTCTTGTTTTTTTTTAAAGTATACTAGATGTTTTTAATTTTGGACACATCGCTCAAAATAATATATGATTGGTCTCAAAAATAGTTTAGATTCTATGCAATAGAACAAACAGTTGTTTACCTTTCAAGCGGAAAAAGGTGTTCGATTTGAAAGCGCGAGGTTGTCAAGCCCCCGTCATCGCAATGAAATTGAGAGGGGACCATTTAGCTGTAATTTGACCTCTATCTTATGGTTCTTCACAATCTGAATAATTTAAAGAGTTTAAATACTAGTACCACATGGAAGTGATACAGGCAACAACCTTCTTTGGGTTGCAGCAAACAGAAATTAATCAACTTTAGAAGTCTGGAAATAATCGAAATGTCCTTGGACTAAATTAAAAGATTGATAAATCCTCCACTATTCGCAGAAACGGCATTACTCTTTATTAAGTGCACATTTAAATCCTTTATTAAGTTAGATATATCTGTTAAAGATCTTTCGCATTTCGAACTCAGATAAAAGAAATGCCCTATTTGACAATTTGTTGACGTAGGCCGTCCCCACAGATATTGTAAAATTGATAAGATCTCTTGGTATTCATGTATTCACAGAGAATATAAAAAATTACTTTTTTTCTGAAAAGTGTTCTAAGATAGTCTCGCTCTCATGTAATTCAGAATCAAAGTTCACTTTTTTGGATCCCAACTTTTGCAAACAATTTTTGAAATCAAAGAAACCTCTAAAGTGTTTTCAATTGATTTCGGTTTGCCATATCATATAGTAACTTCAGATAGAGTACACCGTCTGTTGGTCACGCTACTTTTTTTTCGGCCTGATATGTTGGTGCAACTATTTAGTCTAATACTGATCCAGTTGTTACTCTTATTTTCTGGGTCTCAATAGATCCTATAAAATACTGGTAAAAAGATTAGTTTTGAGACTTACTTTATTCTATTCAATTCTATTGAAGTGGTCTGACTGCAAACAGTGAATTTGTTTGTACACTATATATTCTAAAGACTATTTTTTGAAGACTATTTTTGGAATAAGATTATAATCAGAGAGAAACAATAAAACAAATGAAACTCCCAGCATGTCACACTCTTAACCATTTCGACTTACAGCATGGTTTCCGATTGCCCCTTGAGACTTATGGCACTGGTGGTTTTTTTTCAGGCAAAAGCACGTATCCTAAAACTCTGAAAAGGTCAACTGATACAACGAAAAAAAATGCTTTCAGTCCTAATTTTGATTCGAAAAACCTTATTCAAAAAATTGTCTATGTGTCGAAAAAACGTGTCTCTACATTTTACTATTCCGATTAACAAGTATTTTAAAGTATAGAAAACGGCGCAGATCTCTAAATTCAAAATACTAGGTGAGCAGTTTTAGTTTTTTTTCTAAGACTAATATCAAGTTGTTTAGCTGCACAAACAAAATTTGAAAAAAGATTGTAGAGCTTCATTGTTTGCAGCAATGTGTGTGCTGTTTGCTCACCTACAATAGTTATCATTGATGATGCTCAAAAGATTTACAGACATCTGCATAGTGTCTGAAAATTCGAATCTTGATAACAGGTTTAACAAGATCATGAACAACTAATGTGGAGATTTTTACTATAAGTTGTGCAATTTTTTTGATGTTTTCTAAGTGTGAATGAATTTTGCATTCTCTTTTGCTTAACATCAAGCTTAGCAAAGGATTTAATTTTGTTGAAAGTGTTGGTTAGTTTCTCTACAAAAACTTTTCAATGATTGTGACATAGGGACCAGTTTAAGTTTATGTAAAGTCGTCGGTTTCTGTCTGGGGACCTGCTGTTGTGACCTTGCGATCGCTATTGTCTGGCACACACTAAAACAACTCAGTGCAGTAAATTCAGGTAGTTTGAACAATACAGTTGCCTTATAAATTTAACATTGATTACTCATCTTTCGGAAGATTCATCATGGCGCAGCCAGCTGAAAGAAAAAGGGGGGGAAAGAACCCACTGAACATACTGTCATTTTGGGACGTGCGCACGCCGGAGCCCCCAACTTATTGGAAGAAATGGATAAAAAAATTCCACTGGGGAATGATTGCTAAATATGACATAGATCGCGATGATTTTCACTTCGACTATAACGTGGATGCAACGGCGATTGCAGCGCTGCCTGGGGACGTGAACGGAAAGAATCGTTTAGAGGAGCAAAAAAATTTGAGGTCTATTTTGTACCTTTGTATCGAAGATGAAGCGCAAAGAATCTTTAAATCTCGTAAGGCGGCGGTTAGTATTAAAACGGAGAGAACCCACGAGTTCTGGACGAAATGCAAAATGTATTTAAGCGAGAACGAATTGTTACACACGAGCGAGGATTAATTCACGGAAGAAAATAAAGAGATAATAAAACGTTCGAAAAACGAGAGCGAATTTTTACACACGAGCGAGGATTGATTTACGGAAGAAAATAAAGAGATAATAAAACGTTCGAGAAATTTCATGCAGAATTAAGTGCTTTGACCGGGAGATGTGATTTTGCTAACGCTGCCGACAATAATCGAGATTTTTTTTATCATGAACTTGCGCGAGTCTGATCCTCAAAGAGAATTGTCCCGATCTACTAAGTCCTCAGAGGAAGCATATAGGATCGCATTGTCCTATGGGAGAGGAGAACGCGCCTACAAATCTTATACGGGAAAGCCGGACTCGGCAGCGCCGCATATGACAATCAAACAAGAACCAGTTAGCAGTATTAGAAGAGGTCAAGGATATTTTAGAAACAGAGGACGCGAGGGACGAGGAGGATATACACCGGGTCAAACAGTGTCGAAAACGGAAACAGTCGATGTTAGATTTGTGATGCACCAAATTTTACGTTGGATCTCATTTCCAACTGTCCAGGGAAAGGAGTATTGCTGTAATGCATGTCGAAAGGTAGGGCATTTTGAGCGCACATGTAAGGGTGTAAGACGGGGTACTAACCATTGGAGGGGATGTGGACGAGTCAGTTTAGTCCGGGATGAGAATGAGCATCACCGAAGTACGCACAGTGTAGACAACACACAGGAGGTGCAGGTAGCCTGGGTTAATCAGCAGCATGAATGCGGTGAGGAAATATCAACCTCCTCGGAGTCCGATGACTACATGGTGATGTCAATAAAGAAGAAGAACGCGATTGAGCTGAAAATTCCGGGTGCTAGAATCCAAGTTGAGGTGTCGTTGAAGAAGATGTGGCTCTGGTTTGGTAGCGGGTCTCCGTGACAATTTTGACGGAAGTTAATTCAGCATTAGGTAAAACAAACTTACATTTACAACCAACACGAGAAAAAGTTTTTGAACTATAACAACAACCGAATACACATACTGGGGAAGATTGCAGTGACGATGGCAATCAATGGTTGGATTACACCGCCGCAGGTGTCAGTAATTGCAGGGAACCATCAACCGATCCGTGGGCGTAATTTTATGGGCACCCTCGGACTGGAACTGGTTCAAAGAGGACGAGTCATGGGAATTACGGGAGTAAATAGCAGTGAGAGTGCAGAGGGATTAGATGAACTACAAACGTACTTCTGTAAGTTGCATCCAACTTTTTTTTTAACCAGAATAGGGAAAATATGAAACGCTAAAAAAAACCAAAATTTTGTCGCGTTAAAACCAGTACAACAAAAAAGACGTCATGTACCAATCAGCCCACAAGATAAAATTGACAAGGAAAAAAATCGATTATCAAAGAAGGACACATTATCAAGCTGCAAGATTGTTCGAATAAGAATTCAGTGTCCACAATAGTAATCACAGTGAAAAAAGATGGGAGCATAAAATTGGCATTGGAATCAAGGGAACTGAACAAACAGGTACATAAAAATAAGTACCAAATGCCCAGTAGTGACAAATTAGTAGACGGGATAAGTCAAATAATTGCAGAAAGAAAAGCGCAGGATGTCTATTTTACTACATTGTATTTTACGTATGCATAGCAATCGATCAAAAAAACCAGCGAACGGTGTAATTTCTCATTGGTAGGCGGAAAATCAACGGGGACATATCGTTTTAAAAACTGATTTTTAGGGCTCATGTCAATGCCGGCGGAATTTCAAAAAGATATAGATAACTTACTAGAAAAATTTCCTCAAGCGAACGCGTTCATGAACGACATCTTAGTCGCACCGAAAGGAACTAAAATAAAACCTATCGCATTAGTCGAGAAGATTCTCAAGAAGCTGGACGTATCGAACGTGGCCTTGAAATGACGGAAATGTGAAGTTGCAAAAACCGAGTGTGAATTGTTAGGTTTTCGAATCAGAAAAGACGGCGTTACACCTTTGGTTCGGAAAACACAAGCCGAGGACACAATCAAGAAAGCATTAAAGTCACTGATGGGTTCAATGAACAGCCTACATACGTTTTTTTCAAAACTCGCAGGATTTAGTTCATCTTTACGCCCATTACTAAGTTTGAATAATGAGTTCATTTGGACGCCGGCATATGATATCGCTTTTCAACAATTAAAAAGGTTCATCAAGAATATTGTCGAACTTAAACGTTACTATAAACACCGGGAAACACGAATAGCCTGTGACGCAAGCCATGACGATTTTGGGGCTGTGTTAGAGCAGTACGGCTCGAATGGGTGGCACCCTTTTTCATTTGCATCACGTTATCTTAACCCGGTCGAGAAAAAAATTCGACAAACGAACTTAAAATACTCACATTTGTATGGGCCACCAAACATTTTCGCAATTACATCTACAGGCGCTTTTTTACAATTAAATCGGATCATAAAAGCACTGTTAACGTTGTTAAATTCATCGCCGAAAGGAAATATAACATTTTTAGTAGATTAACCCGATGGTACGATCGGTTGTTACCGTATGATTTTAACGTTGAGCATCGACAAGGATAAAAAAATGGGAATGGTGGATTACTCGTAAGGTTTCCCGTCAGCAGCGGCACCCGAGACAAGTCATTATGTTGAAGTTTTTACTGTAGCAAAAGTACGAATGATTAACGAAGCATTATATCCTGTGGACCCTTTAAATCCTAGTACTCAAACAGTGATTAAAATTCAAAAAAATACCAAATGTTGAGGGCGTACGATCAAGCGTTTACTCAAGCGAGAGTGTCGCATCCAATAAATGTCGAGAGAAACTGGAATGTGCAAATGATAGATGGAATTGTAAGCGCTCAATAGAGGGCGTGGTTGCATGCAACTGGTGGTCAGCCAATCAGAAACAAGATATTTACATACCAAAGTATATATGCAAATTGCGTAACAAACAAAAGAGACTTTGTTGTCAGTCAGCTAAACACAGTTTCTCACTCAAACAAAATCACAATTTTTCAATTTTAACATGTCAAATACTAATTCGCCGGAAAAGTTAGATCCTAAACATTCTATAATTATAAATACGTCAACCCAGTCTGGAAAGGTCAATCTAAGTGTTGTGTTAAAGATAATTCAAAACCAGCCGCCTAGTTTAAGTTCCGATTCGAATAATGAAATTATACCACCAGAGAAAGTCGTATCCAAAACTCACACCTCGAAAAAGCTAAATACTATTATATCATTTCCCCATCAGATTCCCGGTCTGTCTTACCTTCTTGTAAATAGCGAAATATGGGTTTATTCTTTTATATCAACCGAGAGCAAAATAGTCAAGAAAATCGAGTACCCCGAAATTCTTAGTCTGAAACTTGTGGAGTCAAAACTTGAAAAAGACCCAATTTTGAAGCCAATTCGAGATGCGATTCGGGACCGAAACTCACGGGCAAAAGAATTTATTTCTAAAATCGTACAGTATTACGCGCAACATTATAACGACTGCAAGTGAAAGCAAACTGCCTTTGGATGGATAGCAGGTTGGTCATACCTTAGGATATGTCGACATCAGTTCTTAACCGACTACATCATAACCACCACGGTCGAGATAAATTGTTTGCGGCGGCTAAAGACCTTTGGATCCCGCCTATGCATCGACATCTCGCGGTCACCGCTAAGTACTCCAAGAGCTGCTTTGAAGCAGGTAAAAACCTTAGGCCGGACATTCTCAAAGATGACATAGGTATAACATGAAAACCTAAGGAACCAAACGGTTTAGTACAATTGGAGTTCTGGGGTCCAGTAAACTATGTAAAAGGGCAGAAGAAAAATGTCGTAGCAGCTGTAGATACTTTTTCACATTGGCCATCGGCATACGTTGCTCAAGTAACAATTCATAAAAGGTATAAGTACACATGGGCACCCAAGGAAACTACATATGGATCAGGCGTCAGGATTCTTTTCAAAGGAAATTCTAAATTTCTACAATTACGAGGGTATCGAGCTGATAGATTCTCCGATAAGGGATCATCGCGCAATTGGTATGGTTGAAAGAACCATCGCCTCAATTAGAAATTACATTTTAGCGTACCTACGGGAAGACAAAACCCAAAAAATCAAGAAAATGATATACCGAGCTTTAAGCGCTTTACGATTCGTACCGCTTTCTAAAACTAAGTTAACCCCATTTGAAGCATATCATGGAAGAGAAGCGAATACCGCTCTCCGGAATCTTACGAAAAAACCATCACTTAAGAATCTTGATTGGACGAAGGTAATTAACTACAAACTACAATGTTTAGATGAAGCGAGCTGACTCCCAGCAGTGGAGCTAAATCTGGATTGGGAAAAGAGAAGTGACCTGGTGTACGCGCCCTACAACCGGAAAACTCCTCGGGTGCTGGAGGAACATGAGTAAGTAGAGGCGAATGTCGACTTAACACATCCTAGCGCACCATCGTGGCTCAAGCGTCACAAAACAAGCACCACAGCGGTTTATCAACGAACTGGGATCACGGATCCAAAGAACCTAAGGAGGTATAAACGTTTATCTGCTGCTATAGAAAAATTAACACCATATACGGTGCAAATGGAAAAAAGATCGTTACTAAGCCGAAGTGGTGTTTCCCTTAGATCAGCGGTCGAAGAAAGCCAAATAGCAAAGGGTCCCATTGAGAACACCCCAGGTCCGAGTAATGTTCACGAACAAAGAGTCGCACCAAGGGTCGAAGCTAATGTGGTAACAGCCTAACTTAAGAAGCAAAAGATGTCAAAGAAGCGAACGCACGCAGAGAATGACGAAAGCAAGAAAAAGAGAATGAGGCGAGTGATTGAAAGTAGCGATGAAGAGAGTGAAGACGACGGTGGCGAGAACGAACGAGCGGGCGACAGAAGTAACGAAAGTGAAGGCGTAGCGAGCGGCGTGACAGCGACGAATACGGCAAACGAGGAGAGGCGACATAAGGAGACGAATGAGCCGTCGGGCACGGAGCAAGCGGGTTCATCGAGAACCGTCTGTCAAAAGACTAAAAAATCGGAGGAGGCTACTCGTCGGTCGACCAGACAGAGGAAAGGAGTAGACAAGATGGGCGGAATCATGATCCACCTGGTTGATCGTAAATGAGAGGAGACGTGACAAGAGGGAATCAGGGAGAGGGTCGGCAGATATTCCGAAAAATTCAATGAAAACCTTTTCAGTATCTATACCATTTCATTTAACACAAAGCTGATTGATAAACTAACACTGATTAATATGAGGATATGTAGCGGATGAATTGGGAAATACTTTAAAATTTCAATCTATGGATTTAAAATTTATTGTGGTTGCCTAAATGTCATAGGGACTAGTTTTAGTTTAAGTAAAGTCGTCGGTTTCTCTCTGCGGACCTGCTGTTGTGACCTTGTGATCGCTATCTTCTGGCACACACTAAAAAAACTCAGTGCAGTTAATTTAGGTATTTCGAACAATACAGTTGCCTTATAAATTTGATGTTGATTACTCATCTTTTGGAAGCTTCATCAATTGAACCAAAACTAAACCATTATTGATAAAAAAAATTTTTTTTTTCAAAGTTGCATTGAGATATATTAAGTTTGTGTTTGTTAGCAGATCAAAACGTAGCAATTTTCTGACGAAATTATATAGTGCTATTCTTTTTTTCTGTTTTTAGCTCCGACCATGGCAGACTGTCTGTCGTTTAAATCAAACGAGGTGGAATTATGGTTGGCTTGTTTATATAAAAAAAAAACTACACAACGAATGAACATCTGATCAGGTTTTAAGGTAGGCAAAACAGTTTGAAGTACTAGTTATCTAGGATTTTTAGAGTGGAAACAGAACGTAAAACGATTAGTTCTGTCTTTCATATTTAAAAGTAAAAAAAATGAAGGGATTTTTAAATCTTGTACTTATTATGTTGTAAAAACCTCGATAATACCTCTTATAACTTTTAAAATTACGTAAAAAGCTCCTTGCAAATAGCTTGTGAACGAAAAAAGGAGTAATTGATTTAAAATAATTTTATACAGATATACAAAAAACCAATTGCGTTAGATTTGAGCTTTCCGGTAAAAAAAACATAAATTTTTCACAAATTTTTTCAAGGTATTGACAAAATCAGTTCAAGCCGAGTCTTGGGGGTCAAATATTTTTCAGTTAATTAGATATTGCTCCTGCTCTTGTTCCTAATTTTTTGTTTCAATTGCAGAGAGTTTTTCAAGAGAAACCGTAAGTTTCCGGAAATCAGTTTGAAGTTTTGCAATCGAATAAAATGATTAAGCGGCAATTTATTAAGCGGCACTCTTAAAATATTTTTGCCTTTTTAGGTATATTCTATTAATCAACTTTCTACAACTGGCGCTAAAGTGCTCGTTTTTTTGACTGTTTTGCTTTTTATGTGATTCTTGAGAGGACAATGTGTCTGGTACCAGTTGGAAACAAAAAAAAGTTTTTGCTGACTACAAATAAACTGGAAAACTTGGCTCTCTGAGTTGTTTGAGCAACTTTACTACGTTATAGAACACAGAAGTAGAGCATTGCATCCATTTTTAAGGAAAATTTTTCTTGAGTGAAGAATTTGTTTTGTTTGTCTGTTTTTAAAATATGGTTTATTCGCAAAAATAAGCAGAAGTACATACCTTGACCTTGCAGTTGGCCATTTAATGAAGCACTGGCTGAATTCTCATTGTTATATGATTTTAAATATTAAAAAATAAACAATCTGTCGGCTTATCGATGAAACCTACTGTTCAGCTATTTCAGTTCAGAAACAAGACAAAAAATTACTGCAGTGAGTTTTACAAATCATTGATCAATGGTTTGCAGTTGAGATTTGCCGAGGTTTTAGAGTGAAAACTTTGTTGTTGAACAATACGTAAATTGTTTTAGAGTTCAATACTTTGTAAGATAGAATTAATTTGTTGCTTAGTTTCGAATATAATCTTGATTTAGGAAATTTATCCTGAATGATCATAAGATTAAGTTGAATCAGATTTCTAGCAAACAATAGAGATAACGGATAATGAACGAATACGCTCTGCGTGAAGTTAAGTAGAGGTTAGCGCATTGACCTTGGTTAATATAATTAGCATCGAACTGCAGTAGGACTGCAAAAGAACAAGTAACTAACGAGGTACCGAAGGTCGCCTCACGACATTCCCTGCGGGGGAAAAATTTTGAGAAACTCAAAAACTAGAGAAAATAAACTGCATTTGGACAAGCAAATGATTGATAGCCCCCTATCCCACACAAATGCCATACAGTAAAGCAAAATATGATAGCACGAAAGAGTTTGATTAGAGTTTGAAGAGTTTTAAAGAGTTTTAATAATTTTAACTGAACAAATGGTCAATCTGAGCCAATAAAAGCCTTCCTTTGAGCGATAGAAGGAGACGTCGGAGCTGAGGATCGAGGGGGAAGACGGTCCCGGATAAGTGGTTTCCGAGGTGAGGATGTGGATACGACCGGCGCATCTGAGAGCATATTTTGTTCCTCCGAGACTGATCTGAGTGACGAGGCTATTGCTGTTTCAGAGGGCAAAATTGAGTCCTCCTCTACTGATTTCACCGAATGTCGCAACGGGTCACCAAAAAACTGGGTAGGCTTTTTGCTACGACGCGACGACCGGACTGACTCAGCGTCATCAGCCACTGGTTGAGCAGGTAGGAGGAAGGTAACTCTGAGGACGCTGAATGAGAGGGGAGACCCAATTCTTGTGTTGATTCCTTTTCCGACGACGAGACAATAATTTCAGGACGAGAGGGACCAACCTCAGGAGGCCCAGTAGGATGAGCGGTTGATGAAGACGCAGCACAATGTGAAGTCTTCTGTTGAGCGAAGTGAACGACCCTTCAGGTTGTTTAGCAGAATGAGCAATCCGCGAGTAGGCAGCATAAGTTGAGGCATGGGGTGTCGACGTTGAGGCAAACTGAGGAGCAAACCCAACCGGAGGTGAACAACACTGAAACCTCTGGCGTTTTCCGATGGGAGCGGAATTGTGAGCCACCTGACGACCATTATTAGACCCGAATGAACTTTCACTGGAAGAGTCAACTGTGAGATCCACCATCGGAGTAGAGAGAGCGGGATTGTTTGGCCGTTGTTCCAGTAGTACAGGCTGCGACCGCGTAATAGTAAGTTGAATTCGAAGCCTGAGTGCGATCACCTATAATGTTTGGAGCTACTAAAACGGTAGACCGATAATTAGGTTTGAGGCAGATTTGATTTTTCCGGTAAACTTTCCCATTGTCAGTAACATAAGTATGATCCGTAACACGAACAATTTTAAACTTAGTCGGTTTATAAAGAGGTTTCCCCGATTGACGATCAATAATTTTCCTAAAGACTATAACTCGACTAGGATCAGACAGTAGAAGGTTTTCTAATTTACTTGTTCTCGAGAGGCGACGAGGTTGCACAACTGGTGCACGCCCGGAGCTGACTTGTGCCCCCGGAGGTGTTACTAGAGCCGAGAAGCGAAGAGTGCGGCTATTGAGTCCGGATTTAAGAGAATGAGCAAGGTCCGAATGCCGGGTTGTGAGCGCCTTGAGGACCTTTTTTCCTCCATCTGGGGGAAGATTACGTTTGCATTGCGACCATTTATTCGACGCCCGAGCGAGTTCCGCCAACGCCTTGTAGGGCTAACTGTCTGCCGCATTCTTGTCCATCGAAAACAAAGGTTTGAAGCGGGGAGGAATTGTTGGACTGGTACTGCCGCGAGGAACAACTTTTGCCCTGTCCCTACTGTAATCATTGCTGGCAATCTGGTCGGGTGTAAGGAGGTTGCGCTCCAGTCCTTGGGCTGAAGTATCAGATGGAACAACATTATTACCTGCTTGATACCATACAGTATTAGGTTTACGTCCAAAATGCAATTCAAAAGGTGTTTTCTTAAGCACCTCATGGTTACTCTTGTGAATATCCTCAAGTATTTGATGAATCGTATCCTTAAAGTTTTTGAAATTAGGATCAAGTTTTTCCACACCCAGTTTTCTTTTGATTGTCTGAATCGTTCGTTCGACCAACCGACTGCCACGGAGACCTCCGACCGGTGAAAGAATATGTTTAATACCTCTATTGGAGCAGAATTCTTGAACCAAGTTATTTTTAAAACCTGAACCATGATCCGTTCTGATAGAAAAAGGAAGACCATGAATACGAATATAAAATTCAAGGAATTTAGTAACCTTCTTAGCCCCAGTGGTTTTGGAGATCAGAACTGAAGGAAATTTAGAGAACCGATCAATCGCTACCAAAAGAAAGATCTTAGACCCCTTTTAATCAAGTATCGGACCAGCAAAATCTAGTTGTAACTCCTGATTAGGTCCAGACAGGACAGGCAAAGATTGCGCAGTATTAAAAGTTGACGCAGGCTTAAGATTCTTACCAAACAGGGTCCTCCACTTGATCTGAGGGTTTCTATACTATTAATCATGACAGCGGATTCCAACTGTTACACCCCATATTCGGGCTCACTATCCTGGTCTACATCTATGAAGTTGCAATCCACAGAGGGACCCGCCACGTCCTCATTTTCCTGCACCAGATTGACACGTCTTTTCGACAATTTGCAGCATTTCGCGAAGTGTCCACGTTTCCGACAGAGATTACAAGTTACTTCCCGAGCTGGACAATATTTACGGTGATCCGGACTATAAGGATTACCACAGAAATAACATGATTTATTCGTTTGATTGTTTTGTGACATTTGTCGGTTATTTTGGCTTTGAGAATAATTCCGTCTTCCTCTCGATGACTGAATAGAGCAAGTAGGTTCTTATTTAACCTTAAGACCGCTAGAATGTTGATTATGAGGGAGTAGTTTCTGGAACTGAGCAGAAGTACTTGTCCCTTTTTCGCACTCAAGTGCGAGCTTAAAGGTGCCATCGAGATCAGCTTTTGCCTTGATGAGTTGTTGTTGAACATCGACGTCTCGAATTTGTCCAATAAAGAGGTCTTTCAGGGTCTCTTTTTCCTGATGATTAGGCCAATTGCACAAAGCCACTTGGGCGCTCAAACGGGCATAAAATGACGAGAAGCTGTCATTTTCAAGCATGAAAACTGTGTTATACAACTTTATACGCTCCACCGTGTATTCTCGTTCAATCTTGAACAGCGTTTCACAGCCGGTATGAAATTCTCGAAAAGGAATATCACTAATGTCTGTGTGAGGAAATGAGTCAGCGAATCGTCTCCTCCCTTCATTCCCCAGAGCAAAGAACAAACGAGAATTAATACGAGCCTCAGCCTCGTGGTAGAACCAATTTTGACTAATTCGAGGGCCTTTTCTTCTCTCAATTTTGAGCTCAGTAATCCTTCGGATCGCCGCTTGATCTCGCTGTCTGCGGGCGTTAGCTGCTCCAGCATCTTCGCCCTCAGTTCGCCCCCAATATTAAAGGGGAATACCTAACAGGTCAGTCCTGTCTTCATTCACAGGAACTGCTGGCTGCGCCATCAGATTTGCCGAGGTCTTAGAATGAAAACTTTGTTGTTGAACAATACGTAAATTGTTTTAGAGTTAAAAACTTTGTTGGATAGAATTTTTTTGTTGCTTAGTTTCGAATATAATCTTGGTTTAGGAAATTTATCTTGATTGATCATAAGATTAAGTTGAATCAGATTTCTAGCAAACAATAGAGATAACGGATAATGAATGAATACGCTCTGCGTGAAGTTAAGTAGAGGTTAGCGCAATGACCTTGGTTAATGTAATTAGCATCGAACTGCAGTAGGACTGCAAAAGAACAAGTAACTGACGAGGTACCGAAGGTCGCCTCACGACAGCAGTCGTTTTTTCGTACTTCCAACGCCACCATTCAATGAGACAGCAAACCGGGAAGGTTGAAATTTCGTTTTGTTTTGTTCACCTTGCCGCTATTTTTTAGCATGTTAATTTTTTCTGAGCAAAAAATAATATAAGTGAAGTTAACGAATGAAGTATGGCAAAACTTTCAAACGGAAGGTTTAATAAACATAGTTCATTAAACATAATTGTTAATTTTCGTGCTCTTTTTTCGGCAGCTCATTTTTTAGTAAAAACAATTGACCTGCTTACAAATAAGTTAGTAATTTTTGTCACGTAAATGGGAGTCCTATCCCTACTTCAATATTTATATGTCACCCCGGGTTGACCAAAAATGCTAATCATACAATTCCCATACAATTTCTCATACAATTCATACGTTTGAAAAAGTGTATAAAAACTCTATGACTATGAACTATATATTATGGAACTGTATGACTAGCATTTTCCTATAATGAAGTTGTATGGCCATAAATGGGAACTGCATGACTAACATTTTTCATTTTTGGAAATAGCTTGACTAGCAGTTTTCCAATCCTAATAGCAAACTCTAATTGAGCTAATAATGTAAATCTTTACAAAAACCTGTAATCGCGCAATCTCAGAACTGATGAGAAAAACCTGAGAAAACAAAGAGATTGTATTTTCTGCAGGAAATTCTTCGCGGCTCAGCAGAAAACTGAGTTTCTTAATCTTGTTGAAAGATTCAAAACAACCAACAAAAAGAAGTTGAAGACCAGGCTCCAACTGAAAGAAAGTCAAGCCAAAATCCTTGTTTTCAATTTATATTTTTCTAAAAACCCGTAATGCCTTTTTCTTAGTTGTGTGGAGTTCATCCAAAAACACAGTAATTCTTGCCGGAATTATTAAAATGACTTCGAATTTACGATTAAACTTATTAAAAAACCATTCTGATAACAGTATTTTCCTGGCTCTTTTTGAAATTATTTAAGGATAACTTTGACTATTTTTCCCCAATAAGCTGAGCTTTAGCTACATATTGCTTGTGAACACCAAAATTTGACCCTTAAAACATTAAAAACGTGTATGATTAAATAACATTTTTCAAAATTCCTACTTTTTGGATATTTTTCAGTAGTATTTCAATAAACCGTGACTGATTGACGCCTTTGTTGGAAATTTTCTGGTCTTTGAAACTTTCACTACTAATTTTCAGATGATTATACGAAAAAAAGTTTTGTGTTTTCCGAGGTTGAAAGTTAAATTTAAAAAAGTTAGAAAGAAAAAAGTCTTAGTTACCATCAGAAAACTTAACTTTCCATGTACTCTAAAATTAGTGTTCACAATTTATGAATATCTAGGAAGTTCGTAATCCGTAATCAGTAGTTTCTTTTTCATGGAAAAAAGGTCAGAAAATCCAGTAGTATTGCAGAAATTAGTGAAAAATTTTCACATTGACAAAAACAATTGTTAAAAAACACTCTGTTAACAGTCCAGGCATTTTTGATATCTTTGGATTTGACGTCTTTTTGTTTTCTCAATACAAGTAGTTTTTTGCTTCTAAACAATTACTAGTCATACAGCTACCATAGTATTGGATTTTTATGACTAGCATTTTTTCAAGACAAAAATGAATTTTTAACATTTTTTTTCTAGTTCAACTAGTTTGGAGACAAACATTTAGTCGCTGACTAGTTGTTTGAGCTTTGTAACCAGTTCAATTTCTCGTTGTTTTCTCATAACAATTGTTTTTTTTTTTGGTTTCAAAAACATGCTAGTCATACAGTTTCAAGAAAAAAGTCATTTTTGTTAATTTTTTTTCTATCTTTTTCAACAAGTTTGCCGATAACCGTTTGACCGCTGACTAGTTTTTTGAGCTTCATAATTTACTTAACTTCTCTTTGTTTTCTCAATACAAATATTTTTTTTGGTTTCAATGGGAACTGTGTGACAAGCATTCTTTCTTTTTTCATTGGAAAATAGTATGGAACTGTATGATTAGCATTTATGTCTATGGCGGTCAATCCGGGACGCGCTATCCGATCCTTTATCAGGTTCAATAAACACTATTACATCTGTAAAGCCATTCAATTGGCCCTAAATGGGAAGGTGTATCAACGGCAACATTTACCTCAATTCACCGCCACTTCTCGAATACCCTAAATTCATCCTTCTCTAAGATCAGCTGATCACCCATAACAATTCTCACAACTTGAAGATATTTAAGAAAAGAAAGAAAGAAGCCTCGAATAAAAAACTATTTTTACTGATTCTGGATCAAACTTGTTTTTTTTGGGATATCGCAGTATAATAAAGTTCATTAAAATAAAAAACGAGTTTGAACTTCGATTAAATATTTCCGAAATATATACAAACATAACTTCAAAGCTTCTTTTGTTTAAACATTGAAAAAATTCTTATTTTCGATGATGGCTGCGCTTTCTGTTTTCTTCTGATTAAATTGAGAGTGTTCGGCGCTTTCTCGATTTCCTTTTATTCCCGTCTGGTTGTTTTCTGGGTCGATTAAGTTCAGGTCTGGCGGCTGTTCTTTTTTCTCCCCTTTTTCCTTTCGACGACTCCGATGTTTCTGATTCTGAGCTTTGGCTCTTGTTATGATAGAGTAGCATCTGAAGTCAAAATTCATCAGACAAAATATTCTGATTTAATCACATCTGCTCCAAATAACGAAAATTTGAGAGCTCATAAATTTTAATCGAATAGCATAAGATCTATGGAGCGAAAAAACCAACTTGGTGTCAAGTTTTGATGGAAAGATGATAATGAACACTTTTTAGCCTAAAGAAGTAATGATGAAGATGGATCATCGCATCAACAAAAAAAACGTTATCATGAAAAAAAAAAGCTTTGAAAAAGATTAAACATCATTATCAACAAAAACTGAAAGTAAAAAATGTTACGAACGAGGTATATAGCCCAAAAACTTGGAACGATAACTGCAAAACAGTCAAGTTAAGAGAACTGACTTCTGAAAGTTTTTAGAGTTTTAGATTTTTAGGGGAGTATCTACATGGTTATCCTAGTCGACCAAGGATGGTTACTTGGGAGCACCTTGCAAATGATGAGTATCTTTTATGAGGTAAATATCTTTGATTGACGAGGGTAATCCATAGGCGACTTCTTACCTCTCTAGACCTAAGAGGACTGCACAGAGTAGCATGGCGAATGACCACACACTTCTGTCTGTGAACTTGTCTATGCGGGTCACTGTCCCGTCCAGCCACGCAAAGTTCATCCGAGTCTGACCCTTTTTCAGATTCTCCGTCGTGCTCGACTGAAACGAGGAATACATGAGCATAGAATACTACTGCGTGGATACTGTGTTTCAATGGGTGTTAAATGCTAATTTTTTTATAGTAGTGTTGAGAAAAATTGATTTGAAGATAAATTTCCAGGTACCAAGTAAACCAAGCAAGCCATTATCTAAAGAAAAAACAGAAATCAATTGTTATCTTCATTATTACGTTCATGTAGCTTTTGCTACTAAATCTTGAAGCCCAAACTCATGTCATGCTTTTTACTTCCCCCTCGCTCATCCTCTCTAAAAAACTCGGGCTTTTTCGTTTGTTTTCATCTTAGTTTTTTTGCAGACTAATAAATAGTGATCAGACATTTCTGTGCTCAGACACCGGTGGTTCTCATTTCGATCTATATTTTTTTTCAAATATTTACAGGTTAGAAATCGATGATATTGGGACTGTAGTTCCGACAAGATACATTCAGCCAGCTCAGAGAAATTAATTAATTACCCCTGCTTATTAATTAATTTTGCTTGAAATTTCAATCATTTTTCTTGGACTTCAATCAATAACCTAGAGCAAACTCCGTTTTGGCCAGCTATCGAAGAAATACTTACGAAAAAATTTTCGTTAACAGAAAGGTCGATGTATATCTGTTTGGTACGTTGTTTTTTAATCATCATTTTCTTTTTTAACTGGAAATGCAAGAAAAAATGATTTAAATGAGTGTTTGAAATACACTTTTACGCCTTTTGCTACCGGCGCAGCCATTAGGTAATATGCATTTGGAGGTGATATGCGCTTTATGTGATGTGATGTGGGTGGGCATCATCTCAAACATAACTTTAAAATGTTTGTCTGTTTACTAACAGATACGTCGATGTGTATCCTGTTTGGCCTGTGGTCTCTGAAGTACTCTGTCTTTGTCAGTCTGAGGTTGGTGTAGAAGTTGCAGTGGACCCAGTGGTGGATGTGTCCGTTGAACAACTCGTCCACCAACTCACTCCTCTCGCTGCTGTTCCTCCTACAATTGAAGAGGCTCCCTTCCATGAGCACCAGTTTAATCGAAATCGCGAGATGTTTTAAAGGTTAGGTATGGTTACGTAGCAGTATTTAGACAACCGCGTGTTCAGACTTGTCAGTAAGCAGAGAAATACTGTATTAACCAACCAGAATCGAGACAAGGAAGAAATGAATAATTAATAATTATTTATTTCGTAAACTTGCTTTCTCATCTCGATTCTGATTCACTAATATGGTAATTGTCGGTTTACTGACGAGTATGAATACGCGGTTGTCTAAATACATACCACAATCCGTTAGGTATATAGTTCAAGAATATTTCAAAGAAGCTAAGTAGACCTCATAAAAGTATTCGTTATCTAGTGTGTACCGAATTATGAAATGATTGACCGATTTTTTGAAATTCTGATAATAATTTTTTGTTCCGACCACTGAAAATGGTAAGAAACTTTGAACTTTTTATTTTCAACGAAAAATCAGGTACAACAAATAATCTGGGTCCAGTGATATATTGTATTGGAGCCTTATCAGTTGTGATTCTAGGGAATTTTAAATTTTTCAAAAACTTGTCCCAGTGTCGAGAAAACTTAGTTTTAACTTTTTAATTTTAGTCAAGTTTTGAGCGAATAAAACGTTCGAGAAACTTTCATTACATAAGAAAATAAGCAATTTAAGCTAAAACAAAACTTGATTTTACTTAAAACCTGAGAGAAAATCTAGTTTCGGAAGCTCCAATGAGCGCTTCTCTGTCAAAAAGATTTCCAGCGATGGACCCTAAAAAACTCTAAAGACGCCGTGGGCGTCAATATATACTAAATATGATGGAAGAGCGCGCGCTGGAAAAACGCGATTATTGATCAAAATTTTCCAAAAAATGCCTAAAAACGCTTTTTTTGGACTGTTTTCAAAATTTTCCCTGTGGCGCAGATTTTCGGCCAAAACAGGTTCTTTTTAGTGCTTTGGGCTTTGGGAGAGTTTGGAAAATCAATTTCGTCGATCTAAAAAAGAGGTCGACAAAGTTTTGAAAATTTTTTGAATATCCCCCCCCCCTGACCGCATCACTTAAATTTCAGCGTGAAACTCTGACTCTGGTCTATTAAGTGCTTGAACAGTGAATCATTTTTCTGACTTTCGGAGAAATTGTTTTTTGCAGTAAATTTTCGATTTCTTAACTAAGCATTTTGATGGTTTTTTCCATACCATCTGGGATGTATTACTGTCTGAAGCTCAACTGTGGAAAAAATAGCTTGTGATCAATTTGCTTAAATTAAAAAAGGTTTAAAATTCAAACTATTTTGATTACTATAAGTCAAATCGGGTTAGCTTACGAGCGTTATACATTTTCAAGTTTTGTCGATTTGTTTGTTCGAAAATATTATTAAAATTTTCTCAAAATCAAAAACTTGTGATTGTCGATCGAGAAAAACCAAAACTTTCAAAGCTTTGCCCTGACACGAGCAACCTTGCCGCGTTGTAAATTGATGCTTAAACAAGTGGAGATGATTTTATTTCTGGATTTTTAGGTTATCTAAAACAAATATTTTGCTATGTATGTTATTTGTCATTCTATTTTTTTTGAGAACACAGCCGACTTCTTAGGACAAAAACTGTTGAACACTGCTGATTGTTTCAGGGAGAAGCCTCGAATGTTCTGACTGTCTTTTACGGTCTATGGAGTTGTAATTGCTTCAAAAATAGTTGATGAGTTTCAAATAAAAATAGAAAAAAAAAGAAACCTACGATGAGTTTTTTGAATCATATCCGACACCATTTGTATAATAAAAAGTGATATGTTTTTCACATAAAAAAAATTGAGTAGATCAAATGGCATTCCGCGAATCATTTTGGAATCTAAATTGACAATCTTCACATCTATAGCTTGGTTATACTGATCAATTGTGAACAAAAACTGATCACATTTCAAATATATTTTTGTAAATTTGAGCTCAAGACAACGGTATCTTCCGGCTGATATAAAACAGTTCAGTCAAAACTTGCTAGTTGGAAAGTCGAAATTTACAAAGTCGCAACACAAACTGTCAAAATATTTAGATTTTTGATAAATTACGAGCAGTCTCTCCAAAATTCAAAGGCAAGCAAGCTACATGAAAATCAACATGCTAGTTTTATAGTTACATTCTTTTTTCTATGACGCCCATTTTATCAGCGCCCACGGCAACTTTCTTTTTGGGTCGAAAAGTTCATTTATCTTTTAAATGTCAAGCTGTGCTTGACGAGTTTTTAATCAGTTCAAAAAACCAGAAGATCGTCTTCTCAGGAAGGCAATAATTAAACCCACTTGGGATAAAAAGAAAATTAAATTGAAATATTGAGTTTCGGCTATAATGTCTCTTAAGATAATATTTCAATTCACTTCAGTTTCTAATATTAATCCCCTCCCCCCACCACCAACCACCACCCAACCTCTAACATCTATTTTATGATGTAATTAGTAATTTCACCAGTCAAGACCAAATATGTTCTGATCGATCCAACTAGTCAGCATACCAATTTTCGATATGAAAAATTAGGCTTGGTGAGCAAAATTTCAACAAAGACAAATTGGCAAGTGACAAAAGGATAGCCCTTGAAGAAAAAAGAGCCCATGAGCCCAATTTCCTATTTTTGAAATGGTGTGACATGTGTACTTACAGTGTCCATGAATAGTTCATTTGTTCAAATGACTGGGCAACTACTATGAACATGAAGACCACTATCGGGTCAGTGAGGTGGTCGCAGATCAGTGCCTCAGTTTGGAATGCGCCATAATTCACTGGTGCCTCGAAGATCAATACTTCTAAAACACAACAAGCAATCTATTTCATCATAATATCTTTCAAGTTCATTAATTTAGGTATTTTGGAACCTGATCTAAACTACATTTTATTAATGGATAAATTAGATATTTTACCACTGTAAAATATTTAATATTAACCAATCATAATCCATCTAACTAACAACCCATTTATTTGTAAGTGCTGAAATTACTTGTAATTTCAGCACCAGAGAGATTTGAATTTAACTTAGAAATTAGTTGCCTCTCCAAGAGAACTTCAGCTGCCGCAATAAGCCAGTATACTCTAGATCTATTGAGCCTAGCAGAGACTAGTTAAACACCCTGAGACTAGTAGATATAAGAGTAAGATTAGGATCGGTATTAGACTAAGAAGTTGCACGAATCTATCCGGCCGAAAATAAGATAGCGTGACGAGCAGACGGTGTACCCTATCCGAAATTACTCTATGAGTTAACCACTTAGGTTATAACTCAATTTGCCGAATATAGTTTTTCATCATTTATTATCTCATATTAAAACAAAACATACAAATTCGAAAAGAATCAAAGATAGCTGGTCGCTGTACAACTAGCACGCAATTTTTCAAAGCTACCATTCAAAACTTTAAAGCAAAGTTAAAAATATGAAAGATGGACAAAATTTAATTTTTTTAAAATATGAATTAATCTTTTTTTTTCAGTTTGTGAGAGAGGAGACTGAATTTTTCTATAAGCCCAAACCATTTAAAATAGCTCAGATATTGAAGAAAAAAAACAGAGTTAGATTGCTAACCTGAATCACAATCAAGCGAACTTCAACGTGACACCACATTTAACATCTAGAAATTTCTGGTGATATGTTACAGTAGGTGGCAATTTGAAGAACTAATTGCGTATAGTGCATTGTCCGATTGTCGACTAACAATTGAAAACAATTTAATGAATATAGGAAACTGGTTCTCAAATGCAGGCCTAAGATAAATGAGATGAAAACTGAAAAATTTGGAACCAAGTTACACAAGAGTGTTCTCGGGTAAAAAGTGTCGTATTTTACGACAAAGTTAACGCGCTAAAAACGTCTCTGAAGTCTCTAGGAATTGTTTTTGATGCTTTGTTCACTTTCCATCAGTATATAGCAGCCTTTACATCCATGTGTTACCTCTATATGAAAAAACTCCACCAAGTAAAGTTTTTCTTATCGCAAAAGATCGTATTCATAATTATCAGCAGACTCAATTTTTGCAACTCGCTACTTGGTAAAATGTCAATAAAAGACTGATACAGAATGATGAAGTACGCTACATATTCAACCTGCATCGTTTCTGCATTACCAGTCTCGATCTCCATGATCTTCATTGGCTTCCCTTATATATTATTCCTTAGTATCTAGGTGACTTAGCAGTTCCGACCACAGGACGTGGAAAATCAAACTTCCTCCTGAAAGTACCAAAAAGAACACGAAACAAAGCTCAACTATTTTTGACTGTTTGGACTGACAACTATGAAACAAACTTTCAATTTCTTTGCTTATCGAGAAAAACAAAAACAGTTGTAAGAAAATTCTGAACTTATTCCAATTCGAAGCCCTGATTGTTCCGACTGCTTCTTAGGGTTTATGGAGCAATAATAACATTAAAAAATAAAAAGAAATAAACCAAAATGAAAATTTTTTTTTCTAAAATTTGAATTTTTTAATGAAAATTATCCCCTCATACGCCATATAAAGTACAAAATGATAAATTTAGCTCCTTGTAACAAATCAATTATGGCAAATAAGCTTCTTTCAATCAATTTGTAACAACTTCTAAGACGGATTAAATCTCCGCTTACGCGTTAATAGATCGAAAGATACCGCGCGTTAATTGTCCCAAATTGGCGAAAATCCCAATCTTTAAACCCCCATAACTTTACAAAAAACATTCACAGGTGAAACTTCTTTTCAAATTTGTACTCAAAACAACAATACCTTTCGAATGATAATTAAAAAATCCGTCACAAATGGGTAGTTAAAAAGTCGAAATTTGTCTGAAGAAAAAAAACCCACCCCGAGCACAAATATTCCGTTACTTTCGTATCGAAAGTCGGAACAACAAGTTGCATTTATTCCTAAAAATTTGTTAATAAAAAATCATTCCAAGAACAGCACTTAGGTGAAAAGTATTAGGTTAAAGTTATAGATAATTGCAGAAGTCTTCCAAACTTTTGATACAAAAATATGCCAAAGACCTGTACTTGAGAAAAAAAGTATACAACGCATACTCAATTCTGAAAAATTCACTTGTAGACAATCTCTGAAAAACTCACCCCGAGCACAAACATTCCGTTACTTTCGTATCGAAAGTCGGAACAATTAATATGGTTCATAAGGTCTCAGAACTCTTACTATTGATCCAGAAGCACTTCTGAGTTCCAAAAGAAGTGGATAAAGAAACCCGATGATGATTATGATGATGATGATTGGCTGTGATTTGGTTTCTGGTTGGCTTTAAAATATACAACTGGTTCCAGTCAGTACAAGTTGTATATTACAAATTGAATAGTACAAGTACAAGTTGCTTTAAAATATACAACTTGTTCCAATAAGTACAAGTAAATGCCTCAAATATTACTACAACTAAGTGTAGAAAAATGCTTATTTTACAACCAATGAAAAATGTATTATTTTATTAACTATATTTCATAATATAGTCATTTCAGTTTCAATCATCTGTACATGCTATTAAAATAATTTTTACATAGAAATTACTCAACCAGATGAATTGTTATTCATTCAAAAAGACAAAATATACATTTCTTTTAAACTTGGCCTTGAAATAAATTGTATATGCTTTTTGAAGTATGCAAAAAAGCGATCCAATTATTTGCTTGAATCTGCCACCTAATGTATTATATCACCGAGTTTCTTTGAGATCTAAATCAAAGAGATCTCAAAAACTCTTTGAACCGAAATCAAAGAGGAAAAAACATAGCGGTTAGGATGGTTGCAAAAAGTGTAATAAGAACTCGAGGAAACCAAAAAAAAATCACTTTTAACATTTTTCAAGTTTCCAAATCCAATGAGAAAAATATAACACGTTTAGGCTTTTTGAGTTTCAAGAATTGTATAATAATAGCATAATTGAGAACACTGGATCGATACATATATTTTTCCGGATCAACCGTACAAGCTCTCCCCCCCCCCCCCCCCCCCTAAGTGACCAACCATAGAACTTCCACCTAGCCACGTATTAAATTTAAGAATTAATTCTGTTTAAAGTACGCATTTCGAACAAATGCGGACTTAAATTCATATGTCCCAATTTTAATAAGGAATTGCATTTGAACGCTGTTAATTACATAAACTAACCTACTTTTAATCATTTTTCTCCAATAAATTGTTATTTTTCTCTAAATCTAAGGTATAATCAAATTTATTTGCTGAAAAATTCATATTTTCTCCCTCCTAATATAATTTGCGGAAAATGTTACGGTAGATCCATTTTTTCTTCCACTGGGAATTCAAAAATTTAGTGACCATTTCCAAATTAGAATCCATTCACGAAATTATTCACGTTTTTTGTAGCCTTGAAACTTTGCTGTTCGATAATGGAGTATTATTTCTTTTTGACAAAAAAATGAACCAGGGTCGGATCTAGGATTTTCTTGAGATGGTTGGCGGACTTTTCCAAAAAAAATGAAAATTTTCTTTACCTTGCTTAGATCTCCAACTGATTTTTAGGTCCCTAACGGAGGAAAAATTTTGGTTCAAATGGGCCAAAAGAAATGATTTAACCAAAAAATACGAGTTTTTCCTGCGCGAGCTCCTCCTCAATATTATTTCATATTGTTGCCAAAGCATCTTTAGAAAAATTTTAGGGTCGGTCAGCGATAAATGGATTTCATACAACAGTCATTAAGGGGGTCTTTTGGGTAGCCATGGTGTCGAACTTCCAAAAAGAAGAAGCCTGCGCCCTCTTAGTCCACCTGAATTAAACTAAATTTTAAAAAAAATCACAACTCAAACCGCTAAAAAACAAATTAGCAGAATTTGTCGAAAAGGAATGCGTTGTAGTTTTAAAACGCAAGTTAGTGTCAAAGGGAGGATCTAGGATTTTCTCGAGGGGGGAGGCGGATTTTCAAAATATTTTCGAAAAAATTATCGACCATTCATTAAGTCGACCAAATTGAATTTCCGAGCGCTCCCAGATTACTTGGAAGACCCAATTTTGACCAAATATGCAGTTTTTGGCCTTTTTTGGAAAAAGCTGTTTTTGGCTGCATTTCGCAGTTTTTGGCACTTTTTGGAAAGTTTTGTCCGAACAAATTGCATTCTTTTGAAATTTCCCTTTCAAAATTAGTATATATTGGTGCCCACGGCGCTTTTACAAACATTTTAGGCTTGGTCAGCCTAAAATGAATGTCATAAAATATTACTAAAGGAGAACCCTTTGGTTGGTCAGGGATTCGGGACCCCCTAAGTCCGCCCCTGGTATTGTCATTAACTTCATTCAGGAGAGCACCGAAAGTTATAGAGAAATTTTTCTGACATTTTGGTTACAAATTGTCAAGCTGAATCTTTCAACAAAACAAAACTTCTTGTCAACAAAGACTACTAACGTGAGTCGATGTCTGGATCGTCCATACGAAGTATTCTGTGACAGGATTCCCACTTGTATTCGGAGGACAGACTGGAATTGAGACATCGGCAGTGGTCGGATACATTGAACTTCTCGTAGAGCAGATCCACCGAATCCACTACACTCTCAGGTTCCGAAACGATAAACGCCGAGAACAACACCACTGAAACAGAGTTTGGAAGATGAAACATATTTTCAAGATGAAATGATTGGGCTATGAAACGTTTTTTGTTTTGCTTTTACTCAAATACGAAATGCTTATAAAAACTTATGTCGTATATTAATATGTTCAAATAACATCATCTTTCGACACTTTTGAACACATTTTCAGGTTCGGCTCTGATGCACTTCGGCACTGGTGAACGCCCCAGTTTTTTGTGGTTATTACTGGCTCAAACTGTTCCTTTTTTAAAATCCTGCTTTTATATTAAATTTTTTTTGTAAAAGTAAACTTACCTGAACTGTCTATGAAACCATTGTCGCTCCTTAACACATTGATGGACGAAACAGGGTTGTTCTGGTTCTGGAAGAAACTCACAATCTGCTGCATGATAGTCAGCATCAACAAGATTATGAAGGCGCCACTCAGAATCAAAATAGTCTTGTACGGCATGTTTTCACGATATGCTCCAACTTGCAGTTGAGGATTATGTCTTACGCTTTTTCAGAGAAAGTTTCGGGAATAGAAGTATCGGGTCAGACGTCAGATAGCTCAGCCAATTTTCGTGAATGTAAACTTATCTGTGAAAAAGTAAATAAGCCAGGTCTGAAAGCAATATAATCAGCGAAAAATATCTGTAGTTTGCTTCAATCCAAGTCAGGCTTTTCAGTAAAAGAGAGCAAAAACCTGAATTATTCAATATAAGCGGAACAAATAAACGACATCTAAAGTAAAAACAATTAAAATGAATTAAAAAGTCCCTTTAAAATGGTAGCAAATGCCGAAAGCAGGAAGTTGAGTGTGTAAAAACGTTAGAAAAGGGAATAACGAGATATAAAGTAATCAAACAGGGACTTATTTGGTCAATAAATCCTCTATGAAGTTCACTGTTGTATAAGCAGCGAAAACAGGTGTAAATTTGATGGCGCTACAGAAATGCATGCGATCTGAGATATTTGAGAAGTAGGTAATCAATTATTCTCTTAAGCAGGATAATATATAACTCTCGTTTCCTTTTGTGAAATTTGCATCTTCATTTTTGGGAGCTAATATAAGAAATTAGCTGAAAAAAGGCTGCAAAATAATTAAAAGAAGTAAAATTATACGGTTCATCAATTTTGTAATACTCGCTTAAACTATAAAAAAAATGTATATCAAGAAGCGCAATTAGTTGTTCTATTGGTTATAAAAATCAAAAATCAGAAAAAGAAACGTCAGAGGAAGAAGCTAATCAAATTGCTCATTCTTAGATGAATTCAAGCTACAAGTTTCCTGAAACGGGAAACATACCATGTAACTTAATGCAAAATATTTGAGAGGGAAGCTATAGTTGTCCTTACTTTGATTCTCTGGTGGGAAGGAACTTGTGTCTAGGGTGTGGCGTGTCGCTAACCATCTGTTACTATCAAGTAGCAAGAGACCGGTAATTGATTATACAAGAAATTCAGCCGAAATATGCAATGAAATGCATTAAAGTGAACAATTTTTAGGTAGAATTTTAAGTCTAATTTGTTTTTTTTACAAACTACCTAAGAAGCAACCATCAACTTTGGAGGCAAAACGCTGGCTTCTGCGCTCTATTAAAGTCGTAGCGAATGGATAATTGTTTTGATTTCGGATCTTGTCGACGAAAGCAACTTCGAGAAATAACTTTTTTCCACTTCAGATGCCTGTATACTAAATTGCCTAGTCCTGGCTTTCAAGTGCTATTTGCCAGTTTTCAATGGCACTGTTTTCTCAACAAAAAGATCCTGAAATTATGGTACTGCAAATCTTGCAAAAGCATTCGTTTTGTATTTTTATCAGGCAACAACACTGCAAGATTTGTGGTACACTCGAAAAATTTGCCATATTAATGGGTAAAATCTCCAAAAGTGTTGAAGTTGGCACGAGAATGATCATTGGGGTCTTTTTAGAAAGCAAATTTTTTAAAAAAATGTCCCGCTGTTTTTGCCAAAAATCACATGTAATCAATAAAGCAAATAGTCCTATGTTGGTTTTTGATCCCTTTTTCCCCACAACCCATCAGTATTTTAAAGGGTTTTTTATCATCCTCTTAAGAAAAGTGAAAACAAATCGATTATAATGGATTTTCGAGGTTTATAATGTTGTAAATATAATCGATTCCCATGTTACGTTCAGACAACAAAATTGGACTAAAAATAGATTTAAATCCATTTTTTCTCGCCAAAATAAAATGCATTATAATTCATTTTGAATCCATTATAATGGATTTTATAATAAATAGGAAATCCAATTAAAATGGATTTTTTTTCCATTTTGTTATTTTTGTTTCGCGCGTCGTGCAAAATTTTGCAAGAATTTCTGCATTTATCAAGTGAGTTATCCGGAAACTTTGCAAGGCGAGTGTTCGGCCTGGCCTAATCCATTTCAAAACCTAAACTCAAATTGCAAAAAGATTCCGTTGAGCTCTCCCCCCTCCAACGTTTTCCCTTTTGCTCCCCTTCAATCCACCTAACCTTTGACCCTGATCAGTTGTTTTTCAACTCTTATTTTTCTCTAAGTTTTTGAAAAGACGATTAAGTTAATTTAAAACAGCTAATTTTTTTTTAAAAAAGATGCATTATAATGAACTGAAAATTCAACCTTTTAGCGCTTCATTTGCAAATGTCGTTCCGTCATTTAGTCTCAAAACGGAAAAATTCAGAGCAGTTTGCAGGAGGCGAGACAACTTTTTTGAAATTCCTAATGGAATCTGAACTAAGAGCAATATAGATTTTTTTGATACCACACTTGGGCACACTTTGGGGTAGACAGAGTTGGAAAGAAACCAATTCTAGCACTTAGTTCCTTACCACTTCATGAAATGGTAGTAACAACAAATTAAAAAAAAAACATTTGTATGAAGTAGAAGCTGTAAGAGCTCACAGCCCATGCAAACATTCCACTGCATTTGTAGAGCTCAGTGCCCATTCAAAAAATCATTCCAGCAATTCAGACGAACATTTAAATTAACCACGTGAACGAAGAATCAATAATTTTAAGCAGCAAATGTAAGCAACTGATTGGTTTAAAAAGATGGCTTTTGATGAAATTTACGATTTCCGAGAGAAATTATAGTTTAAGCTCATTACATTATGTATTTTTGATGTTATAAATATTTCTGTTAAAAGATTACCTAACAAATTGATATTTGTCTAGTTAAGATAGCATCCACGAGGACAAATGTTCCGTTACTTTCTTTGAAAATCGGAACGGTTGGTATGTTTGAAACTTTGAACAATAGAGCCCATGTTTACTATCAGTAACCAAAACTTTTCAAAAATCAGACACTGCTGTAGATACAGCACTATTTACGGTCGCCAAGCTTTCAACAAAAACCAACACATGCCAAAAAAAGTTAAGGAAAACTAACGTTCAGTTAAAGATATAACAACATTGAGCAAAATTCAACATAGCCAGTTTTTAGATCGGTATAAAGTCCGTATAAAACCATTTGATTTATCTGAAAGCTATAGGATTCGAAAAACGTCAGAGAATGCCACAGAAACTTAATTTAATCATTACTTTTGTTAAATTTTTCTAGCAAAAAATTGTACTCAGGAAAAAAACCTGCGTTAGTGTTGCAGTCAGCTAAAGTCACTTAGGGAGCCTTGCTTACTGCAAAACTATGAGTTTGAAGAGATCCATGTAAAATTTTGCAATCTAAGTGTTTCCGCTGTGAGAAAAATAACATGCTAAATAATGTATTTATGCTAACTTCATTTAAATACTGTTTCTAACACCATTAGTTTCAGTGCGAAATTGTTGAATCCAGCTAAAAACAATTAGTTTTTGCTGCAAAATTTTTGCATAATTTTCATTTTAGTAAAATCAACACGAAACAGTGACTGAAAAAGCATGCATTATAATTTTATTTTGAATTATTTCAAAAAATTAAGAGGCAAGAAATCAGTAAATAAGTTGTATACATTTTTATAGCCGATAAAAATGTGTTCATAATCTATACATAATCTCTAATTAAATTGTACATTTTCGGTAATATAACTTGTATACGATTTGTTTAAAGCACATATGAAATTTGAAATTTAATGCAGAAAAAAATAAAATTTTAATTTTGGTAGTCGTTAGAATGAAGCTACTCAAAGTACAAATTTGGCAAAAGAAATGCGTTTTAATCGATGATTAAAGGTACACAATTTTAGTTTTTTTTGGTGAATAAAAGATGAATTACTGTTGATATGAAAGCTGTATGTTTTCTTATACACAATTAGTTTTCGTCCATTTTTGCAGTTGCGGAAGCAACCCACAGTCGGCAAAATATTCTAGAAAAACAAACGGCAGGCAAAATTTATGGCAACAAACCTTGCCAGTAAAGATATAGCAAAGACCAACAGTCGTCAAAATTCTTGTAAAAACCTATGGTAGGCAAAAAATTCAACAAGACCAGTCTGCATAGTCAGCCTCATTTTTTTGCACCTAAGCTGTTTCGAAAAATTTTTATGAAAAAAAATATAACAAAGATTACCTGCAGGAGATCTTGAGACAGACAATAATAGAATTCCTTATCAATCCTTTTTCATCTTCAAAAGAAAGTTTAATAATCTGCTCGAAATAAAAATCTATGAAGCTTCGGTCGCATAGTAGGGCATAAATTTACTAATCTACCCCAATACTTATCTAGTCATTTAATCAATTTGTTCGACCGACTTTTACAACGGCTATCTGAAGCAGATTGTGATAATTTTGGGAAAATTTATTGAAGGCATAGTTATATCTAGAGTTATACAATCGTTTATATCAACAAATAGCACCACTCGATGTGTGATCAAAAAATTTAATCTGTCTACCAAAAATGTTATTTGTTCTGAACTTAGTTTTCAACCATGACTGCGCAATCATAAATTATACTGATGCCTTTGTTTTGATTAGTTTTTACCAAACTGGGTAAATTACCGGAATTTGTTTCATCAAATTGACAACTGAAAAATAATTCGTCACGGGCTTATTTGAACAATACACCAACCCGTCAGAGGTAATAATACAATTTTTAAAATAATTTTACCAACCGCTGAAAAAATGGGCAATCAAGGTGGAAGTTCTGCCAATTAAGCGATACAAAGAGGGCGATCACGTATTACTCAGTAACGTCTCAAATCAAAGGACAAGCATAAAAGAGCATCAAGCTGCCTTCCTACCCGGTTGGCGAAAAAAACACCAGATCACAAACAGAAATCAATTCTTGAGATAATCTTTCTGATTTAATGTTATATTGTGTAACTCAAAAAATTTACTCTAATAAAAACCGTATATTGATGCAGTGTAAATTTTGTGTTGTATTATATAAAGCTAGTTCTAATTTTTTTTTCTCCCCAAGAAAGCTGCTGTAATTTTATTACGCTTTAGTAAACTTAGTTATACAATTACAAAAAAAACTTCAAAAACGTGAATTGAATTCGGAAATTTTCGCAAACTCAAGCGAAAGATTAAAACCTTTTGCAGAGGCTTTCAAATAGATGTTCAAATTATATTCAGAATTCTCGATTACCATGGCACAATTTAATTCAGTTTTAGAATAGCCCATTAACACAATATTTCAGTTAAAAATCTAGACAACAAAACAAAAAAATTGAAAAACCCGCCTCTTTCACTTAATTTCTCTAGAACGATGACTTTTAAACCATTCAAGACGCCATTTTTGAATGTTTACAGTTTTTTGCTCGGTAATTGATTGTAGTTAATTGCTGGGGAATAAGTGACAATGCGTTTTATTTTAATGTCACAATTTTTGTCCCAAGGGACGGCAATATACGGCAATATAAATGAAATAATATTGTTCTATGCTAGCTGAACCTAATCTCAAACTAAGTTTTTTGGCTCTCAAACTTAAAATGAACTGATTTCCTGCTTAAAGAGCACCCATCTGGAACCTTTCCAAGCAGTATTTTGTGCGAACTTTCAATCTTCTAAAAAATGTTCAAGTTTGCTTGCGGCTTACAAATCAACATTCCTTTTCACCGTTAAAATTTGATTAATTTTTATTTAAAAAAAAACAAACTCCTGATTGGCTTGCCCCTTTTCAGCATTTAATTTAAAATTGTTCGTTTATTTGTTTGATTATTTTTTATTTGTTTGTTTCTTTGATTGTTTGTTTGTTTACTTGCTTGTTTGTTTGTTTGTTTGTTTGTTTGTTTGTTTGTTTTTTTTGTTTGTTTGTTTGTTTGTTTGTTTGTTTGTTTGTTTGTTTGTTTGTTTGTTTGCTTGCTTGCTTGTTTCTTTGTTTATTTGTTTGTTTGTTGGTCTGTTTGTTTGTTTTTTTGTTTGTTTGTTTGTTTGTTTGTTTGTTTGCTTGTTTGGTTGTTTGTTTTTTTTTGTTTGTTTTGTTAGTTTGGGTGTGGTCCCTCATGATCGAAGAACAGATTGTTGGAATTTTATTTTTAGTTATTTTCAGCCAATCAAAATTGATTATTCTAAAATTTCAAAAAAAAAATTGCAAAATTTTATTTTTTTTTCATATAAAAACAGGCCTAGATTAAAACTGACCGACTGCAAAACAAGCAGAAATTTTTTTAAAAAAAGTGTCAGATCTAAACGCATGAAAAAATGTCTTATTTAGAGGACAACGATTGTTGAAAAATGAAAAACAAATCTAAAAAATTATTCGATTTCCGCACTGATTGTAGAGCAAAACTCGCCCCTAAATCAATTTCTAATGACTCTAACTCCTATTTCATCATAAAACTTTTCGCCCACTGGAAAAGATTAACGATTTTGATTGGTTGAAGTGTTTTCGAAAAAACCGCTTGTTTGCTTATGTATGTGTTGAGGGGGGTCAAGAAAGAAGAGAGAGAGAGAGAGAGAGAGAGAGAGAGAGGAAGAGAAAGAAAGAAACAAAGCAAGAAAGAGAGGGAGATAAAACGAGCAAGTGTCAATCCACGAAGTGGAATTCGTTGCAAAACGTTTTGCCTTAAAAAGTATAGAATAAAAATAAATTTAACTGATTTAGCAGCAATACTTAGAAACCAAACGGCCATGCTTAAGCGGGTGAGGGATTTGATATGGAATCATTTCACAAAACGTTTAGGCAGTGAATCCTAATTAGGTTGAATTGCAACAAATTGTTGCTTGTGATCAAAAGAATTGGGTGGCTATTAGTCGCCGAGCTCGACCCGGCTGTTTTATTGTTATTGAAAGTGCAGAATTTTTAAGCTTGGGGTGGTTTTTAATTCAGTCGATTTTTGACTAATTAGGTAAGCGTTTTTGACAAATGAAAGATATTGTTCTACTGAGCTCAATTAAAAAAAGATATTTTACCTGTGATCGTTTTCTGTAAGGTTACGGCGTTTTGAAGACTGCTAATTTGGCCAATTTGGTAAAATCAGCGGGCGATCACATGCGTTCTCATGACCCGCGTAAGCGGTAAATTAATTTGGTCGAACTCACCTTTTGCATTTACGAGCAATCTTGTTAACATATCAATTGTGTTCTAAACTTTGATTTTCAGCGCTTGTATTACTGTCCATGTCTGTTTCTAGTATTTCTTCAAAACATCTGGTGAGCAGTTTAAAAGCAGATTGGGTCAAAATGCAGAATTTTACGATATTTTACACCTGAACATTGATGTTCTGTTGATTGAAAAAAATTTCAAAATGAAGCAAAAAACTGCCAATTATTTTCCGAACTAAATATGCGGCTAACATTTGTGATGTAGAAAATTCAAGATTTACCGAAGAAAAACGATGAACTAAATGGTCATGCTTCGGTCGGTGAGGGACTCGACGTGAAATGTATCACAGACCTGTTACTCAAGCCAAGCAGAGATAAAAATGAGTTAAATATAGCACAAATTTGAATTTTAAATTCTTGGACAGATATATCTAAGACAGTTTGATAATATCATTGGATATATTCGGCACCAACCGGAGTCCAAAAACCAAATTCGAAATTCAACTTCAAAGAAATCGGAGCCGAATCAGAACAAAATTAAGGTTTTTCAATATCAGCTGGCATATAAATTTCCGGTCAATAAGTGGCCAATAAAAAAACTAAAATCCCAATTTGAAACAATATCAATTTCTTGAAATCATTACTAAGCATTTGAAACAGATTAATTTGGATAAGCAAGTCATGAGCAAAAGTTGAAACAGGACTTTGTTAGAGCACCTGTTCAAAATGTGGAGCCTTTGAATTATAGTCTGGTAGTAACCTCCACTGATATGATTTAATCTGAAACAACAGTTTGCTGAAGTTCCTTTGAATATTTGATAACTCGGAGGGTCAATTTATAAACAATTTATTTCATAATATCATGCAGGAAATTGAAGTTCCTAATACATGTTGATAGAAAAGCTCGTGAAACAATTTACTTGTGATTGGAAAAATAGTAGTCATATCATATTTGTGCTGAGCAAAAAATAGCGGACTCCACCGTTAATGTCTTTTTGCGCTTTCCGACTATTTTTGGAAAACGCAAACTGACTGTGCCAGTGAGCGAAATGTACAAAATGTTTAGTTTAGATTAGTTATACAGACTTTTAGTAATTAGTAATACAACTAATACAGACTTTGATACTCAGAGTCGGAGCTGATCTCTACGCCAAATGAAATCATAAGCAAATTTGAAAAACTGGCTGCCAAAAAACTTGGTTAAAATTTCTATAAATTTTTGCTCAAAACTGACAAATGGAAAGATGAACTTTAAAAATTCTTAAATAAAGCAAGTTAATACTAAAAATTTGTTAATCGAAAATCATTCCAAGAACAAAATTTGATCCTCGTGGGACATTTTTGTGATGAAAAAATGGTGATAAAATGGTTCCACATTTTTCATAGTGGATATTTTTTGTAATAGCAACATTATGCACTCAGTAAACTAAAGCTAACCAATTCATACTAGTAGTTATTGTTCTGAAACTGAAAAATTTTGGTATTTCATAGCCACAGTCGAGAAACAATATGCTTCTTTTAGGAAAACAATTATACTGAACTCAATAGCTGTCATGTCAAATTTGTATCAATTGGACTCTCGATATTATCTCTTTGCCATTTTAAATCATAGTAATTTTAGAAAAATGGCCGTCTATCGACTCAGAAAAAAAGCGATATAAAACATTCCTTAAAAGTGACGATTGGAAAATTGAGCTTAGAAACTTATTCTTAAAAAAGCAAAAGCCATTGAAGTTGTTTTTTGATTTTTAGTAGATTATTTTGATAGTAATTTTAAAAAAAGGTCTGAAAGATATCATTACCCTGAACTGATAGGTTAAAAAAGCAAAAATGAAACAGGTTTTTTAAGGATAAAAGTATTGGGATTAAAACTTGCACTTAGTCATTGCGAAAAAATCCTCAACTTTGATTAAATTGAAAATAATATTATAAAAGAAGAAACACGTTGATAAACAAAAATGATGTTAATGTTAGGCCATGAGTTGCTAGTTAATGTGAATGCAGGATCTTTTTTTGAATTATTCTAGGGCAAAATGTCCCCAGGGAAAAAATTATCTTAAAGAAGCTATATCTGACAAAATTTGCTGTTCAATTTGACTCTAAAGATAAACAACACTGCTAGCTAGCATCAAGACGAGGATCTAATAATTCATACTGCCAGTCAAGGTCTCTGAATTAGTTTTTGATAAAAGTGGCCATACAAATTCTTGCCGCACACACAGTAACTAAGCTACAAGTTGATGAGTTTGTTGTCTAGCAAAATAATAATGAACCCAAAAAAATGATTGTATAGCATAGCAAAATCCTGAGTTTTTTACAGCGGTTTTTGTATCAAAATATAGTGCGGGAAGACCTAAGACATGCATTTTGTGCGTTCTCTAATTTTCAAAAACTTATACCAAAAAGAAAAAAATTGATAAGCGATAATGATAATGAAAACTTTGAATCATTTAAGGAAATAAGAGCTTGTAATCATTTCAAATTAATTTTGTGTGGTACTTAATAAAATTAATTATGTTTTCAGCTCCATAGATATAGTCTTTAAAGTATTAAACAATCAAATCTATCTAAGAGAGAATTTAGGATAAGGTGTAAACCCAATTATTAAAAGAAAAATTCCTGGATCGTTTTCAATTCCTATTTTGGATAAACACAAGTTTCTGAGAGTCAAGTTAAGCTTTTCTCAAGTTGTAAACACTTGCAACCATCAATAACAAACTAAGATTGAGTCTTCTTTCGAATTCACAATTTGATCTAAACACGAGACTTTCTTATAGCGTCGAACGAGGAATTTTTTTTCTAGCGGACAAATAAATTTACCGAAAACTGGATTCGCTAAAAACAACAAACGCAAAAATATTGAGCATCTGCCATAACAGAAAACAACGAAATGATCGAAACCCTCGGATAGCATAATCATGAAATCTCAGCGAGAAAATCAAATACCCGAAACGTGATCAATAATTTAACAAAACTCAGCGAGAGCTATACATGGACTGTCGCAGTTGCCAGTGCGGTTTTGCCATTAATTAACAATTTGGCCATTCTATTTGCCCTCCCAACTAAAAATAAACTGATTCGAACAGCTGCGCGTACACGTAAGCAGCTAGATGTTAATATGCCTACCATCCATGTTGCGCAAAATATCGAGACTCCTTAAATTTTCGGAAAAATTGTCTGGCATGACAGTGGAGCAGTGACGCCGAAATGCTGATACTGCTGGAAAAACAATCTTTCTGATTAGCCAATGGAACCTTCAAAATCACTTCTAGAATGTTCTATCAGCTGTATCCATTTGATCGTAGGGTATCTGGTATGGCACCAAATTGCATATGAGCCTGCCTTTCCAACAAAACCGATAAAACCTACGATTCATTTTTGCAGGTATTAACCGATTTAGCACAAACTGCTGGCCTCAAAAAAAACTTGATTGAATGTTGACCAAACTGTTCTTCAGTCCTCCAAAACAAATCCCCGGAGCGTATTTATCAGGTTGATTTTTCATCTCTCACAGAGTTTCATAAAGAAAATCAATGAACCGGGTCTCAAAGTCAACTTTGACACAAATAACGATTTAGCGTTGTCCATAAAAATGCTGCCGTCCCTTGCATTTGAAAGAATAGGCGAGTTCTATGACATTCTTCCCAACAAAACCGATAAAACCTACGATTCATTTTTGCAGCCATTAACCGATTTAGCACAAAAAATTTGATTGAATATTGACCAAACTGTTCTTCAGTCCTCCAAAACAAATCCCCGGAGCGTATTTATCAGGTTGATTTTTCATCTCTCACAGAGTTTCATAAAGAAAATCAATGAACCGGGTCTCAAAGTCAACTTTGACACAAATAACGATTTAGCGTTGTCCATAAAAATGCTGCCGTCCCTTGCATTTGAAAGAATAGGCGAGTTCTATGACATTCTTCCCAACAAAACCGATAAAACCTACGATTCATTTTTGCAGGTATTAACCGATTTAGCACAAACTGCTGGCCTCAAAAAAAACTTGATTGAATGTTGACCAAACTGTTCTTCAGTCCTCCAAAACAAATCCCCGGAGCGTATTTAGTAGGTTGATTTTTCATCTCTCACAGAGTTTCATAAAGAAAATCAATGAACCGGGTCTCAAAGTCAACTTTGACACAAATAACGATTTAGCGTTGTCCATAAAAATGCTGCCGTCCCTTGCATTTGAAAGAATAGGCGAGTTCTATGACATTCTTCCCAACAAAACCGATAAAACCTACGATTCATTTTTGCAGCCATTAACCGATTTAGCACAAAACTGCTGGCCTCAAAAAAAATTTGATTGAATATTGACCAAACTGTTCTTCAGTCCTCCAAAACAAATCCCCGGAGCGTATTTATCAGGTTGATTTTTCATCTCTCACAGAGTTTCAAAAAAAAAATCAATGAACTGGGTCTCAAAGTCAACTTCGACACAAATAACGATTTAGCGTTGTCCATAAAAATTCTGCCGTCCCTTGCATTTGAAAGAATAGGCGAGTTCTATGACATAATTTTTCAGAAAATTTAAAATGTTTGCAACAAAATTTGTTTGGAAACCGAAAAAAAAGATTAACAAGTTATGTCTATACTTTGGCTCTAACTATAGAAAACCCGACTTATTGGCAAAGTTATTTCATTTCAATTCTTTTGCGAATTAAGTAGCGCGAAGCTATCTAGCTTTGAATGGCCAAAACTAACTTGCGTGATGTTTACCCAAACACCCTTTGAAGTAAGTTGTCTTTTCATTTTGGATTAAAACAGTGTTAAGTGGGACAGTTAGTTTTGAAATGTAATGGTTTTAAATTGCTAAGTCAACAAAAAAGAATGCAGTGAAAAAGTATGATGTTTGATGTTGAGCTAAAAAAGAGGGAACCGTGCTAATAGCCCAAAACCTATCGCTCGTTAATTGCTTCAATTTAGCCAAAGAGCTCTAAATTAGCCCTCACCTTTACTACAAAAATGCGCGTAAGTTATCTGTTTAAGTTTATATCTCAGGACCTCCATATGTGCCAGATGTTGTAGAAAACCTGTTTAGAAGTGGCTAGTTAAAAACTACACCAAGCTGTAGTATTTCATCCTTCATCCGAACATCGGAACAAAAAAATGAGACTCATATTTTGCTCAAGATTAACAGGAAAAAAAGTTCATGAATTTTATTGCTCGTTAATTGGTCATACACTTAATTTTTTGGATCAAGTTTCTAGAATGTAGTTTTTTTACATTTCGAATTATGCCTCGAGTTTTTTTACACTTCAAAAGGAGGTCGGACAAACAAAATGTAATTAGTTAACAAAATTTCAAAACAGCCCACCCTCTAAATTTTTGGGTGACAATCTAAATTCTGACTTGAATATTTCGGGACTGAAAATTGTCAATTTGGAACGGGCGAGACTGAAAAAACCGCCACAACTAGCGTGACCAAAAATACCGCCACAAGCGTCCCGATCGAAGATAACGGCACGATTGGCGCAATTGAATACAACTACCACGAAGTCGTGCCAAAGTCTTATATTCATTCGAGAAGTGGCTCAAATTCCTTTCTTAAATTGTGCCTCAAAAATGTTTTTCACAAGCTGCTCCGCCAAAGTCCTGTTGTAAGTGACACTTCAAAAGCATTTTCCTTAGTCGCGCCGTACACATTTATTCTTATGTCGCGCCGCCAGTCTTTGAGGCATGGCGTGACTTAAATGGCTTCCAGATGTGGTGAGATTTAAGAAAAACTTCGGCGGCGCGGCTTTCCTTCAGACTTAGGAAAAAACTTTGGTAGCGCAACTTACGAAAAGGCTTCCAGGTGCGGTGCGACTTAAGATAAAACTTTGGCGGCGGCATTTTAATAAAGACCTTTGCTGCATGACTCAGTAGATTTCTTATGCAGGACTTAAGAACAGATTTAGAGCCGCGGCGCGATTCAAGAAAAGACTTTTGCCGCGCGACTTTAGTAATATTTTTTTTGGATGTGGCGCGACTTAAAAAAAAGAAGTAACTTGGCGAAGTAACTTATTAAAAAATTTTGAGCAACGGCGCAACTTAGGAAAGGATTTTGGAGGCTCTACTTAAGAAATCATTTTATAAGCACGACTTTAGAAAAGAATTCGGAGTCGCGATTTAAGAAAATACTATGGCAGCGTGACTAAAATAACACTTTTCAACGTCTTTTCTCAAATCGCAGACTTTGACTCGAGACGTACAATTTTGAGCTTCCAATTGAACGCACTGAAGTGAGAGATGTTCTTCGGTTGTTCAATGTTGACATAGAAATTTTGAAAATGGGTTGCACAACATTCAATTTGAAACTTTGCACTACATCAATTGACATTCGCTATCAATAAATGACAGCTGTTTCTTTTGTTGATGCTCAAAAAACGCCCAGCACTCATTACAAATTAGACATTTATAAATAGACTCACTGTGGACTTGTTAAACTAAAAAGTGGTAGAATTTGCACTTACCAACCCAACTTTGGGATCAAATAGCGGAGCCTCAAATAAAGTTTGAAAGTTTTCTGAGCAGCATTTCTAGTGCAATGATTATCCCTAATCGGCCAAATTGGCCATTTCAACTCCAAAAAGTACTAAAAGATGGTGAAATGTTCTTTTGAGTTTTAGCGCAGGGCATAGCTATTTTTCATTTTAATTTAAAAAAATTGAAGTTAATTTTTCTGAAGTTATTTTTTATACTCCGTTAATTTTATCGAAGCTAGGAAAAATTAAAAAGAGCGGAAACTAAAAGCTTACGAAAACTGATGTTTTGTGCACAGGTGCGAAAAAATTTGACGTAGTACAATTTTATTGTTCAAAAAATCATGGTTTTCTGTTTAGAAGTATGGTCTATAACACACAATTTTTATGGTAAGCAGCCATGATCCCTAGAACACCCGATCCAATTTTCGTATCAAAAATCTGCCTCAAATCAGTTTATAATAGTCATTGTTCCGAAATGTTTCCCCACTTACATCGCGAGTTGATTGTCCCAAACTGGCAAGTTTTCAACACTTAGAAAACAGTAATCAGCAAAATATTTATTCATCATTGAGCTCAATGCATCGATATTTTTCGGCTCCGTCAAAAACTGCTTATACCCGAGCACAATTATTCCGCCATTTTCTTCGAAAAACGGAGTAATAAGTATAATTTAATTATTTCAACTAATATGTGAGATTTTCAAAAAGGGACGGATATTCGATGGTATTTTAAAATGAAAAATGAGGTCATAAATAAATTAAATTTTTGTTTCAAACTTATGATTTTACATCATGAAGCAAAACATTACTGCGTCAGAAAAGTGAATAAACTGAAAAAAATTGTTGCTTCAGGATTATTTTTATGAATGTTTTAATGACAAAAAAGTCACTAATTGCTACTCAGTTAAACAATGATTTATTCGTTCATTGTTTTTCTCTCTTCTTTATTATAAAAAACTTTTTGTCAATAATTGCATATGTTTAAGAACTAGTTCTTTTTCATAAATTTATCTTTTGTGTATCATAACAACGCCAAATATTTGTTGAAAAGTTATTGTCAACTAATTGTTTTTTTTCTCAAAGAAACAGCACACTAGCATTAGCATTGGTTAATATAAATTATTATTAAAAAAAACTGTAAACAAAGTTAATACGTAATGTATTTCCGGTACCCAGAAAAAGTTTCTAATTTAGATAGAAATTTCATATCTAATTATCTGTGTTTTCTGTACAGAAACTATATATATTTCTCATCTAGCTTTAGAAATATGCAATTTCTAGAAAGAGTAATCTGAAATCAGCTGCTCAACAACAACGAAAATAGCAGTAGCAACACAATGTAAATTAACACTTATTCTAACAAGAGTTACTTTACAATGTATTGCTAAAACTATTAGTATTAAGCATATAGTGGATAATGCATGCGGTTAGACAGAGGTAGGTAAGGCTAGAAATAGCCTAGATTTAGATAATTTTTAATCATAATTAAGATAAGCAATAAAGAATTTTTAAGAAAATCCCTGCTTGATTTAAACATTTCAAAACAAATTTCTGGTCAGATATTTAGATAACAAGTTAAGAACTTCTTATCAGAATTGAAGAAGTTGTTCGGTGCGTGTTGAAGGGAGAATTATTAAATTGGTAAAAGTCGGATTTCAACCCAGTAGAAATGGAGAATTTTACGTTTTAACACAAATGTAGGCAATTTTCATCCAAGTAAATTCGCGTGATTGATGGTTTTTGCTTAGTCTATGTAGGGGATAGAGTGACAACTTAACTAAAAAATTATCATTTAATTCAAAAACCTTACAAGTTTGACTCTGGTTTTGCTTTAAAGCCAACTCAATTTTTTTGATACTGTTTTTATAAAATATATCGATAAATCCATAAACCAAATAGACATTGCAATTACCGAAATGATCACTTTAAGAGGCAATGTATATAAAGTTTTTCGCCAATCAAGCTGTTAGTAAAATCATCAAATTTAAAAGTTTCTACAAAATTTATACATTTTTTACTCAATTGTCTGAATTAAAGATGTAAATAGCGAAGCTATAAAACATTAAAAAGTCAAGCGTAGAGTATGAAGATCACCGTACAATCTTCACTTCGAAGTGACTTTACTGTAGAAAGTCCTCCCCAAGCACGTTTCAATGTAGAAATTTAATTCCGCACAAAACATTCATTTCAAACAAGCGCGCTGAATATACTGCAGGAGAGTTTTTAAATACCAAATAGCGAATTTATTCTATTAATAGCGGAAAATTTTTATTGTAATTTGGTATCGATTGATTTTTTGACTCTTTAGGTCAACTTATTTTTGCCTCAAAGTCAGTTTTTGAAAAACCCGTATTTTATCTCCTTAAACCGATTGTACGGTTGATCCTAGTATGATAGGAATATCCGCAAAATTTCACGCCATAAAAGTCAAGCTGAGCAAAAACAGCATGCATATAGTATGCTTATTTTTAAGTAACGAGTTCCGATGTTTGAAATGCAGTCAATTTAATAATTTTCACAAAAGAAAATCTAAAACTCCGCAGAAGCCGAGGCGAAAAATCCATTAACGAAAATCCTGATAACAAAAAAGACTCAATTAGTTTTGTTTCCTATAAGCAAGCTTTAAAAATCTATTGTGTTTTAACACTGTGAGAAAAAACTTGCTGTTGACTAAAATCATGAGATTTGAGCCCATTCTTTTTATAAAAAGATTCTAAAACTGTCCATTAAAAATTTCTTTTATTTCAGGTGCTTAATCCAGTTTTGAAATACAAAAAAAATGATAACCAAAAAACATTCCGAGGTTTATTAGGTTTTTCGGATAATCTGGTTTTCAAAGTTACCTAAGAAAGGGGCAGTTTTCTAAAACCTTTTTTTAAGTCTCAAAAATGAGTCAATTAATCCTATGCAGTACAAAAAAAAACATTTTCTGCCAGTTGATTTGAATCGCAAAAACTTAATTACGTGTTCTACTTGTCGCATGTTTCCGATCATCATAAGGAGAAAACAAAAAATGACATGATATAACGTTAAAAAAGTGAACGAGCTTCTAATGATCATATATTAATATTTCTAACAACCATAATTTATGTTTATCTGTACGATAATCAGAAACACGTGTATTAACAAACTCGGATTGAAGTCGAGGAGCTAATCAGTACTGTTCCAGTATCATAGCAGCAGTATTTCGAATTACAGAATTGTATCATAGAAAAAATATAGACATCTCTGGGTCATCTTCTTGCATTATGGCTACACTTGGTCAACATTTATAGTGCTGGAATGATGATGGGTGAAAGACATCAATTTTCAGCAGAAAATCAGATAAACTTCCCTAGAAAACTTTTCTTTTATCAATTATTATCTATTGATTTATATAAAATATTCTCTGAGATCTGCTATTTTTTCTATATAAAAGCGTATATACTAAGCGTATGAGGATTAACTTCAGAAGCATCATATGAGAATGGACGGCAGAAGGTTCGAATCTGGGTAGGAACTTATTATTGCCCAATTTAATAACAAATAATCTTCTCTGCATTTGCAATATTTTTTTATTGTAGAGATATCGAAGGAGAAAAAAAAACACATTTGCAGAACTCAATCATTGCGTGATTAATTTCTCTGATTTGCACTCCAAGAAAATCCAGGCGAGTACATATTCTAACTTTACCGACCGGGCTATGTCTCCGAAAAAATAGAAGGGAAACAAGAATGCTTAAATTATACGCAAAAAATCAAACATTTAAAATAATATTGAAGAAATTGTGATCACGTCCAGGGGCGGATCTAGGATTTTCTCGAGGGGGGGGGGGGCGGATTTTCAAAAAATTTTCCAAAATTTTGACGACCTTTTTTTTTTTTTAGGTCGACCAAATTGATTTTTCGAGCTCTCCCAAAGCACTGTTTTGCCCCTACTTTGGCTAAATTTTCTGCGCCGCAGGCAAATTTTTGAAAAAACAGTCAAAAAAAGCCGTTTTTGGGCAATTTTTGAAAAATTTTGACAAAAAAATCGCGTTTTTTTGGCGCGCGCTCCCCCTCAAAGTTAGTATATATTGGCGCCAAAGGTGCCTTTAGAAAAATTTTAGGGTCGGTCGGCCAAAAATGGATTTCTGAAAAAGTATCAAAGGGGGGACCCTTTGGGTCGGCAGGGGGTCGAATCCCTGAGGGGGGGGCGTCCGCCGGCCCCCCGAACCTCCCTCTAAATCCGCCCCTGATCACGTCTTTGGTTGGCTGCATTCTAAATATCCGGACATTATCGATGTGCAGAATACTCAAAAAATAGTTAATCAAATTCGTACAGAATATATAAGCGAAGTAATAAGAGTGCAGCATTCTAAAGACTGCGTTTTTATTCCACGTTTATCAATTCTTTAATTTTCGCACAAGGTACATTTTGCCCATTACAGCAATAGGGCGGCTATACTAGGTCAAACTTTTTTGGCCAAAAAGACTAATTACAAGGCAAAACTATGAAAAACAAAAACGTGTATGAATCGGAGTAATTGCACTTCTTCAATTACGTCCTTTTTGTTGCATTTTACATGCACGCACAGAATAGACGCGCAAATTTTTTTAAAAACCGTTTAGAAAAAAATCGATAAGACCTTTCAAAAACTGGAAAATACTGATTAACGCTCTCAATAAAACTTGGAAAGCGTTCTTTTTTGCAAATGCTGACGAGAGAATTAAAAGTCACCAACACAACCTTTAGCTTAGTTAGTTTTGCCAGAGCTGCTCTTTGTATTTTCGCGTGGTATAGCTTTGGCCTAATGTATAGAGATAAATCATTATGAGGCCAAACTGTGCATTCTGTGCTTTGTAAGCGGATTCCGCAACAGACCAAAATCAGAGTTTTTTCGGAGTCTGCAACATCGCTACTTTTCTTTGATCTTCTTTGATGTTTTGGAATCCACAAACAAATACCTACAACACTGTAGCGCTCAGAATCGCTCCAAAAATAAGCAAAATTGGGGAATCCGCAACCGTAGTTGCGAAATCCAGAAAATTTTGTGGAATCCACAAACAAAAAATAAGACATGTAGAAAATTAAATTGAGCTGGCGCGGAATCGG
>NC_087062.1:21137526-21325756 GCF_963678635.1 Symsagittifera roscoffensis | reverse complement strand
AAAAAACTATTTATGGCAAATAAGCTTCCTTCAACTAAGTTGGAACGACTGCGAAACCAGATTAAAACTCCGCTTACGCGTTAATAGCGCGAAAATTATCGGGCGTTAACTGTCCCAAATTGGCCAAAATGGCAACCTTCAAATCCCCATAACTTTACGAAAAATGATCACAGATAAAAAATCATTTCAAACTCAAACTCAAAACAACATAAAATTGTGAATGATATGAAAATTTTTGTCAAAAATTGGCTAGTTAGAAAGTCAAAAACTGTCTGAAATAAAATGACCCTCAGCATCAAAATTCCGTTACTTTCGTTATGAAAGTCGGAAAAAAAACTAGTTGGAAAACATGTGTGCTATGACAATGAAGCCTATTCTATTGTAATTGACGTTCCATAAAGATTTCAACCAGCCCGCGCTGACAAAATGTGATGAACATCAATTCTGTACTGAAAAATTACAGTGTTGTAATTATATATTAAAAGTTTTGATTTTTTTAACTTAATAATTAAATAGAATGCACTTTTTGCAAAATTTTTATACTATAAATCTTCACTGAATACTAATTTCCAAAAAACTCCAAAATTAAACCCTTATAGTACAAACCCGACACCAGAAAAAAATTGGACAGTTTTTAGAATCGGGTAGGTGCCAATTTTAACAGACAAACCTTGGTCCAAAAGTTGAGAAACAAAAAAATAGTTTGATGATTTTTGTTTACATTACACGGATTAAACTCCCTGCGTTCATCATTTGTTTCCTCCAATAACTTCTCAAAAAATTCGAAAAAAACAGAGAATCTCAGCCCAAAAATGGGATCAATCCGTGAATGAATTTGATCGACTGACATTAGGGCGGAATTAGGATTTTCTCGAGACGGGAGATGGATTTTCAAAAAATTTCAGAAAATTTTGGCCTTTTTTTCAGGCCTACCAAACTAGTTTCCCGAATTCTCCTAACTCAAGATAAGGACCTTGTTTTGACCAAAATTTTGCAGGCAAATTGTAAAAATGGCAAATTTAAAAAAAAGGCGAGAAATTTGTTATTAAGTACCTAAAAAAAAATGACGCTCGCACTCTCAATTTTTTGGCGCGTGCAACCACTTAAATCAGAATATTATATCGCCATATGCACGAACTTATTTGCAAAACCTTCCAAACTTTCTGCTCTACTCACGGCCTACTCAAAATCTGAAGGGCAGTATTGGAACGGGGGTGTGGCATTAAAGCGCGGCGAAGAGGGTTGTAACTGTGGAGTGTAATTGTTGTACGGGGCTAAAAGGGGGCGTAAGCGGGGGTGTAGAGCAAAGAGGTGCAAGAGGCGGGGAGCAGTGTAAACGTGGGAGGGTCCATATGCTGGAGGGACGGCTTGGGGCGTAAATTGGATCAAGGAGCCAATATCAGCAAGAAATGAAACTAAAAATTCATGCCAATCTCGTTTAATCTGGTGTAACGTGTATTAAACCAAAAACAACTGTGAAGTTTTGAATATAACGCAGAGAAGTTTACGAAAAAATTTGATTATAATCCTTTTTAATTAATTATAATTGATAATAAATAGATTTTATTGAGTTGACATTCATTAAAGTATAATCGTTTTTAAGCGATTTGAATCAAATAATTTTGATTTTCATAGAAACTGACTATGAAAATCCAATATACGCGCTTATTGTCCACAAAAATCCCTGATAAGACCTATATTTATTTCAAATGTCGCCTATTTTTGTTCCGACTTTCGATACGAAAGTAATGGAATATTTGTGCTCGGGGTGGGTTTTTTTTTTCTTCAGACAAATTTTGACTTTTGAACTAGCCATTTTTGACGGAATTTTTTTATATCATTCGAAAGCTATTGTTGTCCTGAGCTCAAATTTGAAAAGATATTTCACCTGTGATCATTTTTCGTAAAGTTATGGGGGTTTAAAGATTGCCATTTTGGCCAATTTGGGACAATTAACTCGCGATATATTTCGCGCTATTAACGCGTAATCGGAGAGTTAATCCGTCTTAAAATCGTTCCAAATTGGTTGAAAGAAGCTTATTTGCCATAATTGATTTGTTACAAGGAGCGAAATCTATCCTTTTGTACTTTATATGGCGTGTGGGGGATGATTTTCATAAAAAATTTCAAATTTAAAAAAAAAAAAATTCATTTTATTTTTATTACATTTAATTTTTTGATGTTATTACTGCTCCATAAAACCTTAAAAGGCAGTCGGAACATTCAGGGCTTCGCCCTGATACGAGCAGTCTTGTTATGCATTATTATTTGTTTTCTAGCAATATGATGTCTGCGGATTATATATTAAAAGTTATTGTGCAAAATTTTAACCAATATTTTTCAAAAACTTGATCAAAAATAACTATCATGGATTTTTCTGTCGTGCAAAAATCGTTTAATTTGTCAAAAAAATATATCAATGATATTTTGAAAATTGGAAATAATCAATGATAATCCCTTAAAAATCCAGGTTTAAATGGGTCATGAAAGTTGATAACATGGTTCAATTTCTGCATAACAAGTTTTCTGCCGGCGGGCAATTAATTTGGCTCAGTTTCGTTCAGAATCATAGTTTGAGTTCAGGTTATATCGCAGTTCAGATAATATCGCAGATTATATGAAATATTTCACACTCAGTGGTTGAGCGCTGAACGCATATGGATGATAATTGCATTGTTCAAACCTCTATAGCTTATGATATGGATGGTGAATCGAATTTTTCCAATCAAATAGCTCAATATCTTCATTAAGGAATAGGACTTTTTCGAAAAGGAAACTGTCGATTTATCGCCGAAAATGTAACTGAATAAAACATCTTGAACATAAGATCCACTTGTTTTTTTTCGAAAGTTGGATCGAGTTTTCAAGTAATTTATAATTTTCAAATCTATGGTTCTTTGAGGAAAATTTAGTGTAAAATACGATCGACCTGAATAAAACATCTGGATCATTAGTTTCCGCTCGGGTGAGTTGCGCACATGTACGGAACAAGACTTCTTTTATCAGTAAATTCATGAAAATTCCAAAAACAAAATAAAAACAATTCAAACTATTTAAATCTTTTTTGAAAGCCATTCACAAAACACTTTTAAGTACAAAGTGATATATTTTGCAAATAAAAGAGTCTTAAGTAAACCAAACAGCAGTGTCGGCTCTTTTTCTTTTCCCCCCAACTCACATAAGCATCAACTTTATGATGCAACGAGGGTTTCTACCAGCTTATCTATGAATACCAAATATGTTGTCGTGGCATTAATTAGCTCTCATGCCACATTTTGTTACAATTGGACAAATGAACAAAAATGCTTGTAAAAATTGCAGGTGGGGAAAAAACAAAGAGCTAACACGCCTTTTTGTTCCGACATTCGATGCGAAAGTATAACGGAATATTTGTGCTCGGGGTGGTTTTTTTTCTTCAGACAAATTTCGACTTTTTAACTAGCCATTTTTGACGGAATTTTCTTATATCACTCGATAGGTATTGTTGTCATGAGCTTAAATTTTAAAAGAAATTTCACCTGTGATTATTTTTCGTAAAGTTATGGGGGTTTAAAGATTGTCATTTTAGCCAATTTGGGACAATTAACGCGCGATATATTTCGTGCTATTAACGTGTAAGCGGAGATTTGATCCGTCTAAGAAGAAGCTTATTTGTCATAATTGATTTGTTACAATGAGGGTAATCTATTCTTTTGTACTTTATATGGCGTGTGGGGGGATGATTTCATAAAAAATTTCAAATTTAGAAAAACAATTTTTCATTTTATTTTATTACATTTAATTTTTTTTTGTTACCACTGCTCCAGAAACCTTAAAAGGCAGTCGGAACATTCAGGGATTTGCTCTAATACGAGAAGTCTTCTTGTTCCGACTTTCGATACGAAAGTAACGGAATATTTGTGCACGGGTGGGTTTTTTGTTTCTTCAGACAAATTTCGACTTTTTAACTAGCCATTTTTGACGGAATTTTTTTACATCATTCAAAAAATTTTGTTGTCCTGAGCTCAAATTTGAAAAGATATTTCACCTGTGATCATTTTTCGTAAAGTTACGGGGGTTTAAAGATTGCCATTTTGGCCAATTTGGGACAATTAACGCGCGATATATTTCGCGTTATTAACGCGTAAGCGGAGAGTTAATCCATCTTAGAAATCGTTCCAAATTGGTTAAAAGAAGCCTATTTGCCATAATTGGTTTATTACAAGGAGCGAAATCTATCCTTTTGTACTTTATATGGCCTGTGGGGGGATGATTTTTATAAAAAAAATTTCAAATATTAGAATTTTTTTTTTTCGATTGTGTTTTATTTCATTGAATTTTTTAAATGTTATTACTGCTCCATAAACCTTAAAAGGCAGTCGGAACATTCAGGGCTTCGCCCTGATGCGAGCAGTCTTGTTTTATTTTGGAACAGTTTGTAAGACGGATTAAATCTCCCCGCGCTGAAATTTCATGGATAAAAATCAATTATTATATGTTTTCATTGTGAGTCGCTACAAAAATCAAAATAATGATTATAATTGATTAAAGATGAAATAAGCATTATTTTTGACAATAGTTATAATTCATTTCAATCGATTATAATGGATAAATTTTTTTCTAAGGTTAATCTTGTAATTTTCAGCAGGTTGCAGAGACTCCACAAAGTAGGAGTTGCTTTTAATTTAACGCAAGTTTTATTAGAAAATTACAAAATGAGACTTACTTAGTTTTTCAAATTTTTTCATGTTAAATTTTATTTTCGTTTTTTTTTGATTTTTTTCAAACTCTTCCCATTTTACATCTTTCATTCTCTCCTTGTCCCCCATCCCATGTTAAGCACCTTTCAATGTTAACTCCCCAGCCCTCCCCTCCAACTACCCCCACCCCCCTGTGGGGCCTGGTTTTGATGTTTGTAACGCCCAACCATAATGATTCCCCCCCCCCCAGTTTGCCAGCCCCTCCCCCCAAGATTTTGTCCCCCTTCCCTAATTTACGCCATCCCCACTCTAACTGACTCACACGTGTGAGGGTGCTAAACTCTTGGGGGCGGTGGCGTTAAACTGGGGGAGAGTAAGACGAAAGGTAATGGAATCGTGTGTGGGGGATTGTGCAAGGGGTTGGGGTGGGGGGAAGAGTTTGAGCAAGGGATTGAGGCAAGGGAAAATGAGAACGAGGGAAGGGGTGTACGTAGGGGCGGATGTCGAACAGGGATGTCAAAACTTGGGGTAAGATGGTGGGGTGGGGGTTGTGGGTATACTCGGTGATGAATATCTATTTTCATTAATTTTATCAGCAAAAACTTATCGTTTATATTGAAAATTGAAATGAATTATAATTAATTATAATGGTTTATAATGGATTTTGGAATTGAAAGTCGATTATATGGATTAAAATTTTTGCCAATGTATTCCATTAAAAAAAACTTTCCATGAAACTGTAGTTCACGTCCGCTTAAGCATTGTCAGCACGAAGTATATTGCGCGTTTATTGTCCCAATTTGGCCAATTTGCCAATTTTCAGAACCCCCCCCCCTCCGCACCGAGCGCCCATAGATCATAATCGATCATATTGTCATAACATGGTCATTAAAAATAAAATCACAAAATAATTGATCAGAATCCATTCAAAATAGGTTATTTTTTAAATTTATGTCATTTCCTGTTTAGTGCAGTTGCTACGTATTACGTTTCAAGAAATGTTACATTTCACAAAAAAATTTATATTTTTTTGTCTTAAACATTTTGGTTGAACCTCTCCCCAAGTTTACTTTACACCCCTCCCTGCCAGTTTGCCACAACCCCCTTATGGTTGCCCCCTTATGGTTGCATACGTGCATACGTGGGGGATTATTCATTGGTACACATTGGTTGAGGGGTTTAATGATTGACACCCCTCAGTTTACCGCTTCCCTCTCCACCTTTAGTTGGGGTTGGGGCAGATGAAAATACTGGAGTGAGCGACGTTGAGACATGGCATACATTTTCCAGATTTCCTGCAAAATTTGCAACATTTCTGCTAAAAGAATCGAATTTAATTGTAAAAATATAATGGCCTATAATCTATTATTTTGGATTTTTATCTCAAAAATAACCAATTATAATGGATTATCTTGGGGGCATAATGGGCAAAAACAATCGATTTCAATGCTAAAAATTATGGATTATAATCGATTATAATGGTTTATTATGGATTTTTTTTTTCAAATAATGGAATATTTTTGTCTTGGGAATACATTATAATCGATTGGAATATATTGGCGCTCAGTGCGAGCCATAACTTAACAGAAAAAGATCACAGGTAAACTATTTACTTAAACTTGAGCTCAAAACATTAATAGTTGTCCGCTTAGATAAAAGATTTTATCAAAAATTGCCTTTTCAGAAGTCCAAATAAGTCTGGAGAAAAATCACCCGAGCAAAAATGTTTCATCTTTTCTTCAAAAGTCGGATTAATAAGTGAGCCCAAAAGTACTGCAAAAGTCGGATTATTGGTTTGAGTTGGCAATTATTCCGATTTCGAAGAAATGGCCGAACTTTTATGGTTGGGTTGATTTTTTTATTCGGTCAATTTTCGATTATTTAACTATGTGTTTTTGACAGATTATTTTTCATTTGAAAAACTTGTTGTCCGAAGCTCAAATTTGATGATATTGTACCTGTGATCATTTTTCATGCAGTTTTGGTGGTTTTTAAAATGCTAATTTGTCCTATGTGGGATAATTAACGTGCGATAAATTGCGTTCTCATAACACGCGTAAGCTGCAAATTATTGCTCACTTTTTTACTATTACTTTGTCAAATAATCAACCAAAAATTTTCAATTTGACCTTAAATTACAGTCCGAACATTCAATTCATCGCCCTGATATGCGAGCAGTCTTGTTGTAAATTGAGCCTCAAAACCCAAGAAACATAACTTCTAAATCTAGGCCTGTCAGGATTGCCCTTTATTTTAAGGAGGGATATATTGGAACCTGATCTAAACTACATTTTATTATTGGATAAATTAGATATTTTATCACTATGAAATATTTAATATTAACCAAACATAATCCATCTAACTAACAATCCACTTATTTGTAAGTGCTGAAATTACTTGTAATTTCAGCACCAGAGAGATTTGAAATTAACTTAGAAATTAGTTACCTCTCCAAGAGAACTTTAGCAGCCGCAATAAGCCAGTTTACTCTAGATCTAATGAACCTAGCAGAGACTAGTTAAACACCCTGAGACTAGTAGATATAACAGTAAGATTAGGATCGGTATTAGACTAAGAAGTTGCACGAATCTATCCGGCCGAAAATAAGATAGCGTGACGAGCAGCCGGTGTACCCTATCCAAAATTACTCTATGAGTTATACCACATAAGACTTAACTCATCTGGTGCGACCATAAGTCTCGAATAAAGACCTTAAAAAATAAAATAGCTTAGAATTAACCAAAAATGGATTAGAAAATAGACAAAACATTTTCAAAATGTTACACGACAATAACTTAATTGAAATGTCTCTACGACTCAATAAATCAGAGCCGCTATTCCGCACAATACGAGAACTACCCGGTATTGGAAAAAACATCGGACAAGAGACGACATACGACTACATAGAAATTTACCATTTAGTTTCATGGTCGTACGGCAAAAGCCAACACAAACTTCTATATTTAGAATCTTACTAGCAATGAATTTAGATTTTCATTTGCAATGATAATTTCACGCGCTAGATAAAATTACTATTGTACAATAACGATAGATAAAAAGATCTCAAATCGTTCCCCCCAATTCTGCAGTAATATATAAAACATATTTAAAAAAATATTTATTGAAAACAATAATAAAAATTGGTAGCATGACAATAAATTGTTAGTAAAAATAAATCATCCTATTGTTCCAGCTTCATCACCTAAACATAACAGCAATCAAAAATCATTTAATATCATCAAAAACTAAAACTTTTTACCAATTAAATTATTTTAAACTTAATTTTATTTAATCTTAAACCAGATCATCAAAGCTTTCCTTGGATCTAAATCAATTTTCTATCTTTGAATTTTTAAATTCTGATCATCAAGGCTTATCCTTGGATCAATAAGAACAATTTTGTTCTCCCCACCCACTAATCAAGTGTTTAACGACCTCAAACGTCGATTCACTACCCAACCTTTTCAAAAAACCCAGGACTAATAGAAATTTTTTAATCGCGCTAACCATTCAAATTAGGCTAAACAGTGAAGAACTTCGGTTTAGCCTAAGTTCCCTAACTCGAGCCCCGGTTTAGCCTAACTCGAACCCTCCTCTTACTTGACCCAGGATAAATCTTAAACTTAGTAAGTTTAAAATAGTATCGAACGAACTACTTGCGTTCTAATTATACCTGAACCTTGTGGATTGATTTACTATTCTCCAACCCTTGAACACAATCACTACCCCTAGGTAAGATTATGTAAGTTAACACCTTACCTTTGACTAGCCACGAGAAAGTAAAAATCATTCTTCGGAATCGATATACTTTTCTCTCCAACCCTGAACAAAAAGACCCAGGTTAAGCTAACCAAAAAATCGTAAGGACTAACAGTCTAGGAAAATTAAAATCACTAATAACTTCTTGCATCCCTCATCCTAAACCTTATGTCATTGGAAAATTTAGGAAATAAACAAACAATCGTATTACTTAATTGTGAAATAAACAACCAAAAATACGATCTTATAATAACCCCACATACACAAACAGTTGGATACATTCGATTAAAACGACAAACGATAAAAAGAAAAATTATAAGTAAACAAAGACAGATAACACGAAAAAGATTTTCAAAAAATAGAAATGCATTCTCCGAATCAGAAGTAAGTAGTCTAGACGCACTATACAAATTTAAAAAATCAGTAAATAAAAATTGCCCAATCCATGATCAGTTATATTTTTCCGATTCAGAAACAACTTCAAACTCATCAAAAAGAGAAAAAAGAAGAATAAAAAATTTTTATATAAACACAAACCAGTACATCTATACAATTGGAATCAACCAATTAGACATATTGATAATTATATATTAACATTCATCAAAAAATATGCAAAACCTAAACCACGTAAGTTCTCATTATTGGAATCTTCCAAATACATCGACCAATTCAGTAAATTTCCAAGATAATCTACACCCTCCACAGGATTAAACTGAAAATAACCCATTCTTTCAACAAAATAGGAATCAACAACAAACACCTTATTACACAATTACTTTTCATCTGATGATGATGATTATCATCAACCAGACATTTTTGCACCATATACACAAGTATGTTGCACACAAGACCGCGACAATCTCAACCATTCCAAAATATGAAGATTTACCCACAAAATCCAGCAGATATACAGAATCAACAATCAATGCATATACAAAACTCAATTAACGCACAATCTTTTCAACCTATACAATCACAAAACCCAACGACTATGCATTCTTACCAACCAACTCAAATGCAAAATTAAATAACGCTTCGAATCGAAACACTAGTTCGAAAAGCATATTCACTCAATACACATGATTACAAAAACACAAAAATGACAGAAATTTTAATGATGACCGTAACACCTCAATTAAGGAAAATAGCTATAAAAAAGAGAGCATGACACCCCTCAACAATTCGAGAACCAGATTTAGATTTCAGAAAACTAGTTGATAAATTAGAACAAGCAGAAAACACAATGAAACTTGAAGAAACAGAAAATCTTAATTTACAATATGTTAATAGAATCGAAACAAATACCACACAAATAAACAACATACACGATTCAGATGTAGACCTAACTGAAAAAATCACTGAAATTTTGAACATATATGAGAAAAATCCAAATTTCAAAGGTAAACCATCTTTCAAGAAATGGTGTAACTATTGTCAAAGATACGGACACAGCATTGCCGAATGTAGACAAAAACAACAAGATAATCAAAATAAACCGCAAAAATACAAAGAACCAAACAAATCATTCTACCAATACATGAAATAAGATCAAAATTTACCAAACAAAAATATACATAGTAATAACAGCTCTGGTAAACCACTCCCAAATAATTCAAATTACTCAAGAAACCAAGAGTTAAAGAGTTAGATCACCAGAACAAAGAAATTCACGACATTTCTCACAAATTAGATACAGTCGATCAAATAGCCAAAATAACCAGTATAGAAACAACTATTCACGATCAATTTCAAACAGAAGAGAAATTTTTGATACCAGTTCCCATTCAAATCCTAGATATAGACACTATTCATACAATAGATCACGTAATTCATCATACAATAGAAACAGAAACTACTCGAACAACAGGAATAGAAGTTATTCAAATAACAGAAACCAACGTTACCAAAACAACAGATCAAGAAACATTTCCTACAACAGATCTAACTATCAAGGAAACAGACACAATTACTATAATAGGTCAGGAAACAACTCACAAAGTAAGAATTCCAACTATAACAAACAAAGAAATTATTCTCAATCCCCTTATCGAAACAACAATCGTTACCCTGATTCCCAACACAAATACAGAAGTAACACACCAAAACATCAGCGACAAATTAATCATGTACAAGCAACTGAAGAAACAACTTCAGTTCCCCTGGTATTGACAACACAAAAAGTACCGAACTACAATTAAACCACAATAATTGTGAATCAACAGATACTGAAAGTGATACAGATAATACCATCTCAGTAAACATGATAACAGTCGAAAACGACTATGAACCTATCATATATGAACAACTCTTTAGCTCACACATATACGAAAATCAATAGGAACTTCTTCATGATCATTACACTAGACCCATTAATAAAAATACACGAACTACACAAGAAGTAAACGAAATTATTACTGTAATTAAACCTGATAAAAAAGACGAAGTACAATGCTCAAACACAAAACATATTTATCAAAACATACAAAAAGAAAAACCCAGAGAAAAATTTTGAACAATCCCATTTCTCTTAGAGAGTCCACGAAGTATAGAATTTCAACCACCAGATCTTGAAATTGATTCTTTAATCAAATATCATTAACATCAAATATCATTAACAGCAGAATCAAATATCATTAACATTCCCTCATGGAATGAAATCAAAACACTGCATCCGAATTTAACACCTCTTGAAACATCTAGTAAATTAGCAACAGCACAAGGATCAACTTTAGTAAATTATGGAAGAATCCAACTATTCCTTGTTCCCACAAGAACAATGGAACAAAACAAGATTTTGAACAAGCCATTCAAACAAACATTTCATATTACTGATATTAACACAATATCATTGGCATACCGTTTACAACTAAATATATACCAACAATAAACATCTTAAATAGTAAAATCCATATCAAAGATAAATATACAAAAAAAAACGAAAAACACAGCCTTAACATTCTTCCAAAGATTAAACAAACAACCACCATTTTTCTCAAAATTTTACCCCATTTATAATGAAGAACGGAAACACCTGAAACCACTATCAGGAAACGTATATAACTTTTCAATAAAACAAGTTCATCAGTATGACAAAAGTCAAAACAAACAACAACTTTTCATGTCAGATTTCGAATTTGAACCCATTCACAAATTTTTCAAAATTACAATCTCATCCATAAAATACTTGAAAAACACAAATTCCGATATTATTTCACTACACGTGTATAATAATACACCATATCAAATAACATTACCTTAGGACTCTTAAGATATTGTGAAACAAATGCTACAACTTCACCTATAAATGAAATATCATATCGAGTAAATAATATATTACAACTATTAGATATTTGTCAATCAACAATTCTTGACGAAGAATTATCCATAAATGATATAATAAGTAACGAAAAAAAAACACTGATTACTTCACAAAAACACCATATTTTAAACCAACATTTAATATAACAAATTATACAAAAGAACAACAAAAATTTTTAACAATGTTTAATTTTCAACATTCACAAATAACGCAAAGTGAATTTGACAAATTAGCTAAACAACTGATAAAATTTTCAACAGTCTACGCAACATCAAAATTTGACGTTGGAAAAACTAGTTCATCACTACACCCTCCATTAAAAGATGACGCAGTTTTCAAAAAACAAAGAGCAAGTAAAGTACCGATTCACTTACACGACAAGGTAAATAGGTTACTTGATATTTTAGAACAATACGAAATTATATCACCAGTAAATAAAGAAGAACAACCAAAAGGTAATACCTTCATCAAACCTGCTATCATTCTAGCAAAAGGTGAATCATCAAAAATAGTTTTAGACGCTAGATATCTCAATTCACTAATTGACGAATCAAAATGTAATTGGCCCATTGAACCAATACAAGTTATCTTTACAAAGATAAATGGTAAGTACTTCATAACCACAGACATGAATAGTGCTTACAATCAAATGCCACTAGCTAGATGAACAATCACGACGATTAACACAATTTGTATTTGGAAATCAGCAATACTAATTAAATCGAATATTCTATGGAATATCCATAGGACCAGCAGCTTTTTCAAATTTCATGAGTAAATTTTTAGACCACTAAAACTCAAGAAAAATGCAATCACATATTTAGGTGTTGTTTTCATGCAATCACAAACTAAAGACGAAATGTTTACAGTTTTGGAACAATATCATAAAATATTTCAGAATGAAAATCTGAAAGCAGCCCCCGATAAATCACATTTCTTCTTAACACGCGTTAAATTTTTAGGACATAATTTTGAACGAAACACTATCACTCCATTAAAATCACGCATTGATGCAATTCAAAAACTTCAACCACCTAAAAATAAAAAGAAAATCCAAGAATTCCTTGGAATGTTGAATTTCTTAAGTAAATATGTGTACAAAATGCAATTATACTTATGACCTTTCTATAACATCCTCAGACAACAAAATAATTTTGAATGGACCACTGAATATCAAACACGATTTGAAGAAAATAAAAAACTTTTGACAGAACAAATTTCAAACACAATTCAAGATCCAAACCGACCATTCTATGCAATGCGCGATGCTTCAAATTTTGGCATCGGCGCAGCATTATTACAATCACATAGTGGAACAAATAAATTGAATCTTATATCAGCAATTTCACGATTATTCACACGAGGCGAGCTACGACTCTCTATTCTAATGAGAGAATGTACAGCTATAATATACACACTTACAGAATATGAATTTCTGATACTTGGATCAAAACATCCAACAGTTCTTTTTACAGATCACAAACCAGTTATATTTCTTTTTACACAAAAATCAAATCCAAACTATAGAGTTTACAGATTTCAATAATTTCTAATCAAATTCCCAAGCTTAGATAAACTTAATCACAAAACTTAGACAAAACATGAAAGCAGCCCCAAGACAAATCACATTTTTTTCTAACCCGCGTAAAGTTTCTTGGACACATTTTCAGCTTTCATGAGTAAAATTTTTAGACCACTTATACTCAAGAAAATTGCAATCACATACTTAGACGATGTTTTCATGCAATCATAAACTAAAGATGAAATGTTTATAATTTTAGAACAGTATCATCAAATACTCAAAAATGAAAACATGAAAGCAGCCCCAGACAAATCACATTTTTTCTAAACCGCGTAAAGTTTCTTGGACACATAATTGAAAGAAACACTATAACTCCTTTAAAATCACGCATAGATGCAATTCAAAAACTTCAACCACCCACAAGTAAGAAGAAAATCCAAAAATTCCTTGGAATGTTAAATTTCCTAAGTAAATATGTATACAAAATGCAATTATACTTAAGACCTTTCTACAACATCCTTAGACAGCAAAATAACTTTGAATGGACTACCGAACATCAAACACGATTTGAAGAAATTAAAAAACTGCTAACAGAACAAATATCAAATACAATCCCAGATCCAAATCAACAATTCTATGCAATGTGCGATGCTTCGAATTTTGGCATTGGCGCAGCATTACTACAATCACACAGTGGAACAAATAATAAAAATCTCATATCAGCAATTTCTCGGTTATTTACACAAGCCGAACTACGACTCTTTACTCTTATGAGAGAATGCACAGCTATAATATACACACTTACAGAATATGAATTTCTGATACTTGGATCAAAAGACCCAACAGTTTATTTATAGATCATAAACCAATTATATTCTTTTCACACAAAAATCAAATCCTAATCATAGAGTTTATAGATTTCAATTAATTTTAATGAAATTCCCAAATTACATATAGTTTGGCCAGCAGGAAAAAATCTTGCATTACCAGATACATTAAGTAGAAATGCGCCACTTGAACTACATACACGAAAAACTACAGTTGAAATACCAAAAAATATCAAATTCGCTCTCGCAAAAGATGAAACATCACCCCAATTAGAATGCAAAAACGCAGCAAAAACTGACATTAATCAATCACAAATAAATAATCTACGATATTTTCCACTCTACCTAGATTGCTAAAATTATCACTATGAAGTTGATTTATTAGGTACATCTACCTACTCACAATGGATAAAAAATAATACTCAACAAAAGAAAATAAAACAACAACCGCATAAAAAACACCTTTTTCCATCAATTGAAAAAGAAAATTTGACCGAACAAATAAATTTATCAGGACCACAAACAAATGATTCAAAATACACAATAAATCAAGTTTTTAACCTCCATGACCCACTTGACACAATTCCCCTATCAAAACTGGAAATTGATAATGTTTTTCTCCCACCAACAGAAAAAATTACCCTTGAACTTTTAGAACAATTTTGACCCAGTAATTATACAACTCAAATCATGGCACAAATATAAAACAAAACCAGCAAAAGCTGATACAGAATTACTAAAACCTTGATCCCGTCATTAGACAACTCAAACCATGGCACAAATAAAAAACGAAGCCAACAAAAGCCTATACAAAACTTTTATTTCTCTAATGCACCAATTTGGATCAAAGTATTATGCAACGATTGTATGATATGCCAATTAAATAAACCCTATCCAAATCAAAAACGAATAGCAGAAAAACTAAATTTTGTTTATCTGCGATTTGTTTTTCATTTGTATAGGGTCTTTACTTTAATCGCAGAATATCATTTGACACAAAAGGACCAATTTCACCATCCTCAGAAGGAAACTCATATAGAATGGTAATTGTTGATGAATTTACACATTATGTAGCATTTAACCCAGTACCCCATTGTAACGCTTATTATGCCTTACAACACTCTACGAACACCGGATAGCTAAATTTAGATTACCCGAAGTTTTAGTCACAGACAATGGCATGAATTTATTAATAATGAAATCATCACATTATGCCACTTATATAACATCAAACATAAACCACGTACATCTCATGGACCTTGGACAATTGGATTAGTCGAAAGTATGAACCGTTCGTTACAAAAATACCTCAGATGTATCATTAATGGAAATGATACACGATACACAGAATGGTCAGCAGAGGTAAAATTATTTCCCTCATCATACAATTCACAATTAACGACAACTTTAGGAATGTCACCATATGAAATGGTTTTTAATCAAAAACCAAAAAAACCAATTATGTTCACAGCAATTGCTCACAAAAACGCACAAGGACATTGCAAACCAAATAAAGATTCAATTTGCTATAATCTACCATTACACACACACAATGAAGATCATTTTAATCACCCACAAATTCTCCAAGTAGCCTCCGGCACACATACCGAATGGATTTTAAAAAGAGATAAAAAGCACAATGAAAACTACCAAAAAGTAACAAAGAAAATGTTACAAAGGCAAAACAATAACAGCCAAATTAATTCACGTTTTATGCCAGCCACAGATTTAAAAATTGGAACATTTGTCTGAGTACCTAATTTTAATACAAAAAAGGAATCACCAAAAAATTGCAACTTCAAAAAAGACCATACCAAATAATTGCCAAACCCACTGAGGTACCATACAATCCCACAGATTCAATTAAAAAAGAAATTGTTGAACATCGTAACAATTTATTACCTTACTACCCGAAAGAATACGCATTACGCGAATTAACTCAATTATATTCTTTTACAGGTTTGAAATTTATTCAAAACAATACATATACAGAACAAGAAACAAATGTACATGACGACATTCATCATAAACAAAATCAAAAACAAAACACAACTCATAAAAATATAAAAACACCAGACACAAAAATATCTCAAAAAGAAAGAAAAGGAAAATGATAGAAAAAATCTTACCACAAGAACAATTAGAGAAATCAGAACACAGAGAATTATCACGACTTAGAAATCAACCACGTAAAAATTACAAAACATTCATCCCACAATCTAAAATATTAAAGAAAGTTGAATTTCAAAAACAACTTTAATTTTAAAAACAATAATTCGTACACCTCTAAATCATTTTGAACTTTTACATTTTCATGATAACATGCTGAAACATACGCAACAATTCGATTTCAAAATAAGCCAATAGGATTCACTAAAATCCGTCACCTTCAATATCTCTAACACGAACCTACTAGCCGATAGATATTAATCTCCAGGTATATCTATAACTATAAATATACAACCTCCAGGTCAAAAATAAGCAACTTGCTAAAACTTGACAACTAAAATAAACACCACCATAATATTACAACCCTCCCCTATCAAATAATGCAAAGATCAACAGTATTTTCTCAACTTGGACCTCAAAACACCTCCAACCAAAAATGGCAAATTAGCCTAAAGTAAAAAAAGTACCATAATCATTTGGCCTAAAGTACAAATATTTCAAAAATACCCCAGATTACCCAACCAATAAAAACAAAGCAAAGAAGACATCCCGAGCACCATAAAATTAGCCTCCGACAATTTTTCACAAAACTCAACCCACTTGTCAAAAATCAAGTGGGTTGATCAAAGTCAAAAAACTCAACCCACTTGTCACTTAAATTTTGCCCCAGAAGTTCAAAAAATATTCGACGAACGAATCATTTCTTAAATACTTCTCTCTTTAACAGTCAATACTTTAAAAAATATAACCATAAACTTTTTCATAAAACTTTTCATTCTATTTAAACTTTTGCTAATTTTTTTATTGAAACTTTTAAAGCCCTAATAATCCTTTTAATAATTTTTTGCAATATTTTTTTAATTTTCTACTCCCTATTTGAAATATATCTTCAATTTTCCCAAATCATTGACCACATTTACAGGTACGATAATTCAAAGTTTATTTAAACGAACAATTTTTATAAGAACAGATATTTTTTTACTATTCGTAATTTTTATCACACTTTTATCATCATTATTTATGACAATGTGCAAATGTGTAAAAAAGGCCATAGTCACATTCGCCTTAGCAATAATTTTTTAAATTCTTTTCATCGAAGAATATTACAATAAACATAAATCTTCCCACTAAGAAACAGATTAATTGGACACATTTCCAAAATTGCTAAGCAACCACCACCAAAACAGTCTTCACCAACATCTTCCCAAGAAAACCCAATCATACCTACAACTACCCAAAACCCCCAAACATCCACACGAATTTCTTTTCAAGATAACCCGTACACTCTCGAAGAACGACACGCCCGCTTATCCGAACCACTAGAACCGGTTCAGCGACAAGCATCCCTAAGTGAACCAAAACATAATTTGTACCCCACAAGACTTAAATCGAATAAGACATACTAGTCAAAATCAAAATACAGTTGAAGTAAATAGACAAATTATACATCCGCGAAGAAATAGAAATTTTCAAACCCCAGAGTTCATTTTGATATACCCCAATCACCAACACCAACTACTTCAGAAGTTTCAAGCAGTACACTACCAGAAACTCCCACACTCCTTTCACAACATAGCACCTCAAATATACCCTCAGACTACCTAGGTTCAACCCCCACTTCACAACAAATCCGACAAAACCCTTTTAATCTCCCAGATACCACAGAAAGACCACCATATTGGACAACACACTCATATACACAAGGTGAACCGAACATAGTAAATGAACCAAAAGATTTTTCTTCTAATACAACGCTATCATCATTACCAGAAACACTATCACTCCCGTCAACACCATCATTAAGTCAAATCTCACCGACACTTTCCCTTTAAATTTCCCAAACAACCTCGACGCTAGATATCGAGAACAATCATCGTCAAACATCCCTTTACGATTAGATTGGAACACTTTTGTAGCACCTTCCCCACTATTTGGACAACATCAAGAAAGTAACTGACTCCATAGTTGGGCACTTAAAAGACTACAATAAAGACGATAGATATTAATCTCCAGGTATATCTATAACTATAAATATACAACCTCCAGGTCAAAAATAAGCAAAAAAAAGAAACACCACCATAATATTACAACCCTCCCCTATCAAATAATGCAAAGATCAACAATATTTTCTCAACTTGGACCTCAAATATACCCTCAGACTACCTAGGTTCAACCCCCACTTCTCAGCAAATCCGACAAAACCCTTTTAATCTCCCAGATACCACAGAAAGACCACCATATTGGACAACACACTCATATACACAAGATGAACCGAACATAATAAATGAACCAATAGATATTTCTTCTGATACAACGCTATCATCATTACCAGAAACACTATCACTCCCGTCAACACCATCATTAAGTCAAGTCTCACCGACACTTTCCCTTTAAATTTCCCAAACAACCTCGACGCTAGATATCGAGAACAATCATCGTCAAACATCCCTTTACGATTAGATTGGAACACTTTTGTAGCACCTTCCCCACTATTTTGACAACATCAAGAAAATAACTGACTCAATAGTTGGGCACTTAATAGACTACAATAAAGACAGGATATCCACGACGATATCCGAGAACATAACATTCAAATACTTCAACAAAATAGTCTCCAATTAAAATTTGAAATCACAGTCAGACTTAACAATATTGCTCAACACCCTTTTCCCCTAAGTCCGCCAAACATAACAGCTCAATCACTACCCCCTCCATTTATAACAATTGAAGTAATATATAAATACGATAGATACACCAAAAACACAATTAGATATATTACATTTTATAACCCATACTCCGGATTATCATACACATGTATATTCTAAAAATATTAACATTTCAACACATCCTTTTTATAATATATTCCGACCAAAACAGAAATCCATCTCCTCGCACAGGACTTCAGGATTTATTAGTAACACACTATGATTGTGAAGAAAACGAACAAGAAACACTACACAAGTATGCAATAAATCAAGTAACACAATGCGAAACAGAACCACAAGCTATAGAAACTACAAATGTAATAGCAACATTGTATTCAAAAGCCCGAGCAACAACAGTCTGAGCAACATAAGTTTACAGCAACATTTTCCGAAAAGAAAGTACATTATTCACAAGTTTCCAACGGAAATAAAAACCGACTTGATCACGAATCTTTTCACCAGAGTAACATAGAAAGACTTTTACATCTAAACCCCGACGATTATCAAAACGAATTACTCAGACTAAGTTTAACAAGAAATAAAAACACAGACAGAAAAATACTAAATTTTCAAGTCTTTGCCGATTCTGTACATCAAGCAGAACTTGAACGATATCAAGGATATGTTCAATTAGACGAAAAATACTCATATAATGGCGCACACGGACAATTAACTTATGATATACACGATAAACACTGGATACCACACATTGGAATAAATAATCCCTCAAACTGCAAAGCAGACACAAAAAATAAAGGATATCAAGAAATAATGTTTTTTGATTGGAAAATACAACTTGAAAAAATACAACTCACACGAGATTTAACTGATAACACCATGATCTATCAAGGAATTAGATTGCCTTGCAAAAATGATCAAGGTTATTGTGACCCTACAAAAAGAACACTGGCAACAATTGTTTGGTTTCCCGAAGATACATTCACAACATTTCAAGTAGCAAAAATACACGCTCGAATGATAAAATTTCATGAAAAATATTTTATACAATCAATTCCATACGAACAAGTGAACCCGTCTCACAAACAAAGCACTGATTTCAAAAACATTCAAGATATAGAAAATAAATTGACACGTTTTCAAATCTATCACGAAACAAAATTTGCATGTAAATGTCGCACTCCACTTTATAAAACACAATACTCTGAAATACTTGTCGAATACGAAAAAGGTTTCGACATGACCACTGGAAAAATAAAACTTGACCCTTACGCAACAAGTCACCCTTTTAACGAAGGCACATCATACGTCCCAATGAACCTCTATAAAAGCACAGGTAACCCTGGTGGAAAGCTAACACCATACGATAGTAAAAGCACACGTTTACTAGAATTATCACTAATGAATAGCACCTACTTTGGTAATATACATTATGATATTCACTTAGATATGAAATTAGACTACACAATTAGTAGAACTTTCCAAGAAATGTCACTTTCTGAATTAGAAACACTTCATCAACTATGCGAATTAGAAAGAACACAAATCTTACAATCACTCGCATTAGCAGTATTAAAAATACCCTACGCAGGATATTTTTAATCAGGAAGTAGGTCAAACTTTCTTGATTACGAAGGAAACATTTCATGGTTTTATACTTGCACCAAAAAATTATCACCATTATATGTTTTTGAAGATAAACGTTGTTATAAGAGAATCCCCATATTCTACAAAAATAAAGTACATTTTGTCAATACACTTTCAAGACGAACATATTTTGGGATACCGCAGTCCCATGTGGATCAAAAAATAGCCACAATGTCGTAAAGTTAAACCCTGACGAAGATAAATACTACCTACTTACACCGTATTCTACATTAATGCAACCACTAAAAAAGTTTTCACCAGAAAGTATCCGAGCTATCGCTCGTAACCGAAATATTGACTTACAGTCAATTGGAATATATTCTAAATCTGATATACAACTTCACATTATAACACAACAATTTCATGAATTACTAACACAAATGGACACAATACAACGACAATCAATCGACCAGAATTTAAGAAAACTTGCCGAAACCGCAGGATTTGCAGACATTTATACACAAGACTATAGCGGAAATTTTAAGGATATTAAAGATTACATATATTTAAGCGGTGAAAAATACAGACCACAAGATATTACAACCTCAAATGTTTTCAGTTTTGTAACCTTAAAAAATGAAAATCTCGCTTTTCTAGGATGGCCCTATTACACCTTAGAAAGATTAACTATCTTATACGCTATGTTTAATTTTATAGAATTTATTTTCTCACTGTTAAAATGAATCTATTACACATGCGCTATACACACACAAGTAAACGGCCAAGCAAGTGTAGCACGTATATTATTTGCAGGATTTTTTGGAATTTTCTCGTCATCAATCAATAAAATACTTCTAGCTGCACAAATAAAAGAATACAATACAAAAATATCCACAAGACCAAACACATATGACGAAGAACATAATAATGTAGATACAACACCTACAGCACCACAGATACCAACCCTACCACAAAACCATCCATTATCATTAGTTCCCCGAAACATAGCAATCACAAATAATCCAAATTTCAGACCAAATACAACACAAAGTCCCATTCAACACATAATGACACATCATTCACAAAATGATAATACATATGAACAAATTATCGAACAACTTCATACCACCACTTTTCAGTCTCAAAATAATTATTTTTTTAGCCCACGATGAGCCGACAAATTGGATCCCTCCATCGCTCAAATTCCCATCCAGCCAACCTCCAAACTCAAATCCCAATTATCACTCTTTTTGCTTTCCCGCCACCCGATTCTCCAGTTATTAATATACCATCAAGCATGAATTCTGATACTAACTCAGATTTTCAGTTTTCATACCATCTCACAATTTAACAACTCCGATGTAGAAACTCCCGACGAATTCGCAGACTCCGAACCATCTCCCTCTACCCATACTCAGACAAACTCTTCAGCTTTTTCAAAACCCCCCTTTCGACCCATCCAAACCAGTCATCCACTCCCATCCCTTTCCACTCCTTCTTACGCTTCCCAAGTAACCCCAACCTATTCTCCATTCAATTCCGATAGATCGCATAATAACTGCCCAGATAACATTCAAATTTCCAAAGAACTTGACAATTTTAATACACTACAACAACAATTAACATACCGCCACACTCTTACGATACATCAACTATCATCAACAGTAATATCATGAAATCCACAAACACCTACACCACTTTCAGATTAAACTCCATCATTAGCTCAATCATCCACATCCACCGAAACACCTACCAGCACTAACCGAGCTTAACGGATTTTTAAACGAAAATTCCCAAATGACCCATTTACAACCAAACCCGGAACAGCCAGAGAATATATCAACCACCCAGATCACACAAACACAAAAAATTACCTTCAAATAACCCTACCCTCATTTCCACAATATACCTTAAATACTTCTACCACTAGTAATGAAACACAGAATTTTGTTGATGAGCACGTTTTAATGCCAACACTTCATTGGACAGCCTACTACAACTATACTAACCCCCTTTATCTACCACTCACTAATACTAATGAAAATATCGAGAGAAACAAAAATATACTATATAGACTCACCACATCATTAACAACTCGACAATTTATATACGTTGGATATAAAAAATTATTGAAAACATTCACCGCACCCCGAGCTAACGATTACTCAGTTGAATACTACAATCAAAATATCACCCGTCCTAACCAAGATCAATTTCTAGACGAAGACCGCTTTGCAAACCCGCAACTAACCGAAAGTTTTTTCAATAAAAAACCATACCTATTTACACTTAATTTTTTTGACAAAAAGCACGATCATATAATTTCAGAAGCACTAGTTGACATACAAGCATATGAAAGCTTCTATGATCAATTTCAGTTATTTTCACTAACCTTTCACTTTCTTTCACCACAGGAACGCATTTTGCACTGTTCCCATGATATAATGTTACGCACTAAACAAACGCACACTTACACATATTATCGTTTTATACAAAACCATTTTGATTTACACACACCATCACGACAACCTCACCACCGTTTTCAGTTTATTAACTCAAAATACAGGTCACCATTCTTTCTTAATTTTACATATTGCATTAAAAATATTAACCTTCAAGGCATCCTCCGCAACTACGACCCAGTTACCCAAATGTATATATTTTGTCCCATCACGAAGACCTTCAATGATGAAGAATCAAGACCCTTCATTATCCCGCATGAATTCATACAACCTATCGAAATACCCATACTAGAAGTTATTCATAACACTAAATATAATCATAAAATTTACAACCTAATCCAAAACACACCTCATGAATTCGCAGTAGGCCCAGAAGAACTAAACAACATCAACGCACTTCAATTGCTTTGGCCACTGCTACAACTTAAAAATGTTATACGCATACTAGCCAAGTTAGTAACAACATCAGACTTGATTCACGACATCGTCCCACATGACTTTTTCCCAGATGAATAGGGTAAATATGAATTAAAATTATTTTAACTAATAAATTCAAAATTGTACTAACCATTTTCTATCAATGTTTAAGTTATTCTTTTAGTCTTTACACCACAATCATCTACAAAACAGAAAAAAGACAAATAAAATTACAAACTTGTTAATTTATAATAAAACTCTTAAATATCTCGCACTAAATACTGTAGTAAAATTCATACCCAATGTAGTAATTTCATTTATAAATTATTTCCCCAAGAAGCAGTAAAATTAATACAATAAAAATTTATAATTTTAAACTTCCCCAAAAGCAATAAAATTCAATTTCTAAGCAATAAATTCATAAAATGAGAAAGCAGTACTAACTTTTTCAATATTTTCATTCATTCGCACAAGAGTTCTATCCAAACTCGCACAGCTCGCCCACGAAGAACTGTTTAGACAATGATTTTATGTTTCAAGTTTTCACTAACAACAACTCAAACAAGCAATAACAAGTTTCAAACTTTTCTTTAACCCAGTTGGAAAGGAACTATATACTAAATCAAACTAACCAACGCAGCTTACTAAACACCACAAATCCAAAAATAAAAGAAAAGAAAACCAACGGTACCCAAACCGGATTAACCCAGCTTAAAACTGGATAATTTATTCTTTTGAAGACTATTATAAAGTCTAAGAAAGAAATAATAAAACACAAAAAAGTCGCAAGACAAACCCATACCAAAAACAATTTGATTTTTGAAAAAAGGACACAACCAAAATAACATAAGAAAGACCAACATAAACCCAACATAAAACGTTATCACAAAACAGGACCTCTGAAAGAAACAGCATGAAATCATACTCCCACTCCTGGCCTAACCCACCAGAGAAGGACGTCCTGAGCATGCTTACAGCAGGCCCAAACCACCGCGCTACATCCACGCTTTGTGACCACACTTCAATTTTTAATAAGAGGTACTCACGGGTGAGTACCTCTTCAAAATAACTCTTCAAATAAAATAAAACGCTTTTGTGAAAACAACCAACTAAGATCATGACTAAAAACCAAACTAACAAAAATTTATAAAATGTAAATCATAATATGCAGTATATAGATCATACAAAACAACAAAGACGAACATCTAAAGACTAGACGATCCCTTCACACTCGAACAAAAGAATGGCTAAACACATTGAGCCTAGCAAAGACTAGTTAAACACCCTGAGACTAGTAGATATAAGAGTAAGATTAGGATCGGTATTAGACTAAGAAGTTGCACGAATCTATCCGGCCGAAAAAAAGATAGCGTGACGAGTAGACGGTGTACCCTATCCGAAATTACTCTATGAGTTATACCACATAAGACTTACCTCAATATTGTATCCCGAAGTAAAACCCCTGTGGCTATCGAGTTTTGGTCACTTACTTTCATGATAGGGGAAAATCCACAGGGGCAGCGACTCCCTCTGTGTCAGTTTCCAAATTAAACTTGAAATCATTATTTTCATCATTATAGCAGAAGCTGCCGGGCTCTTAAGTTGAAGTATAACCCGATACCTCTAAGCAAACTTATTTCTTTTCATTTTTTGGAATTAACCCACAACAATAGTTTTCGTGAAAAAGAAAACTTTTGAAAATGCTAGTTCGGAGTTTGATCTAATCCGTAAATTAATTTTTTGGCAGCACAGGGAAAAATTAAAAAAAAATCTCGAAGATGGCAAAACCGTCTTATCTTTTCCGCGTTTCAAATGCTAACGGGAATGATTGCCATGTAATGATGTTGAGCTCCAAATAAATCTAGAGCTCTTAAATTTAATCTTCAGTAAATTTCCAGGTTATCTGGAGTGTTCGATGGGCGCGATAAAATTTAACTGCCATTGCTTTGAAGTTAAAAAGTAACGTCATACTTGATGACTAAAATTGCTCCCGATAAAAGGAATATAGTATCTCATATATTAGGCATTAATACGGTACATTTCGCTTTAAATCCGACAAAGGTAAGTGAATTAATCGGGAAGTTCAGAATAAAGCCCACCAAAAGGTAGGCAGCAAAGGTTGCTTTGTTTTATCATTTTATAAAAGCGACCAACCAGCATGCGAAATGTGAGATGATTTTGAAGGGTGGCGGAATGCTGTTCAAAGAATCTATAGTGCAAGAGTTGCTAAAAAGGTTAAAATTGTTGTTCATGGCTGAAATGTATTCTGCCATTCTTCGGCCATCTCTCTCAAGGACGACCGACTTTCAAAGAAAGGATGGATTTTTTATGCTCGGGTTGTTCTTTTTTCTCCAGACGAATTTCTACTTTCGAACTAGCAACTTTTGACCGATTTTGGTTTATCATTCGAAAAGTATAATTCGATGGTCAAACGAGGTTTCCTGCTAAGTCTTAGTTCTGCCCGCTGACTAAGAATTTGTTTAGAACTATCGCGGTTGAAGAGAAGGCCTCCTCAATTCGCGTTTTTTGACTCATGTCAGCTGTGAAATTGAGAAGCTGATTGACAGTCAAGAACATGTAGATGTCCAACAGCTTCTTGACTGGACGCTCTTTCATTTCATCACCATCGGTGACGCTTGGAAACGACAACTCCCAGAAATTGGATTGTGAAACGACAACGCTGTGAAACGACAAATTTACTTTGAAACGATTGTGAAGGATTGTGAAAGAGAGAAGGGACAGCTTCTGGAAGCGTATATTTCAAGAGCATGCTCCCACTCTCATACGCCGTACAAAATGGAGCCAGCCAGCAGACGGGATTTTAGTCCACGACATCGTTTGGATGCTCGCGGATTTTACTCCAAGAGGAGCTTGGCCGCCAGGACGAGTGACAGAAATATTCACCAGATCTGATGGCACAGAATGTTCGTGTGTGGTAAAAACAGGGCTATGCAAATTAACCAGGCCCCTCGTAAAATTGGCTTTAGGTTGTACGAAGGAAACTTATAAACAGCTCCCCGAGGACGATAGTGTTTAATAATCTAGTTCTTTGGTGTTGATTCAAAATTGAATTCTATTAATGATGTAATTGTATGCCCGCGCATTAGATTCTTGATTACTCAAATAAAAGCGATCGATCTATATTTTTCCAATCAGTTTTTATCCCAGTGGCAGGCAATCACTGGTCACTTTCTGAAAAAAGGAAAGCTCCAGTCAATTGCAGATCAATCTTTTACTCAATTTTCACATCAACAAAATACAGATCAACGACAAATCATGGTGGCAAATTGTTCATGATTGATGAAATACGCGATGTACATATATGCCAGATAAATTCAAAAAACCCTGAATTTTTTCTATCAACAAGTTTCTTTGAAGCACTTTTTTCTTTGTTTCCACAGAAGAATAAGAAACATCACTCAAATCAAAAATTTACACACTTTTAAATGACTTAAGACAAAAGATTTTTGATGAAAACACTTCGTGCTTCGTATTGTAGTGTTTTAGTATTTGAATTCACTGTTCATTTTTTTGTGTTTTTTTTTCAATTTTCTTGGTTTTGAATTATGGTAATTTAATATAACATCTTAAAAAAAGCTTGAAGCGCAGGGCAAAACTATTAGCTTAGGTTTGTTTTTCAAAGTAACCAATTAAAAATCCGCACTTAAAAATACACGAATTGTAATTTCATTTTCATTTGGCAAACCTAAAAAGCTCTTTTCAATTCTTTCGTTTCACTAGTAAAATATTCATAAAGTATCAGAAAGTTTCAAAAAGTTTCACAGGTCATTTATATATAGCATTTAGATGTAAAATAAAATTCTCAACATATCGTTGGTTCCTAAAATTCTCATCTTTTGATTGGTTCTCAATCTTTGTTTTCTCCTTTAATAATTCAAAAGTTTATTGTTCTACAGTCACTAGATTGGTAGAATAACGTACAATAATTTTAATTGTCTTCAGAAACGGTGCAATCTTGTGTCAACCTACAATACAGACAACAAAAAACTCTGCTCTGCTACAAAATTTCTACTCCTGTTACTTCTACCAGATGCGTATCGACCTTTCATTTTTTAAATTACTTTAGCGAGTTACTTAGAAGCTCTACTGAAGCTTTTTGCCGGTCAACCTTCAGCTTTTCTCATGTTTAGCAGACACACCGCTGTTTCTACAGCTGGTTCAAGATCTTGCTCATCTTTCACTTTCTGCTTGACGTCCTCCATTTTCCCTAGTCTTTCGGTGAAACACAACGCCGCATTTAGAGCTAGCTCTGTCTAGCAACCCACTGCTTTTCGCGGGTCTGAGCCCCCAGTTTGTTTCGCTAAAACACTTTGCTACTTCGAATCTAGTTCTGCTTAGCTTGCCCTTTGGTTTCGCTGGTAGTTTTACGGCTCTCTTCAAGTTTCTTTGAAACACATCCGATCTCAAAGCTAGTTCAACCTAGCTGGCCCGTGCCCTATTTCAACCTAGCTTGCTGGTCATCATCCGACATCCTTCGTGTTTCGCAGAAAGGCATCAATTTTGAAGATAGATAGCCTAACTTGCTCCTTGCTTCCGCTGGTTGTTTTCCGGCATATCTCGTGTTTCTCAGGAACACGCCCAGTTCCAAAGCTAGTTCCATCATCTTGCCTTTTTCTGGTCATCAACAGGTATTCTTCGTGTTTCCCTAAAACTCATCTACTTCAAAGCTGGTTCTGTCTAGCTTAATTCTGCTGCCTTGGTCGTTTTCCGTCTTCCTTCGTGTTTCTCAGAAACACACCCGATTCCATGGCTGGACTCACCTAGCTTGCCCCTTGCTTTCACTAGTCACTTTCGGGCTTATTTCATGTTTCTCAGGAAGGCACCCGACTCTAAAGCTAGTTTTACCTTGCTTGCCTATCGTTTTCGATAGTCATAAGCCGGCATTTTCGTGTTTCGCAGAAACCCATATACTTTGAAGCTATTTGGCCTAGCTTGCTTCTTGCTTTTGCAGATCGTTTTCTAGCTTATCTCGCGTTTCTCAGAACCACACCTGATTCAAAGGCTGGTTCCACCTAGCTTACTTTTTGTTTTGGCGGGTCATCATCCGGTATCTTCATGTTTCCCGGCAGTTGAAAAGCCATCGAAAGAGTGAGTTTAAAAAAGGCACAGCCCACCTGACCCTAAGTCATTTTTGAGCTTTAATTTGCAGTTGTTGCTCTAAGCCACACAAATCGTTGAGCCATTCCTCCTTTTTGATTATGCAAAAAATATGAATTCTTGCTTTCATCACTTCTAAACAATGTTTGCGGATGAATTAAGTATGATTTCGAAAATCCTGTTTTGCTTCTTCCGCATTCAGTCCAGAAAAAACCGAAACAAATAATACTCGATCTAAAAGTTTCTAATAGTATCTGAATGCCGAATCATTATTGCATTTGAAGAGTGTAAAAGCAACTTTGCTAGGCTGGTGAAATGCACTTCACCCAACGTTCCCTAAGCCCACATGAAAAGCACAGGTATGTTAAAAAAGCTCCGGAAAATATTTTCCCGTGACGAAGAAACCCTTAAAAGGACAAAAAAATTTTCGGCTGTTATGGTTGCTGCTTACGGTATTGTTAATACCATACGATAAGACGTTCTTAGAAGGGAAATTCTAACATGACTTTTTAGTTTATTATTTTGTTGTTTATACGTTTTTTACAAAGTTGAATGCATCTTCCTCGTTTTTCTGGTTTTTTGAACGAGTAAAAAGATCATTACGAGGCCAAATTGTATATTTTTTCGGCACATTTGTGGGCCGCGGATTCCGCAACAAGCAAATATAGCTAGTTGTTCTGGATTCCGCAAAGGTAGGTGGATTCCACAAAATGTAAGTGGAATCCGCATAAATTGTAAGCGGAATCCGCAATTGTATGCGGATTCCGCAAACTGTAAGTGGATTCAGAATTTTGTTTATTACTGAACTTGCATATGAACAAGTAAAAGCTAGAGCTGCAATTTTTATCTATAGCGATGCAGAATTTAAAGGCAAGGACTTAACCCTTGTCAGTGGAATCCACAAACAAATCTCAAAACATTTGTAAACTAAATCGGTGGATGTCACCTTTTAGTATTTTGGAAACACAACACCGAAAAAGTTCAAAGTTTGGAGTCAATGGGTTGAGAGTGTATGGAAATACAACACACAGTATATCGTCAAATTAGGTCAGTATTTGGGATTGCTTCAATCCCAAATACTGATTTTGGAAGCTTAACGCCGAATAAATTCAATATCTGTAGTCATTGTCATGAGAGTGTTTGGAAACACTACGCACAGCATATCGCCGAATTAGGTCAGTGTTTGGGATTGCATAAATCCCAAATACTGCTCAGTATTTGGGATTCCATTACTCCCAAACACTGATGATTCCGATTTAACCCCGTAAAAAACAGTCCAATAGAAAATAGTCCAGAAAATCGTGTAATGAGGAGAAAAAACAGTCCCAATACAAAATAGTCCATTGTAAGGTCGACGGTGGGCGATAAACGGCTCTAAATTTTGTATTAAGTCCTAACTTCTGTTGGTAAGCTCGCAATACGTTGGCGCGACTGCGGTGATCACTATCTTGTTCTTTATGTTTATTGAAGAAAGGACAATTTTCGGCCTATCGGCTTGTTAAAACAGTTACTACTTGGGACTGTTTTTGGGAATGTTTTGTATCAGACTGTTTTTTCGTTTCATTTTCAAATTTTTCCGGGCTGTTTTGTATTGGACTGTTTTGTATTGGACTGTTTCGTACAGACACGGTGCTCACAAAATCCTCGTTAGTCATATTGTCGTACAAAATCGAAGCATATAGAATTTCACAGGAATTAAATTAAAACTTTAGGGCAAAATTTGCGGGAATCAAATCTCTAGTAGAATTTTTTCACAGTTTTGTCAAGGTCACAAACACCTAGGACACAAACTTATTTGATCGTTGAATTAGTCTTCCTCTGGAAGGGCTGTTCTAACAAGGCGTATTATGCTAGGGGGAGGGGGCTGGAAATAAAGAGTTTTGATTCCACTCATCAATTTATTGAGAAGAAATTAGTAATACTAAGTTAGAAGAAACTGTTAACATACCGATTTAAAAACAAAATTGTTCGATTCCAAGCGATGATTATCTTCATGAATGGCTTCACAACTCGGATGATACGTAATCGTTTTTTGAGGATAACACCAAAAAAAATTTCTGAAGTTTTTATTACAATGACAAAAGCATGTGGAAACAATTTTGATTAAACATGAAATAAACTGATCAGGTCTATTTGCTTATTTGCAAGTTAAGCGTAAAATAGTGAAGTGTAAAAATAGACAAATTGGAGTTAATTTTGTTTATAATCAGGGGCGGAATTAGGAATGAGCCGGAGGAAATTGTCTGTGGCACAACGCAGGTAGTCGCACACATAAACTTTACTGTGACCATGGCAAACAATTTGTGGTAAAATTTTAAGTTGTAATAAAACTTTAAGCTATTAGTGGCAAAATAATGAGCCGGAAAATAATTTGCCACTAAGTCAAAGTCATCATCAAAAATATTGATCAATCCAATTGTTCCAATCAGCTGAGCAGAAAAATAGAAGCATTTAATCAGCATAAATTTCCGTCCTCCATCAGTTTAAAATTGGACATCTGCCTTTCTCGTGTTTAACAAGCATCGCGCGGAAGTCTTCTTCATTCCGTGGCTATACAAGTTCAAGCTTCACAAGACAACAAACCATTCGCAAAGTCAACTTTAAAAAACTGCGTCAAAAGCGTAGGAACTATACAACAGCCATCAAAAGGATAAGACAATTGAAAAACATTGCGGGAGTAGTTCAATATTTAAAATGCGTAACGCAATAAACTAGCAGCACGCAAAAAGATAAGTGCGCCAATAAAGTTGAGTGCAAATGCGATAAGGTCATGATAAAGCTACCAAGCGGCCATGCCTCATCGGGCTTGGAACTTGACATAAAAAGTTTCGCGGACTTTTGATGCATGGCAAATCGACAGATCAAAGGAAACCGCACTTTTCTCTCATCTTTAGTGAGGAATGATGTTCCATCTGGTAAAAATCGTGGAAATCATGGGCTGCTAAAAATCATGGATGGTTTTTTTTATTCAAACCACTTTTACTAAATCTTGATCTTTTGGTCTGCATGTGGCCAGCCGAGTGTGCACAACACTATATTATTCTGCCATGAGTAATGCTAAAACTGCCTGTTTTATTATTCCGCACTACAAAACTGTTCCCAGTTGAGCTGAGAGAGCTAATTGGTTTTCATACACGACTCGAATCGCAACACTTTTATATTTTTGATACTATCATTCTAAAATCCATAGTTTTGCCAATATTTAATTTACCAAAAATTATCCGAGACCAATTAAAGGGCAGTCGAAACATTCAGGGATTTGCCCTGATACGAGCAGTCTTAATTTTGTATGAAAACGTTGCGACCCAAACATTGCAGTTTTCAGAAGTTCATTCTGAAAAGTACGATTTGAGTAAAGACAAGGTTCGAGTTTTCCAGATTTCATTTTTTTTAAAATCAATTCAACTTGCATATGAAACATATCATAAAAACTTCAAAACTAACTTTTACGCAATTTCAACTTTTACAGATTAAAATCTCGGCGTTATGTCGCGTAAAAGTTCGGATCTACTTAACAATCTCCCCCCCCCCCTCCCTTCCAGAAAGGGGGGAGGAGGTTGTTAAGTAGATCAAGTTAGTCGAATTTTGGACCAATCAGAATGCAGCAAAACTATCTCATTACAAAGCTCTAGCGCTAATTTACTGTATTTATTCATAGAAGAAGAGATTCTTAAGTAGGTACCATAGGGGGGGGGGATTGTTCAGTAATCCAAAAATTCTTGTCATTGTTGGAGTTGTCGCTTCAGAGAAATATTTTCAGCTGTTTTAAGTAAGCTTTTTTTTGTTCCCGCGCTGATAAAATTGAGATTAAAATTAGGTTATTTCATTTCTTATCGCAATATATTGTAGAAAAAACTACTTACGATAGCCCATTAAGTTAAAAAGAGTTTAAATGAATTCAGGCAATAGAAATGTTTTTTCTAACCGTAAGAAACCAACTAAACCCATTTTAAGTCACGTAACGTATTTTAATGGGCTGCCGTGATTGACATTTTGTACAATACTTGATGTGCATTAAAATTGATGATTTATTTGATGATTTCAATTGATTTCAAACTATTTGAGGCAATGAAAACATTTATTTAACCGTAAAAATCCGTCTAAAATCAATTTGAACCAATTTAAATGGGTTTTTGCAGGGCTAGCAACACTCATCAAAATCGCACAAAAAAAACTGAGCTTTAATTTGAAAAGATATTCCGACTGCGATTGTTTTTCGTAAAGTTATGAGGGTTTAAAGATTGCCATTTTGACCAATTTGGGACAATTAACGCGCGAAATAATTCGCGCTTTTAACGCGTAAGCAGAGATTTAATCCGTCTTAGAAAACGTTCCAAATTGAGTTGAAAGAAGCTTATTTGCCATTATTGATTTGTTACAAGGAGCGAAATCTATTGTTTTGTACTTTATATGGCGTGTGGGGTGGGGGATGGTTTTCATAGAAAATTTTTCAAATTTCAGAAAAGTTTTTCTTTTTATGATTTTGTTTCATTTAATTTTTTAATGTTGTTTATGTTATTACTGCTCCATAAACGTTAAAAGGCAGTCGGAACTTTCAGGGCTTCGCCCTGATACGAGCATCCTTGTTCATGTTTCTTTTGAAGGAAAAATTCAACGCGATAAGTGAAGAGCATACGTTATAACTTAAGTTCCAATTTTCTCTGTCATTTAATATAATCTGTTTATAATCTGTATAAAATAAATTTTAAAAATAATGTTAACAAATAAATTTTAATGGGATTAAATCAAATTTATTATTACCAAGATCCATATGAAAATATATGGAAAATAGTATCAGCAGTTATTTTGAACTGATTTAGAAACGATTAAAAATAGTTTTATATCTAAATTTTTGTATCAAAGTAAATCGATGTAAAATCTATTCAAATTGGATTTTTCTAGGTTTTTGCAACAATATCTGTATAAAACAGAATACAATTCATTTCTTGTTAGTGCGGGTTTCGCAATGTCAGGTTCTCGCTTGGAAGAACAAAATTACAACCAGTAAGTTTCATATTCAACTTCCGATAATCATTTTATTTATTCAGTTCAGCTTGAAAGTGTTTACAGAATTAACTATTTGTAATAATTTGGCTACAGCTCTTATCGCATTTTATTCTTACAACTAAAAATTCAGTAGCGAGGTGCACGGCTTTGAAAAATGGTTATCCATGCACAACAACAGATATCAAGTGTTTGTTTGAACTTGTAGTTGTCAGCGGACGCATTTCATCTCCTAAAAAACTTCAGAAAACACATTCGGTATTCAATAATTTGTTTTTTTAAGCAAACTATGTGATATGATGACATATCAGAAGATTCTGTGATTCTTGCAAGTTGACTGTTTCTTTGTGTTTGGCAGTATAGTTATCCTTTTGCACCGCCTATGACCAAGAGGTTCTTTTCACTTATAAGTGAATGAAGCCAGTTTTTTTAAATTGATTTAGTGAATCTGACAGACAGGAGGATTCCTAAATCTTTGCGACAGATTATAAAAGCCAGGAGAGATTCGATCCCGTCAGAGCATACGTTATAACTTAAGTTCCAATTTTCTCTGTCATTTAATATAATCTGTTTATAATCTGTATAAAATAAATTTTAAAAATAGTGTTAACAAATAAATTTTAATGGGATTAAAGCAAATTTATTATTACCAAGATCCATATGAAAATATATGGAAAATAGTATCAGCAGTTAATTTGAACTGATTTAGAACCGATTAAAAATAGTTTTATATCTAAATTTTTGTATCAAAGTAAATCGATGTAAAATCTATTCAAATTGGATTTTTCTAGGTTTTTGCAACAATATCTGTATAAAACAGAATACAATTCATTTCTTGTTAGTGCGGGTTTCGCAATGTCAGGTTCTCGCTTGGAAGAACAAAATTACAACCAGTAAGTTTCATATTCAACTTCCGATAATCATTTTATTTATTCAGTTCAGCTTGAAAGTGTTTACAGAATTAACTATTTGTAATAATTTGGCTACAGCTCTTATCGCATTTTATTCATACAACTAAAAATTCAGTAGCGAGGTGCACGGCTTTGAAAAATGGTTATCCATGTACAACAACAGATATCAAGTGTTTGTTTGAACTTGTAGTTGTCAGCGGACGCATTTCATCTCCTAAAAAACTTCAGAAAACACATTCGGTATTCAATAATTTGTTTTTTTAAGCAAACTATGTGATATGATGACATATCAGAAGATTCTGTGATTCTTGCAAGTTGACTGTTTCTTTGTGTTTGGCAGTATAGTTATCCTTTTGCACCGCCTATGACCAAGAGGTTCTTTTCACTTATAAGTGAATGAAGCCAGTTTTTTTAAATTGATTTAGTGAATCTGACAGACAGGAGGATTCCTAAATCTTTGCGACAGATTATAAAAGCCAGGAGAGATTCGATCCCGTCAGAGCATACGTTATAACTTAAGTTCCAATTTTCTCTGTCATTTAATATAATCTGTTTATAATCTGTATAAAATAAATTTTAAAAATAATGTTAACAAATAAATTTTAATGGGATTAAATCAAATTTATTATTACCAAGATCCATATGAAAATATATGGAAAATAGTATCAGCAGTTAATTTGAACTGATTTAGAACCGATTAAAAATAGTTTTATATCTAAATTTTTGTATCAAAGTAAATCGATGTAAAATCTATTCAAATTGGATTTTTCTAGGTTTTTGCAACAATATCTGTATAAAACAGAATACAATTCATTTCTTGTTAGTGCGGGTTTCGCAATGTCAGGTTCTCGCTTGGAAGAACAAAATTACAACCAGTAAGTTTCATATTCAACTTCCGATAATCATTTTATTTATTCAGTTCAGCTTGAAAGTGTTTACAGAATTAACTATTTGTAATAATTTGGCTACAGCTCTTATCGCATTTTATTCTTACAACTAAAAATTCAGTAGCGAGGTGCACGGCTTTGAAAAATGGTTATCCATGCACAACAACAGATATCAAGTGTTTGTTTGAACTTGTAGTTGTCAGCGGACGCATTTCATCTCCTAAAAAACTTCAGAAAACACATTCGGTATTCAATAATTTGTTTTTTTAAGCAAACTATGTGATATGATGACATATCAGAAGATTCTGTGATTCTTGCAAGTTGACTGTTTCTTTGTGTTTGGCAGTATAGTTATCCTTTTGCACCGCCTATGACCAAGAGGTTCTTTTCACTTATAAGTGAATGAAGCCAGTTTTTTTAAATTGATTTAGTGAATCTGACAGACAGGAGGATTCCTAAATCTTTGCGACAGATTATAAAAGCCAGGAGAGATTCGATCCCGTCAGAGCATACGTTATAACTTAAGTTCCAATTTTCTCTGTCATTTAATATAATCTGTTTATAATCTGTATAAAATAAATTTTAAAAATAGTGTTAACAAATAAATTTTAATGGGATTAAATCAAATTTATTATTACCAAGATCCATATGAAAATATATGGAAAATAGTATCAGCAGTTAATTTGAACTGATTTAGAACCGATTAAAAATAGTTTTATATCTAAATTTTTGTATCAAAGTAAATCGATGTAAAATCTATTCAAATTGGATTTTTCTAGGTTTTTGCAACAATATCTGTATAAAACAGAATACAATTCATTTCTTGTTAGTGCGGGTTTCGAAATGTCAGGTTCTCGCTTGGAAGAACAAAATTACAACCAGTAAGTTTCATATTCAACTTCCGATAATCATTTTATTTATTCAGTTCAGCTTGAAAGTGTTTACAGAATTAACTATTTGTAATAATTTGGCTACAGCTCTTATCGCATTTTATTCTTACAACTAAAAACCTAAATCTTTGCGACAGATTATAAAAGCCAGGAGAGATTCGATCCCGTCAGTTATGAAGCTTTTCAATTTAGTATTCTGACTGTCATACAATCGGGCGGAAAGGATTCCCAAAAGTGATACTCTTCATCTCTTATTTGAAGATAAATTTAAAGCTTCACATGTGTCCAATTAAGTAGTTGAAGTGAAAGAGGCTTAAAATGCGAACTATATTAAAAAAAATTGTAAAATGCGACACAAAATTTTCCGGTTAACAATCTGTTGCTATTACTGAGTAAAAAAGTGGCTCTTTTTTTTTACCCCCGCCCTTGAATTTTAATTTTGGAAACCTCCTTCAACCTTGTCAGAATGCAAAGATACTTGGCAAACTGAACAAGCCAACAATTGTGAACAATTTGTTCTTCATATTTTACATCGTAACATCACTCATTAAGCCATAATAACACGCTCAACAACTATAAAATTAGAAAACTTGAAAGGTATGGGAGTGGAAAGGAGCCAAAAAAAATAAGCACCTAGATTAAGTTGGGACTTTTATTCACTGGGGACAGGATCAATACACGAGCTGTTCAGCTTCTGGTTAAGATATACATGCGAAGTTTTGGAGGTTTTCGGAATGGGTAATGTTGCCACACCCTCAGCCTCAAGCAACCAGCACAGATCATTGTGGGCCTCCGAACATGCGATCTTTCAATTGAGAAGCTGAGACGTAACCCCTTAACCACCGTTCTTAATTTTTTTTTTTGGGAACCGGATAATGGACTCTTTTGTTCCATTTTTTACAAGCCAACTGTTAAAGTTTCTATGCCACGAATACTTCTTCTTACGGTGTGGACAAAAAACGCTCAACAACGTCATTTACAGCACCTTTTCAACAAAAATCTCAATAAAGGTTGTTAAATTTTTCGCCCCTGGGCTTAATATGTAATCTGAGATATGAAAAAAAAACACTCACCCCCAAGAAAGAACGCTTGGTAAAAACAAAAGAAAATTATCTCGTCCATGTAATTCAAGATATCACAAAATGTAACTGAAGTAGTGAGCGAGAAGCCTTTCTTGTTTGATGTATTATTTTTACTCATAATTAATGTCCTGCCAAACAGGAAGAATTTATTAATGGTAATGATACCCTGAAGAAAACTTGATCCATTAATGTACCTCCCACCAACAGAAAAATGGGGACACTAAAGCTGGCAAAAAGTGCCTTTTGTATTTTCCTCTCCGAAAAATGACTTATTATTTTTAATTAGAGTCACTGAGGTTGAAAGTCTTCCATTTGCCGGCGCTTTTCCAGTGCTCGAGGTATGATAATCGACTTTGAACTTTAAACGCCAAAAAATACTGAAAATTTAATCCATTTTCTTAGACAGGCATCTTCATCAGATAAATATTACCAGACAAATATTGTCATCTTGCCATCGTCATCAGAAAAGAATCGCCAGCATGCAAGACAATTGCCTACATTGATGAGCAGAAAAACTGATAATGATATATCGACAAGGTTCAGGGTCCAATTAAAGGCTAAAATATTGAAGATGGTCATTAACAGTTTTACTCATTTTTTTCTCTTTCTTGTTGATTTTTGATATTTATCTATTTTAGTTATGACAAAAATTTAATTTCTTTTTTTTTGCTTTATTATATCTAAGGGTAAACGAATTTCAAATTCGTTGTTTAATTAAACATTTTCATAGGCTAAAAAGCAAAAACAAAACTCGGAATGGTAGTCGAGTCTCTTCTTTTAGCCAACGAAACATAATTTTTTTTCCATTAGCCTGCCGTAAGTTTATCTGGAAAACTGATGCATCAGATCAATCTATTTTAACAATGCCAATTTATGGCATCGAATCTGATGTTAACATGAAAAAAATCAGATGTTCTGTCACAACGCAGAATCTGCGTTTTGTCCTCGTCATTTCTCAGCGCATTAGGAGGCCAAACTGGGCACTGGATAGGCTTACAATTGCGAATTCCACAATTTTTGACCTTTATCTATTTTATTTCTACCAAATGTTTTTTTTCTTTTTTTTTCTGTTTTGTTATATCTTAGGGGGAAAATAGCAAACCGTTGTTTAACTAAATAGCTTCATAGAATAAAACGAAAAAACAAAACTGGGAATGGTAGTCGATTCTCTTCTTTTAGCAAACGAAAAAAAATTTATCAACTAACCTACCGTAGGTTTATCTGAAAAACCGATGCATCAGATCAATCTGTTTTGACATTGCCCACGTATGCGATCGAAAATGATGCTTACATGCAAAAAAAAATCAGATGTTTTGTGACAACGCAGAATCTGCGTCTTGTCCTCGTCATTTCTCAGCGCATTACGAGGCCATAATGGGCACTGGATAGGCTTACAGTTGCGAATTCCACAATTTTCGATTTTTATCTGTTTTCTTTCTAACAAATGTTTTTTCCTTTTTTTTCTGTTTTAGTATATCTTGGGGGAAAAGGCATAGCAAATTCGTTCTTCAAGTAAATAGCTTCATAGACTAAAACGCAAAAACAAAACTTGGAATGGTAATTGAGTCTCTTCTTTTAGCCAACGAAAAAAAATTTTATCCATTAGCCTGCCGTAAGTTTATCTGAAAGACTGATGCACCAGATCAATCTATTTTAAATTTGCCAACGTATGCGATCGAATCTGATGTTTACATGCAAAAAAAATCAGATGTTTTGTGACAACGCAGAATCTGCGTTTTGTCCTCGTCATTTCTCAGCGCCTTACGAGGCCAAATTGGGCACTGGATAGGCTTACTGTTGCGAATTCGACAATTTTTGATATTTATCTGTTTTATTTCTAGCAAATGTTTTTGTTTCAGTTTTTTTTTGGTTTTGGTATATCTTAGGGGAAAAGTAATAGCACATTCGTTGTTTAAGTAAATAGCTTCATAGGCTAAAACGCAAAAACAAAACTGGGAATTGTAGTTGAGTCTCTTCTTTTAGCCAATGAAAAAGAAATTTTATCCACCAGCCTGCCGTAATTTTATCTGAAAAACTGATGCACCAGATCAATCTATTTTAAATTTGCCAACGTATGCGATCGAATCTGATGTTTACATGCAAAAAAAAATCAGTTGTTTTGTGACAACGCAGAATCTGCATTTTGTCCTCGTCATTTCTCAGCGCATTACGAGGCCAAAATGGGCACTGGATAGGCTTACAGTGGCAAATTTCACACTTTTTGTTACAGTTTACGCAAATTTTCCTATTTAGGTGCAATTTTCAACGATGAAGTTTTCTAGCTATTGGCTTGTGGAATGCAAAATAGTAAAAAAGATGAAGGAAAAAGAGAAGGTTGTTTTCAGCCTGTTGCGGATTCCGCTTGCAATTTGCAAACAAGAAAAATTGGCATCGTACTTCGTACTAATGATTGGTATACATGGAAACTCTATCATGATTCATCAAATTGAAAAAACTTGGAATAATTCGCCAACGTTTTTTTCAGACCAGAAGGCGATTGATATCCTTTGTAAATCAAAGCAAAACACAATGGGACCTATGAGGTGGAAAATCTGATGTTTTGGCTGCCCCGGAAAAAGTCGGATTGAAGTTTTTTTAAATGAAAATTTGATGGAAACTTCAAGAAACATAAAATTTCTTCAAAAAAAAAATCGCCTAAGAGCGTTTTCAAGTGCAAAGAAATAAATTTTGTATTGAAAGGAATGTTAATTAGACTAATCATTCCAATGTATCAAGGGTTTTTGGGCCAAATTGACTTGTTGCAGCGCCATTATCATTCAAAGTCAGCAAAAATCACAATTCTAAAAATCTGCATCTCTTTGTTTAGAAAAGATCACCGTGAAACTAGAATTGTTTCAACCATTTAAAACATGAAGGGACTTTGTCTCTCGGGATTTTGTTAGTTTTGATTTCCTTTTTAACGCAAAGTCGGGTATCACTAATGATATTCAAAATGAGTTGAATGGTCCAGTGATATATCAAATTAAAGCTTTTTCGAGCGTGAAATTTAAAAAGTTTCCAGAAAAACAGCCACTTTTGAGAACTATCAGTCTGATTTTTTGAATTTTAGTGGAGCTACCAAAGCGAGCGAACAGTTCTTATGATGGGCTTCGAAAAAATTGCAATTTGATATAATAAATCATCTTAAACTATAAAAATTTTAATTTTAAACCAGTAAAATTAGGTATTGAAGTTTCTTTCAAGGTTTTTTTTTTGGTTTCTCTTTTCCAATTAAACAAATTTTGCAGTCAATTTCAAAAATAATGGTTTTGTTTTTTTTTCTTCAAATTTTTTTTGATTTACAATGTTAATTGCTGTCTATGTTACTTATATTAGCTAGTAATGCGAGTTTTTTTGCTTAACTTATAGGCTATCGTTCAGATCCTCTTATAGCACCACGAATAGAAAACAACACAAAATTTTTAAAAAAAAGAAATTTTTTTCTACATTTTTGTCAAAACTGTCTGTGCAACGCACCCAGGAACCAGCTATCTTCTATTGTTTTTGTTTTACACGCAAAATTAGAAACCACAAACTATAATAGAATTTATTTACAGCGAAAAAATTTTCAAAACAGTTTTTTTAGTGTTGAGAAAACCGGTTTAAAAACGTCAAAATTTAAGCAGGTAAAGTGGTTGAGAAATGAAGCTACCAATAATCTGACTTGAATGCGATTCTGCATAATATTAACTCTAATTTTTGCGGTAGTTCTGTCAATCTTTAAAAAAAATTTAACTTAAAAACAATTTACATTTTTAATTTGTCTTTGCTTTCTCATAGTTTTTAATAAATTTAGTCAAAACTTTGTGTGCTTCGGGCACAGCAATCACTTTATCTTAAAAAAACTTTATCTTTTCAATTATTCAAAAAAATCGTAGTAAGTTACCAATTAAACGTGAATGTCAAAGTTTGTTCAATTTTTTTCTAGTATTTTTTATTAAATATGCAGAAGAACTGTTGACCGAAAACAAGTTAATACTACGAAAATTCAGTTTTTCTAACAAAAAAATCAAACATTTCTTAACCTTAGAACTTAGCAATTTGCAACAAATATAAAAAACCAACATAGTGTGGAAACGTAGGAAAAATACAATTTTTAATTTTTTCTTGCTATTTTGGTCGGAACTGGTTTGTTTTGACTCGGAATCAATGATTCGAAACAATGGCTGTGATGATTTGGAATGAAATTTTAGCAAGAATCAGAAATGTTGGTTGCCACAGAAATTTTTGTGTTTCGTAGACTTATAGTTTCTCAGACTGCAACTTCATGACTAAATTTCCAAATCTAAGTATTTAGAGATTTTATCTAAAAACTACCTTACAAAAGCAAAATCCCATCATTTATTGTTCCGACTTTCGGTACGAAAGTAACGGAATATTTGTGCTCGGGGTAGGTTTTTTTTTCTTCAGACAAATTTCGACTTTTTAACTAGCCATTTTTGACGGAATTTTTTTATATCATTCAAAAGATATTGTTGCCCTGAGCTCAAATTTGAAAAGATATTTTACCTGTGATCATTTTTCGTAAAGTTATGGGGGTTTAAGGATAGCCATTTTGGCCAATTTGGGACAACTAACGCGCGATATATTTCGCGCAATTAACGCGTAAGCGGAGAGTTAATCCGTCTTAAAATCGTTCCAAGAAGCTTATTTGCCATAATTGATTTGTTACAAGGAGCGAAATCTTGTTTTTTTTTATATGGCTTGTGGGGGATGATTTTCATAAAAAATTTCAAATTTTAGATACTTTTTTTTTTCATTTTATTTTAATACATTTAATTTTTAATGTTATTACTGCTCCATAATACCTTAAAAGGCAGTCGGAACAATCAGGGCTTCGCCCTGATACGAGCAGTCTTGTTCATCAATTTAGTTTTTTCTCATCACCTATGAAACTAACCACAAATAACTATCAACAAAAACAAAACAACAAAAAAATTATCTATAAAAAACTTAATTTTTTTTTCAAAATTGTCCGTATATTTATAAGTTTTTCTACTGCTGGTTTTTAATATTTTTGAGAACTTTGTGTGGCTAGTTTCATAGGCATTGATAGGAAACTAATTTTGTAAATAATTGATGGGAGTTTGCTTTTATAAGATAGTTTTTAGAAAAAACCTCAAAATATTTAGGCTTGGAAGTTTATCCATGAAATTGCACTATTTAAAAATATGAGTCTACAAAACACACAAACTTTCATACGATCAATGCTTGAATTCAGCGTGTCGCCGAAAGCAGTTTCTATCAAAGTACATGTACATTTTTCATAGAAAATATTATAGAGCTAATGAGTCTAATTTTCAATATTGACTTTGGAACATTGAAGTACCCAACCCGTCTGCAAAACTTACTTGATTTCCTCTAAGTGCTCGTAAAAGGTGGCGTCCCTCATGCTTGAAGGACCGAATGCTTGAAAATAATTTTAGCTTACTTTCAGCCAATCAGAATTGAGTATTCAAAATCTCAAAATAAATCGCAAAGAACTCAAAGTAAGAAAATAAATCCAGGCCATTAGTGTTAATATTGACCAATTAGATAATAAGCAGATGAGTTTTCAAGAATGAAAAATTCTTATGATTTTGACCTCATTAATCTTGATGATTATCTGAATAGTATTGCGGTTGTAACCCGCAATTTGTAATATTTTTGATTATTTTCCACTGATTTAATACATTTTCTGTTAATATTGACTTCGATTTTGTGAGAAAGGCATTTAACCAGTAGAAATGATTAGCAGTTTTGATTGGATGAAATTTTTCAAGCATTCGGTCCTTCAAGCATGAGAACCTTCCCCCTCGTAAAAGAGCAGTTTTGCTCGTTCAGCATACAAATTATTGTTTATTTCCCACCCCTAACAATTAGTTAGATCAGTTAACACAAACTGAGTATTTCAATGCATTCTTAGGATCTGCTTAGATAAGTTAGATCAGTAAACACAAACTGAGTATTTCAACGCACTCTTAGGATATGCAGTTACGTTCTGCCAGTTAAAGTTATGAAAACTTCCGGCTAACGCAATTTTAAGGGAGACTTTATGGAAAAAAAGTGACAACAAACTACTGTCATTGAAGTGAGGTAATTTCATTGCTTTGACTTCTGAATGTGTGGTAAACTAGAGTTCGAGCACGCTTTTCCCATAACAACATTAGGTGGCAAAAAATAGTATCAAATTATGCATCATATTGAGTTCTTCCTGCTTCTGATTCCAGCTACAACGATGGACTTTTCCAGTGTCAAAAAATGTTTGACGTCTTCTTTTTTACAATTTGGACAGACGATTTTAGTTATTGATGGGGCGGTAAAAGAAAGCAAAAAAAATCTGCAGAAAAAAAAATTGTAATCAACCTACAAAATGCAACGAAAATGATTCCATGTGATAGATGGTTCCAGATTGATTGATGGCGGATTTAGTAGGGGGGGGGGGGGGGGGGGGGGGTGGAGCGGGGGGTGGGGACGCTTTCTTCCCCCCCCCCCCCCCTCAGGGATTCGACCCCCTGCCGACCCTTTGATACTTTTTCAAAATTTTTCAAAAAGTGCCCAAAAAGTGCCCACTGCTTTGGGAGAGCTCGAAATATCAATTTGGTTGACCTAAAAAAAAAGTCGTCAAAATTTTCGGAATTTTTTTTTGAAAATCCGCCCCCCCCCCCTCGAGAAAATCCTAGATCCGCCCCTGTGGTTGATCATTCTTTTTATTTCTCAGCCACAAATGCTCTGAATTGATATTCGAACTATAAATTGTAAGTGCAAGGATATTTTTTATATATTATTTTCAGTATCTACTAAACAACGAGTTAATTGATATATGCTACTCTCCATCTAATGTGCGACCTCTTCCGCCCTTCTAGTGGGATACTTCTGGTGTATTCTGAAGTAGGCCTCATCCAGGTTTTTCGCAACATCCTCCATATCACAATCTCGATTGAAATATCCCCCAGTTTCTTTCATGTCTTGGAAAATTTTGGCAAAACTCTCAACTTTGTTTTGCAAAATTGGTCTTTTCGCTTTCTCAATTTCAATCAACTCTTCGCGGAACTTCCGTAGATCCTCTTCGTTATTTTTTCGAGCGAAAAAAGTGTTTGCTGTTTTTGGTCGATGACACGAATAGTGCTCGGCATCACGACGTTCGCTTAACGGAGTCTTCGTTTCCTCTCGTTTCGTAGGAGCCGACTTAACTCGGCGCTTTGCAACCGACCGCCGTCCTGACTCGGGTCTCTCTTTGAAGTGTTTGTCGGCCGACTTAATTCGGTTGTATATTGAAGGCGAAGTCGTGTATCGGTCTAGGTCTTCGGGATGAATCATACTCTCGACAACTCCGATTTCAGACCCTCGGAGATACGACTCTTTGTTTCTCATGTCGTTGTCGAGTCGAGTATTTCGGTCATAAAACTGCTTCCGATACATTTCGATTTGCTTTATTTTGCTCGTGTGACCTAGCCGTAAAATTTCAAGCTCTTTTTGCAAAGTTTTGCGCTGAATTTTGAGAAATTTGTTGTCAGTTTTCAGGTTTCCTGCCATCTTTTTACTAAATTCACTGGAGAAACAAGCTTGTAACGCTCGGTTTTTTATCAGTAGTCGCGTTTGAGCTATAATTTATTTGATTTTTCAGATGTATTTAAAACCAGCTGAAGTCAAAAACGCGCCGATTTTTTTTATTTTATTAAAAAGAGATTAGTCTTTCAATTCGGTGGGGTGTAAAATTCACCTGCTGAATTGAGAGTAGACACAATGGAAGCATTAATCAAGTGAGGTTCGATTAAAACACGATCAGAATTCAATTAATCTTGATGTGCTTTGACAGACAAGAAAATATTAACATCCATTGGTGGGTTTATTATGGCTGTCAATCTCTCAAAAATGTCAGGTGAAATGGACTAAGCACCACCTAAGCATCCCATTTTACTCAGCATCTTATTCATTTTATACTCGGCTTCTTATCCCAAGAAATCAATCATCGCGAAGAAAAAATTCTAAAACTCAATGGCTAAAAGAATTATACAAACTGTCTACAAAAGTTTTTATAAAATAATAAATTAAAATGGACATAAAACAAGATCTTCTTTCGATGATAACTAGAAATTGAACGGAATTTTAAATTGAGAACATTATTTTGTACAACCATTTTCGGCTCAAACGTATAAGCAAAAAAGTATAGCAACGTTAAAATTCAATAAAAAGTGAAATCAGGTTGTTTGGGCAATAAAATCTACTATGGCGGCGGCAGGAATTATATTTTTGAGGAGAACGCCTGCAATAAACAGATATTTGAAGCTTACGCAGTTTCAAAATTGAAAAATGCTTCGATCATTTTCATTCAATTACTACGATTTTTTTGAAGTTTTGAAATTCTTTTTTAATTTTTCCCATTGGTTTTTTTTTCTAAGCTAACAGTAATATTTTTTTTTGCATTTCTTCAACTTTTTACCCGAGTTTAAGGCTTTAGTGCGAATAATCACACCTGTTTATTGCAAGCTAACACCCCTTTTTAGACGTCCATTTTAGCGTGAACATCCTCTAGTCCAACGGCCAGACTCTTCTTCCTCATTTTCTCCCTCTGCACCTTGGCTCTCGTCATGATTGCGTAACATCTTTCCAAACCTAAAAGTATATTTTCATTCAAAACTCAAATTTTTAATAACAACTCTAGTTCCACCCAGTCAATAAGTTTAGTTAAGACCATTTATGCTAGAGTAGCAGGACCACCATACGAGCATTTTGCGGAGAACCGCTGTTGTGTTCCTTAAAGACCTAAACTTTATTTTAAAAACAGTTTATTTCTCTGGGCTGATAACAATCTTGCTTTTAATTTTTATCATACAAATATAAAACCTTTCAATAGTTAAAACCATTTAAGGAATGCAATTAGGATAGTTACTGGGCTAATAAAACCATGAAATCGAGGAGTGTTTTGAGAAGAAGTTATAAGTAAGTGACCGACTGCTTCGCACCTAGAATGACTGAGCAGAGAAGAAGTGCGAATGACCAGATGCTCTGCTCCCGGAACCTGTCGATCCTGTTCACGAAGCTCTCTCGCCACTCCATCAGCATCCGAGTCTGACCTCTGATCACGTTCTCCGCTGTACTCGTCTGAAACAAGAACGGATATTTTGGGTCATGAAGTTTAAAATATTTTAACGGATTATACAGTGCTGATTATCAGGACAAAACAAATTAAACTTGAAAATTGAAACGCGTTTTTCTAAAACTGGGTTGACTTTAGACAAAATATGAAAAAATGAAGCGCACAAAACTTGCTTAGAATTTTAGCAGAATTAATTTCTTCAACTTAATTTGCAAAATTCGAGCCCATATTTTAAAACCAAAAAAAATTTTTTGGCTTTTTTAGTCAATCAAAAACCAGCTAAAAGTGCCAGTTCGACCACTGATATAATATGAGATATAATATAAAATCATCTTAAAAGTTAAGGTGTATCAGCCTTAAAAAGTACCTTAAACTAATTTTTATAGGGAAATTTACCTTAAAAAATTACCTTTGAAAAGCAGGTGAGTTATCTATATTTACCTTAACACTAAGGTATTTCTAGCTTAAATTTTTCCCTAAGAACAAAAAAGTTAAGGTAAATTAATCTGAAGTGTTAAGGTAAAAAATTTTAAAAATGAAGAGAATTAAGGTTATTTTATCGTAACAGTTCAGGTTAATTTTCCTTAAATTTTTTAATTTAAGCGGTAAAATCCAACATTCTTTAACAAGGGTGTTTTCAACAAAAAAAATCGCGCAAAACGTTTAAAACAAGTATTTAAATAAAAAATTGGAGTTTCATTTTGCAAAATTCTTCTTTTTTGTATATCAAGAAAAGTCAATTATTTTATACAACGTTTTGGAGATTATACTCTTCTTGCAAGTTTTGGGAGACGTTGATTTCACTTGATTTCGACGTAATTTTTGATTGAGTAAAAAAGCCAAAAAAATCCATTTAAGCTCAAATTTTTGTTCATTTTTTCATTTAATAAGCTCAGGACAAAAACACATTTTGAATAAAACAAGGAAATTTCGTCAGAAGGTCAAAAATGACTACTTAAAAAATCGAAATTAGTCTGAAGAAATAAACCACCCCGAGCTCAAATATTCCGTTACTGTCGTTACCAATGTCAGAACAAGTAGTTACCCGTCAGATTAAGTGTACTTACTGCTATGATAGAAAAAATAGCAATTTTCAGTCAGCACATTCTTTTTTTATAATTTTCAACTTTAGCATCAAATATGTTTGTGCTTCCAGCGATCAATCAAACAAACGAATTAGAGAGTAAAAACTACATGTTTCTACAGGGGTGGATCTAGGATTTTCTCAAGGGGGCGGATTTTCAAAAATCTTTCGAAAATTTTGTCGACAATTTTTTAAGTCGGCCACACTGATTTTTCGAGCTCTCCCCTAACACTAAAAAGTCACTGTTTGGGCCAGACGTTTTGCGCCGTAGACAAAAATTTGAAAAAACAGGCCAAAAAAGGCGTTTTTAGGCAATTTTTGGAAAATTTTGAGCAATAAATCGCGTTTATTAGGCGCGTGCTCCCAGAACCCCCCCTCCCCCAGAATTAGTATATATTGGCGGCAAAGGCAGGGACTCGAATCCCTGAGCGGAAGGCGTCCCCCCCCCTTAATCCGCTCCTGTGTTTGTATGAATTCATACCATATCAGCAACAGCTTAAATTGCATCTCGAAATTGGTTCACAGCTCGACACTGAGTGTCTCGATTTATGTCACCACAACTCTCGATGCAAAATTTAGCTGTTGTTTTTCTACTACAAAAATATGCTACTCTGTGTTGGTAACTTGATGCACAATTTAAATATAAATACTAAGAACTCCCAGGTTCCAGATTGTATCAAGTTCTCATCAGTTTTAAGGGCCATTGTATTCATAGTTATTGATAATAACTGTAAATAGTTTATTTTCAAGCAGTGAAGTGTGAATTATCCGAAACCACACCAACAACGTTACTGCACACCACGCCACCAGTGAGTGTACAAGACACCGCCAACCATCGCTAATTCTGAGGCTCCGTTTTAACCCGTTTTAACCCGTTTTTACCGCACCGTGCTAATTCTGAGGCTAGCTCATTCACCGTGTTTATATGTGTTAATGGTAAGAAAGGTAGCAGTTGCTAATAAACATCAATTGGAAGAAAAATCTCGGCTCTCATTAGCAGTGAACACTATTTTTTTGGTTGTTTTTGAACAATATACAAAATAGCGATATCGCATTGCAACTTATTTGCTAAAATTTTTTTTAATTTCCATTATTACACAAAAAATATTGCCTCGAATAGTTATTTGAATAAGAAAATTTTTTTGGTAAGCTGCTTTTTAATCAGCTTTATAAATTGTTTCAAAAGAAAATGAAGCAATATTTTTTTGCGTAATTAATGTGGTACTAAACGCTAAGAACATTATTTTTACTTAGCGTAGCTTGAGGGGCCTATTTAAATTTTTTTTGAAATAATCAAATTTTACAAGAAAATCCAAAATTAAAAAAAAAAATTAGTTAAAAAATATTTATTGAGCTAAAAATAAATTGAGCTAAAAATATAAAGCAGTGGATACAAGTTGATAACATCTTTTTTTATAAACATGAGTAAAAAAATTTAATTTTTTGGGTAAAAACGTTCAAAATCTATCATAAATTTTACAAACATATATGGATATTAGTCTAAAATAAACTTATATGCAAAAAAATCAACCGCTCTGTAAAAAGAAGAAAATATCTCCACCAGAGATACCGATTCAAAAATAAAAACAGTAAAAACTTACGCAAAATTGAGTACACCCTTGCTCTAGGACTGTAACTGAGTACAAACAGTTGAACTTGAATTAGTTGCATCAATTACATTACTAAACTTGCGCCAATTATTCAAAATTCATTCGATCTGGAAAACAAAAAACAAAAACTTCTAGTGATTTTTTAATACCGATAAAGATTCTTAATAATAAGAAAAATAGAATTATACAACTTGCTTTCGAAATGGATTTTTTTACAATATCAAATTTTAAAACTGGAAAAATCTTAAAATTGATCCTAATGGAGTGCTGATAAAAAGTTATTTTCCAACAAAAGTATACCTTTGACTGTCATTCATTCTCAGTGACATGCAAATTAGGTTTGTATTTGGTTAAAAATTTAAAACAAAAAGAGAACATTTTCCAGAATATTATTATACTGTTATACGGATTCAGAATTGTTGTTTTTGCCACTTTCAATTTTATGTTAGATAGCAAAATATTTATGCTTGGAGCAGAATGTTTTTTTTTTCAGACAATTCCAGTGAATAAATTAGTGCATGTGACGAAAATTTTTCATGGCCTAATCAAAATACTGAAAAACTGAGTTATAAAACTACAGAAGTACACGAGTTTATCCTGCGATAATTTTCACCTGCTTTTTTTTGATAAGACAGATAGCTGGAAAAATAAATGCCATTCTGACCAAATTTTTTCTAGGCGCGGATCTAGGATTTTCTTGAGGGCGGGGGGCGGATTTTCAAAAAAATTTCAAAAAAGTTTTGTCGACCTTTTTTTAAGTCGACCAAGTTGATTTTCAGAGCTCTCCCAAAGCAGTAGAAAGACCATGAAAGACCCTGTTTTGGCAAAAATTTCTGCACCGCAGGCAAAATTTTGAAAAAAAACAGGCCGAAAAAGGGGTTTTTCGGCACTTTTTGCAAAAAATTTTGACAAAAAAATTGCGTTTTTTTTGGCGCGCGATCCCCCTCGAAATTAGTATATATTGGCGCCAAAGGCGCCTTTAGAAAAATTTTAGGGACCGTTACCAAAAATGAAAAACTCAAAATAGTACAAAGGGGGACCCTTTGGGTCGGCAGGGGGTCGAATCCCTGAAAGAGAGAAGTGTCCGCCCCCGCTAAATCCGCCCCTGATTTTTCTATTACTGAAACTAAGAACGACTTAGTTTCATTGACAGCCTGCTCATGAAAGAACCCAATTAAAGAAAACTGGTTTAGTAGACAATTTTCATATTCCGCTAGATTGCTTTTTCCAAACTATATTCATCATGTTTTTTTGCACTTTCGTAAATGCAGAGCGTAATGTCCCTTCTTCGTAGCAAATGAGTTTTAAATAAACGTGCACAAGCAGCAGCGCAAAAAAATCGAGTTCAAACGCTTTCATTTTTAAAACTTTTCCCAAAAAAAAACAGAAAATACTGACGATCCTTATATATGTCAACATTTTGTTCATTGACCTAAAATAACATTTAATTACAACTTGAGATTGGCTATGGGGCAAGAAAAGTCTAAATACTCAATATCCGTTTATTTGTTAGTTTTTTGTCCCAAAACTTCTGTTTGCGACTGTTTCATGGCAGTCAGAACATACAGGGCTTTGCCCTGGTAAGCGCAGTCTCTCTCTATGAATTTTCCACCCCACGCTAGGTAAAGTACAAAGTTATATATTTCGCTGAGCAAAAAGTATTGAATATACCAAATAGCATGCCTCAATTCAATTTATAACGGTTTCTAGGACTGATTAAATTCAGCAAATAATTTTTACTGAACCCGTTCGACTTCATTTTTCACTGATTAATAAAGTAGCCTATTTTTTTTCAACATTCAAATGGGTTTATTTGTCATCTTTATGTGGATTACTTGCTGCGAATTCCGTTCTTTATGGCTAATACCAGCAAATATCGATCTTCATAAACCTAGCTATATAAACCTGAGTTTCTTTTGAGCCAGAAAATTAAACCAGCTTTGTTTTATATCCTCTGACCACCCCCGTAGGAGTAGAAAGGAACAATGGACTAAAATGTTCCTTAGGGATTTTTCATGCAAATCCAGCAAATGAAAGAGGTTTTCATTGAAAGGGCATTGTATTATATTGAAATCGTTTTATTTGTGATTCGAGTTCCGTAAGGGATCTACTTAACAATTCCTCTTTTGAAGAAAAAGGGTGGGGAAATTAATAATAATGGAACCTGATCTAAACTACATTTTATGATTGGATAAATTAGATATTTTACCAATGTAAAGTATTTAATATTAACCAATCATGATCCATCTGACTAACAATCCACTTATTTGTAAGTGCTGAAATTACTTGTAATTTCAGCACCAGAGAGATTTGAATTTAACTTAGAAGTTAGTTGAACTCTCCCGAGTACTTCAGCAGCCGCAATAAACCAGTATACCCTAGATCTATTGAGCCTAGCAGAGACTAGTTAAACAACCTGAGACTAGATAGTATAAGAGTAAGATTAGGATCGGTATTAGACTAAGAAGTTGCACGAATCTATCCGGCCGAAAATAAGATAGCGTGACGAGCAGACGGTGTACCCTATCCGAAATTACTCTATGAGTTATACACTTCGGTCATAACTCATCTGGTGCGACCATAAGTCTCGAACAAGACCTTAATAGCTTAGAATTAACCAATAATAGATTAGAATTTAGACAAAACATTTACAAAATGTTATACGACAATAATTTAATCGAAATGTCTCTACGACTCAATAGATCAGAGCCAATATTCCGAACGATAACAGAACTACCCGGAATTGGAAGAAGACCTCGAACCAGAGACGACATACGACAAAGCAGAAACTTACCATATAGTTATATGATAGTTCGGCAAAAGCCAGAACAAACTTTTGTATTTAGAATACTACTAGCAATGAATTTAGATTTTCATTTGCAAACATAAAATTTTGAAGTCAATCTTCAAAATCATTTCAGGCGCTAAACAAAATTATTAATATACAATAACGATTGATAAAAAGATCTCAGATCGTTTTCCTAAATTCTGCAGTAATATACAAAACATGTTTGAAAAAAATTTATTGAAAAATCAAAATAAAAATTAGTAGCATGACAATAAATGGTTAGTAATTATAAATCATCCTGTTGTTCCAGCTTCATCACCTAAACATAACAGCATTCATAAGCTCACTAATATCATAAAAATACTAAATCTTTTCCTTACACAAATTTAAATCATTTTAAAACTTAAATTCACTTAATTTTAAAATCAGATCATCAAGGCTTATCCTTGGATCTTAAATCATTTTCTATTTAATTAAATTTAAAACTTGATCATCAAGGCCTATCCTTGGATCAAAAAGAATAACTTTGTTCTCCCCCACCCACTTAACTAGTGTCTAACGACCTCAAACGTCGATTCACTATCCAACCCTTTCTAAAAACCCAGGACTAATAGAAATTTTTGAACAAAACTAATCATTCAAATTAGGATAAACAGTGAAGAACTTCGGTTATTCATCCTTCACTTGATCCCCCCTCTTACAAGACCCAGGATAAATCTTAGACTTAGTAAGTTTAAAATAGTATCTAACGAACTACTCGCGTTCTAATTATACCTGAACCTTGTGGATCGATTTACTATTCTCCAACCCTGAACACAATCACTACCCTTAAGTAAGATTAAGTAAGTTAACACCTTAGCTTATACTAGCCATGAGAAAGTATAAAATCATTCTTCGGAATCGATATACTTTTCTCCCCAACCCTGAACAAATAGACCCAGGTTAGGCTAACAAAAAAAAATCGTAAGGACTAACAGTTTAAGCAAATAGAAATCATTTAACAACCTTTTGCACCCGTCATCCTAAACCTTAGGTCATTTAAAAACCTAGGAAATAAACAAACAATCGTTTTACACAATTGTGAAATAGATAACAAAAAATACGACCTTGTAATCACACCTCATACACAAACAGTTGGATACATTCGAACAAAACGACAAACACTAAAGAGAAAAATAATAACTAAACAAAGACAAATTACACGAAAAAGATTTTCCAAAAACCGCAACGCATTTTCAGAATCAGAAACCAACAGTTTAGACGAACTTTATAAACTAAAAGAATCAATAGATAAAAATTGCCCAAATCACGATCAATTATATTTCTCTGACTCAGAAACAACTTCAAATTCATCAAAAAGAGGAAAAAGAAGAATAAAAAAGCAGTATAAACACAAACCAGTACATTTATACAATTGGAATCAACCAATTAGACACATTGATAATTACATATTAACAGTCATCAAACGAAAAAATGAGCTCAACACACACCCCAGGTGAAGAAAGTCCAGATGATGATGATATCTTCCCCTTTATAGTAGATGCAACCACTGATAGAGGACAGCATATATTTTGCAAAAATTTACTCTTAAATTTGTTTGAACCCGGAATCAGTCCATGTAAAACAGAGTTCCCAGATGTAAAAATCAAAAGACAAATTATCGATCACTATCTAAAAGATATATGTAACCTAACAGAACAATACGGAATCTACTCCATAGAATTCAGCTCACCAAATCAGAATCACAATAAATATATAATTCAAACAGACGACCTTGATTTAGAATTTTCAATAGTATTCTCACAATATATAAAAAGCATCCAATATCATAACTCACAAAGAGGAAACTCCATATTCACCAATGAAGTTTTTGCGATAATATATAGTTATATCTCGATATTAGAAAACGAAATCCAGATACCAAATGTCTCACCGACAGAAACATCTAAACATATAAGAGTACGACATGAAATCACACTACTCTCTAGTTTTCTAAATATAATTAAAGAAAACATCACGAAAGATGAAGTTTCACAACATACAAAACACGACTTACAAAAAATTTTGGCATGGTTCATAATAGATTATTTCACACATAATATTGATTTAATTTCACAAGCAAGAAAAAATTTTAGACCCCAAAACTCAAACGATGATACTGCCATCACAGAACAATCAGACTATGTTTGGGACCCCGAATGGTCTCATCCCGCATTCATAAACTTCCCACAATCAATCTCAAGCCAAGCCATAAGTACGATATCTTATATAAGAGATTATGTAAGAGTAATACCATTAACCATTGATGCAACACCATTAAACTATAATACATTTTTACCCGATATGCAAAATAATAGTTTAAACTCTACAGTCATACACAATGAAAACCTCAATGGAACTAGGAATCTTACTCAACAAGATATCCAGACACCATCACACTTCATAAATGAAGAAATCGTACACACAACAACTACACAACAAAGTATTTCACCAATACGTCCAAACTTAACAACACCAAGAAATACAAACCCTTCACAAACACAGGTAACCTTACAATCAACCGTTAAACCTTCGGTTGCCCCAAAATATTCACACATGGATTACCAAACATACAGACCCATGACAATACCGCCAAAAACACGCAAAACGTTCACTAGAAACAATTTTGCAGACCATAATTATAATTACACACATCCATCAAAAACAAATTATCAACCACGAAAAAATTTTTAGTAATTATACAAGATCTCGAAACTGGGATAACTCAATGGCACCACCTAATTCAGTAAATTTCCAAACAAATTTACATCCTCCACAGGATCGTAGTGAAAACTATCCATTTTTTCAACAAAATAAAAATAAAAAACAAACATCTTATCAAATGGATTACTTATCCTCAGATGATGATTTCTTACAACCAGATATATTTGCACCCTATAATCAAGAATATCGTGGACAAGGAATACAGAAACCACATACATATCATAGAATTTTTTCTCCACAACCAATAGATACACAAAATCAACAACCAATTCAGCAACAAAACCCAATTAATACACAATCTTTTCAACCAATTCAGCAACAAAACCCAATGATTGCAAACTCGTACCAACCAACACAAATGCAAAATGAAATACCACTCCCATATTATCTTCAACAACACGAAATAACAAGAAATCAACTTTCAAATTTTTCTCAAATGCCAAATGCAGCAGAATCATTACAAATGACAATGAATCCATACCTTATGGGTGGATCATCAATAACATCAAATAAACCTTTAATGGTATTCACAGGAACAGACCCTGAATATTCTGTAGAAGACTATTTAAATGCAGTAACAGCAAATTTAATTTTAAATATAGGACCCGAACCAATTAATACGCCACTACATCAAAACTGGATACATCGACGCACAGCGTTGATACAAACAACTTTAGACGGCGCAGCCCAAAAATGGTTTTCAGTATTGCCTATAGAAATAAAATCAAATTGGAAAAGGTTTACACAAGAATTTTCAAAAATGTTTGACTCCGAAAGAAACAAACAACAACAAAGAGTTTTATGTAATGAAATTCGCAGATTACCAAACGAAACCATCAAGCAATTAGCAGTACGAATCGAAACACTAGTTCGAAAAGCATATTCATTAAATACACACGACTATAAAAACACAAAGATGACAGAAATCTTAATGATGACCTTAACACCGCAATTAAGAAAAATAGCAATAAAAAAGAGAGCATCCCATCCTTCTTCAATTCGAGAACCCGATTTAGATTTTCGAAAACTAGTAGACAAACTAGAACAAGCAGAAATCACAATGAAACTCGAAGAAACGGAAAATCTGAAATTACAATACGTTAACAGAATTGAAACAGCTTCCACAAATATAAACAATATACAGGAATCAGATACAGACCTCGTTGAAAAAATCACTGAAATACTCAATATTTACGAAAAACACCCAAACTTTAAAGGCAAACCATCTTTCAAAAACTGGTGTAATTATTGCCGACGATACGGACATAGTATTTCTGAATGTAGACAAAAACAGCAAGACAATCAAAATAAACCTCAAAAATATAAAGAACCAAATAAATCATTCTAACAATACATGAAAAAAGATCAAAATCTACCGAACAAAACTGTGTACAGCAACAACAGTTCAGGAAAACCACTCCCGAACAATACAAATTATACAAGAAATCAATCACCATATAACTCAAGTTATAGAGGAAGATCACCAGAACGAAGAAATACGCAAAATTCATCACAAAATCACTACAATAGACCAAATAGTCGAAATAACTACTCCAGATCAAATTCAAATACAACACGATTTGTCTCTAGATCCAATTCCCAATCAAGAAATAATTACTATCCAAACAATCAATCACGAAATTCATCATACAATAGGAATAGAAACTACTCCAATAATCGGAATAGAAGTTATTCAAACAACCGAAACCAGAATTACCCGAACAATCTATCAAGGAATAACTCATATAATAGATCGAACTATAACAGACCAAACAATAATTACCAAAACAGATCACGAAATAATTCACAAAATCGACATTCAAGTTATAATAATCGTTATAGAAATTATTCCCAATCACCACACAGGAATAATAACCATTATAATAATTCTAATAATCGCCATAGAAGTAGTACACCCAAACATCAAAGGAATATAAATCAAGTACAATCAAATCCAGAAACAACATCAGACCCTCCAGGTATTGACGACACAGTAAATGATGTGTTACAACTCAATCAAATAAACTGTGAATCATCAGACTCAGAAAGTGAAACAGAAAACACTCTCTCCATCAATATGATAAAAGTCGAAAATGACTATGAACCTGTTATATATGAACAACCTTTTTCATCACACATATATGAGAATCAATCAGAACTCCTTCACAATTATTATATTGAACCCATCCATTCCACACCGACGACACAAAAAACTAATGAAATTAACACTACAAATCAACCCAATGAGAACGAAAAAACAAAATGCTTGAATACAAATCACATCTATCAAAACATATAAAAAGAACAACCCAAAGAAACAATTTGGACAATACCATTTCTTTTAGAAAGTCCAAGAAGCAAAGAATTTCAACCACCAGATCTTGAAATTGATTTTTTAATTGATTCAGGAGCAGAATCAAATATAATAAACATTCCCACGTGGAATGAAATAAAAACCTTACACCCAAAGCTAACACCTCTTGAAACCTCCAGCAAACTAGCAACAGCACAAGGATCAACATTAATAAACTACGGAAAAATTCAATTATTTCTTCTCCCCACAAGAACAATGGAGCAAAACAAAATTTTAACCAAACCATTTAAACAAATATTTCATATCACTGATATTAAACACAATATCATTGGAATACCGTTTATCTCTAAATATATACCAACAATCAACATCTTGAATAGTAAAATATTAATCAAAGATAAATATACAAAAACAAAAGACACATCCCTAACATTTTTTCAAAGATTAAATAAACAACCACCATTCTTTTCAAAATTTTACCCAATATATAACCAACAAAGAAAACACTTGAAACCACTATCAGGAAACATCTATAATTTTTCAATCAAACAAGTTCACCAATATGATAAAAAACAAAACAAACAAAAATTTTATATGTCAGATTTTGAATTCAAACCTATTCATAAGTTTTTCAAAATCACAATCTCATCAATAAAATATTTGAAAAACTCGAATTCAGATATTATTTCCTTACATGTATACAACAATACACCTTACCAAGTAACATTACCTTTAGGACTTTTAGGCTATTGCGAAACCAACGCTACAATATCACCAATACACGAAAAAGCATATCGTGTAAATAATATACTCCAATTAAGGATAGATATTTGCCAATCCACAATCCTTAATGAAGAATTATCTATAAATAATAAAATAAGTAACGAAAACAGAAATACGGATTATTTCACAAAAACCCCATATTTCAAACCTACATTCAACATAAGTAACTACACAGAGAATCAACAGAAATTTTTAACAATGTTTAATTTCCAACATTCACAAATAACACAAGACGAATTTGAAAAACTAGCCAAACAGCTAATTAAATATTCATCAGTCTATGCAACATCCAAATTTGATGTTGGAAAAATCAGCTCATCACTACATCTCCCATTAAAACCAGACGCAGTTTTCAAAAAACAAAGAGCAAGTAAAGTACCAATTCACTTACACGATAAAGTGAACAGATTACTCGACATTTTAGAACAATACAACATTATATCACCAGTAAACAAAGAAGAACAACCAAAAGGCAACACATTTATCAACCCTGTTATCATTCTAGCCAAAGGAGAATCATTAAAAATTGTTCTCGATGCTAGATACCTCAACTCACTCATAGATGAATCAAAGTGTAATTGGCCCATTGAACCAATACAAGTTATTTTAACAAAAATAAACGGAAAATACTTTACCACCGCCGATATGAATAGTGCATATAATCAAATGCCATTAGATGAACAATCACGACGTTTAACACAATTTGTTATTGGAAACCAACAATACGAATTCAACCGCTTATTCTATGGAATATCCATAGGACCAGCAGCATTTTCAGCTTTTATGAGCAAAATTTTTAGACCACTAATACTCAAGAAAAACGCAATCACCTATTTAGACGATGTTTTTATGCAATCACAGACAAAAGAGGAAATGTTCAATGTTTTAGAACAATATCACCAAATACTTCAGAACGAAAATCTGAAGGCCGCCCCCGATAAATCACACTTCTTTTGACAAGAGTTAAATTCTTAGGACATAATATAGAAAGAAAAACAATCACTCCATTGAAATCACGTATAGACGCTATTCAAAAACTCCAACCACCAACAAATAAAAAGAAAATCCAAGAATTCCTTGGAATGTTAAACTTTTTAAGCAAATATGTTTATAAAATGCAATTATATCTACGACCATTTTATAATATACTTAGACAACAAAATAATTTTGAATGGAACACAGAACATCAAGCACGATTTGAAGAAATTAAAAAACTTCTAACTGAACAAATTTCAAACACAATTCCAGATTCAAATCAACCATTTTATGCAATGTGCGATGCTTCGAACTTTGGCATCGGCGCAGCATTATTACAATCACATAATGGTACAAATAAAATGAACCTCATATCAGCAAATTCTCGATTATTCACTCAAGCAGAGCTACGACTCTCAACTCTAATGAGATAATGTACAGCCATAATATATACACTAACAGAATATGAATTTCTGATACTTGGATCAAAACATCCCACAGTTCTATTCACAGACCATAAACCAATCATCTTTCTTTTTACACAAAAGTCTAATCCAAACCACCGAGTTTATAGATTTCAACTAATTTTAATGAAATTCCCAAACTTACATATAGTTTGGACCGCAGGAAAAAATCTTGCATTACCAGACACCTTAAGTCGAAATACGCCACCTGAATTACTTACACGTAAAACCACAGTTGAAATACCCAAAAATATAAAATTTTACCTTGCAGAAAATGAAACATCACCCCGACTAGAATGCAAATATGCAGTAAAAACTGACGTTGAACAATCACAGATAAACAATCTACAACACTTCCCACTTTATTTAGATTGTCAAAATAATCACTATGAAGTTGACCTACTTGGAATATCAACTTTTAAACCAATCCCATATTCACAATGGATAAAAAATAACACCCAACAAAAAAGAATAAAACAACATCCGCCTAAAAAAGACCATTTTCCACTAATTGAAAAAGAAAATTTAACTGATAAAATAAACTTATCAGGACCACAAACAAACGATTCAAAATACACAATAAATCAAGTTTTTGACCTCCATGACCCACTTGATACAATACCCTTATCTAAATTAGAAATTGAAAACATTTTTCTCCCCCCAACAGAAACAAATACAATTTCAACACTGAAACAATATCAAAATCTTGACCCAGTAATTCGACAACTAAAATCATGGCACAAATATAAAACTAAACCCGTCAAGGCAGATACAACTATTATAGGAAATAAAACACTCCTCCGATATTTTCGAAAATTCAATAATACAACAATTAACGAAAACACAGACCTTCTAGAATACAAATTAAATGAATCTACAGTTCCCTGTCTCCCTTTAAGTATGATTCTCATAGCTTTTAATATTTCACATACACAAAATATTAAAGGACACTCTGGATCAGAGAAAACATATTCAAATTTTATACAAAACTTTTATTTCCCAAATGCACCAATTTGGATAAAAATACTATGCAATGACTGTATAGTACGCCAACTAAATAAACCTTACCCAAATCAAAAACAAATAGCACAAAAACAAGATTTTAAAGGACAAAGTTTGTACTTTAACCATCGTATCTCATATGATACTAAAGGACCAATTTCACCCTCATCAGAAGGAAACTCCTACATTATGGTAATTGTTGACGCATTTACACATTATGTAGCACTTAACCCAGTACCACATTGTAACGCTTATTATGCTTACACAACGCTTTATGAACACTGGATAGCAAATTTCGGACTACCAGAAATTTTAGTTACAGACAACGGTACAGAATTCATAAATAATTAAATCATCACACTATGTGAAATCAAACACAAACCACGTACATCTCACGCACCTTGGACAAACGGCTTAGTCGAAGGTATGAACCGTTCATTACAAGAATATCTCAGATGTATCATCAATGGAAATGATACAAGATACACCGAATGGTCAGCAGATGTAAAATTATTTCCCTTAGCATATAATTCACAAATTACGACAACTCTAGGAATGTCACCATATGAAATGGTTTTTAACCAAAAGCCACGCAAACCAATAATGTTTACAGCAAACTCTCATAAAAACGCACAAGGTTATTGTCAACCAAATAAAGACTCAATTTGTTATAACCTACCATTACATACACACGATGAAGATCATTTTCATCACCCACAAATTTTTAAATTAGCCTCCGGTACACACACCGAATGGATTTTAAACAGAGATAAAAAACACAATGAAATTTACCAAAAAGTAACAGAAAAGTTGTTACAAAGGCAAAATATTAATGAACAAATAAATTCACGCTTTACACCAGCCTCCGAATTAAAAATTGGAACATTTGTTTTAATACCCAATTTTAATACTCAAAATGGAATCTCAAAAAAATTACAACCCCTTCATAAAGGACCATACCAAATAATTGCAAAACCCACTGATGTCACATATAAATTCACCGACTCAGACAAAAAAGAAATCGTTCAACACCGAAATAACCTATTACCTTATTATCCAAAAGAATACGCACTCCGCGAACTAACTCAATTATATTCTTTTACAGGTTTACAAGTTATTCAAAATGACCCACATACGGAAAAAACAACAAAGGAACAAAAAGATGTTCACCTCAAACACCAAATAACAAAATCAACCACCACAAAAAACAACACAAAAAATCTAGATCAAAATACATCTCAAAAAGAAAGAAAAAATAGAAAAATGACAGAACAAATAATACCCCAAGAACAAATCGACAAATCAGAACATAGAGAGTCTTCACGACTTAGAAATCAACCACGTAAAAATTATAAATTATTCATCCCACAATCTAAAATATTAAAGAAAATTGAATTTCAAAAACAACTTTAATTCTACATTTAATAATCTTTGCACCTCTGAAACATTTTACACTTTCACTTTTCAAGATAACATGCTGACAAACACGCAGCGATTCTAGTTCAAAATTAGCCAATAGGATTCATCCAATCCGTCACCTTCTATAACTTTAACACAAACCAACTAGACGAAAAATATTAAACTCCAGGCATATCTATAACTATAACTCTACGACCTCCAGGTCAAAAATAAGCAAACCACTCCAACTTGACAACTAAAATAAATATCACCATAAAATCATAACCCTCCCTTATCTAATAAACCAAAGATCAACAATATTTCCCCAACTCAGACCTCAAATATCCCCCAAACAAATATGTTAAGTTAGCCTAAAGTAAAAGAACGACCATTTTACTTAGCCTAAAGTATAAAAATCTCAAAAATATCCCAGATCATTTGACAAATGAAAATAAAGACAAAGAAGACCTCCCGATCACCATAAAAATTGCCCCCAACAATTTTTTACAAAACTCAACCCACTTGTCAAAAAACTAATAAATAATCCGACCACACTTGAAAATTGCCCCAAACAACAAAAAATATTCGATCACGAAGTCATTTCTTAAATGCTCTTCTATCAAACAGTCACTAAAATTATCACAAACCTCAAACAATTTTTTACGATACTTGAAACTTTCATAATATTTCTTTTTGATATCCTTGAATCTTTTCTAATAATCTTAATCATTTTTTGTAATATTTTTTAAATTTTCTACACTATATTCGAACTATTTCTCCAACTTTCAAAAACCCTTGATTATATCCACAGGTACGATTCATACAACTTGTCTAAATGATACGAACTATTTTCAGTAGAACTGATATTTTTCTACTATTTGTAATTTTCATAACATTTCTATCATCCCTCATTTTGACCATATGCAAATGTATAAAAAAAGCAATCATCACATTCGCTCTAGCAACAATCCTCCTAATTCTTTTCTTAGAAGAATACTATAATAAACATAAACTTTTTCACTAAAAGAATAGACCAAAAAGCTATCAAAAATTGCTACCCAACAGTCACAAAGTCAGTCTTCACCGACATCATCCCAAGATAACCCAACAACACCTTCAACTACCCAAAATCCTCAAACATCTACACGAATTTCCTTTCAAGATAACCCATACACTTTTGAAGAACGACACGCTCGTTTATCTGAACCACTAGAACCAGTTCAACGACAAGCACCTTTGAGTGAACCAACATATAACTTATACCCAACACTACCACAAGAATTAAGTAGAATAAGAAATCCTAGTCAAAACCAAAATACAGTCGAAATAAATAGACAAATTATACATCCTCGACGAAACAGAAATTTTCAAACACCCCGAGTTCATTTTGATATACCTCAATCCCCATCACAAAACACTCCAGAAAACCCCATTGGTATATTACCAGAAACCCATACGCTTCTTTCACAACGTAGCACCTCAAGCCTACCATCAGATTACTTAGGTTCAACGCCAACATCTGAACAAATACGTGAAAATCCCTTTAACCCCCCAAACCAGGCATCACGACTACCATATTGGACAACACATTCATTTACACAAGGTGAACTAAATTTAGTCAATGATCCAATAGATATTTCTACGGATACAACCACATCCTCATCACTACCAGAAACATTATCACTACCATCAACACCATCAATAAGCCAGATTTCACCACCACCTTTTAACTTAAATTTCCCAAATAACCTCGACGCTAGATATCGAGAACAATCATCAACAAATATCCCTTTAAGACTAGATTGGAATACATTTACAGCACCTCCACCATTATTTGGACAACATCTAGAAAGTAATCGCCTTCACAACTGGGCACTTAATAGATTACAATACCGACAAGACATTCACGACGATATCCGTGATCACAATATCCAAATACTCCAACAAAACAGTTTACAATTAAAGTTTGAAATCACAGTTAAATTAAACAACATTACTCAACATCCCTACCCATTAAATCCACCAAATATAACAGCTCAATCCCTACCACCACCATTTATAACAACTGAAGTAATATACAAATACGATAGATATACCAAAAAGACAATTGGTTACATCACATTTTATAACCCATACTCAGGATTATCATACACATGTATATTCTAAAATTATTAATTTTTCTCCAACTCCTTTTTCTAGTAATCTCAAATCAAAACATAAACCCTTCTCCCCGCACAGGACCCCAAGATTTATTAGTAACACATTACGATTGTGAAGAAAACGAACAAAAAACACTACACAAGTATGCAATAAATCAAGTATCACAATGCGAAACAGAACCCCAAGCCATAGAAACTACAAATGTAATAGCAACACTTTATTCAAAAGCCCGAGCAACAACAGTTACAGGATATAAATTCACAGCAACATTTTCTGAAAAGAAAGTACATTGTTCACAAGTCTCAAACGGAAATAAAAACCGACTTGACCATGAATCATTCTACCAGAGTAATATAGAACGACTTTTACATCTCAATCCCGAAGATTGTAAAAACGAGTTACTCCGACTAAACATCACAAAAAATAAAAACACAGATAGAAAGTTAGTATATTTCCAAGTTTTTTCAGATTCTGTACATCAAGCAGAACTTGAAAGATATCAAGGACATATAAAATTAGATGAAAAGTACCCATATAACGGCGCACACGGACGATTAACCTATGACATGCACGATAAACACTGGATACCACACATTGGTATAAATAACCCATCAAACTGCAAAGCAGACACAAAAAACAAAGGATACCAAGAGATCATGTTTTTCGATTGGAAAATACAACTCGAAAAAATACAACTCACACGAGATTTATCAGACAACACAATGATCTATCAAGGAATTAGATTACCTTGTAAAAACGACCAAGGTTATTGCGACCCTACAACACGAACACAAGCAACAATTGTTTGGTTCCCCGAAGACACATGTACAACATTTCAAGTAGCAAAAATACACGCTCGTATGATAAAATTTCACGAAAAATATTTTATACAATCAATACCATATGAACAAGTAAATCCATTACGAAAAATAAGTTCTAATTTTAGAAACATTCATAATATAGAAAACAAATTAACACGATTTCAAATATATCAAGAAACAGAACTTGCATGTAAATACAGAAACCCACTTCACAAAACACAATACTCCGAAATATTAGTTGAATACGAAAATGGATTCGACATGACCACTGGAAAAATAAAAGTCGACCCATACGCCACAAGTCATCCCCTAAATGAAGGAACATCATATATACCAGTTAATTTTCAAAAGAATACAGGTCAACCTGGTGGACATTTAAAGCCCCAAGACGATCAAAGCACACGTTTACAAGAACTATCACTAATGAATAGTACATATTTTGGTAATATCCACTATGATATTCACTTAGACATGAAACTAGACTATACGATTAGCCGAATTTTTCAAGAAATGTCACTCTCCGAATTAGAAACACTACACCAACTATGCGAATTAGAAAGAACACAAATATTACAATCACTTGCACTAGCAGTATTAAAAATACCCTACGCAGGATATTTACTATCAGGAAATAGATCAAATTTTTTAGACTATGAAGGAAACATCTTATGGTTTTATACTTGTACTAAAAAAGTATCACCACTATACGTTTTTGAAGATAAACGATGCTATAAAAGAATCCCTATCTTTTATAAGAATAAAGTACATTTCGTTGACACACTTTCACGAAGAACCTATTTCTGGGATACCGCAGTCCCATGTGGATCAGAAAATAGCCACAATGTAGTACAACTAAACCCTGATGAAGATAAATATTACCTTCTCACCCCATATCCCACATTAATGCAATCACTCAAAAAATTTTCACCAGAAAGCATTCGCGCTATCGCTCGAAACCCAAATATAGACTTACAATCAATAGGAATATACTCAAAATCAGATATTCAACATCACATTAGAACACAACAATTCCAAGAATTATTAACACAAATGGACACAATACCAAGACAATCAATTGACCAAAACTTACGCAAACTTGCCGAAACCGCAGGATTTGCAGACATCTATACGCAAGACTATAGCGGATATTTTAAAGACATTAAAGATTATATATATCTAAACGGTGAAAAATACCGTCCCCAAGATATATCACCTATCAATATTTTTAGCTTTGTTACACTCAAGAATGAGATTCTTGATTTTCTAGGATGGCCCTACTACATCTTAGAAAAACTGACTATTTTATACGCAATGTTTAACTTTATTGGATTTCTTTTTTCACTCTTAAAAGGAATCTATAACACATGTGCTATACACACACAAGTCAATAGACAAGCAAGTGTAGCACGCATACTATTTGCAGGATTTTTTGGAATCTTTTCTACATCTATAAACAAAATTCTTTTAGACGCACAAATAAAAGAATATAACACAAAAATAGCAACAAGACAGAACACATACGACGAAGAACATAACAATGTAGACACAACGCCAACAGCACCACAGTTACCACCCCTACCACATAACCATCCATTATCCCTAGTCCCACGTAATTTTCGAAATTTAGCCATAACACATAATCAAAATTTTAGACCAACCATATCACAAAGTCCCATCCAACATATAATGCCACACCACTCACAAGATGAAAATACTTATGAACAAATTATAGAACAACCCCATACCACCGCTTTTCAGTCTCAAAATAATAATTTTTTTAGCCCACGATGAGCCGACAACTTGGATCCCTACACCGATCAAATTCCCACCCAACCAACCTCACCACTCCAATCCCAATAATACCACTTTTTGCTTTTCCGCCACCCAATTTCCCCACCAGTAATGTAACATCCGGCATGAATTCCGATACTAATTCACACATCTCAGTTTTATACTCCATCTCACAACTCAATAACCCGAATATTGAAACCCCCGATGAATTTGCCGACTCTGAACCATCTCCATCAAATAATTTTCACACCAATTCCTCAAATTTTTCCCAACCCCCTTTTCAACCCATACTACCAAATAACCCTGTCCCAACCAATTCTACACCCTCTTATGCTTCCCAAGTCACTCCAACCTACTCCTCACTTCACTCAGACCAATCATCTCATTCTCCAGACACCCCCAAATCTCCCCAGAACTAGATAATTTCATTACCCTACAACAACAACCCTACCACCTTGACACCCCAACCATAAACCAAATCTCATCCACAATAGATTCATCCAACCCTCCTACCCCTACACCCTCTTCAATTTATACTGAATCATTAGCACCATCATCCACATCTACTGAATCTTCACTCAGCACTAATAGAGCTTACCGCACTTTTAAAAGAAAGTTCCCCAACCATCCTTTCCCAGCGAAACCAGGAACAGCCCGTGAATATATCAACCATCCAAAACACACTAACACAAAAGAATTTTTAGCTATCACCTTACCCTCATTTCCACAATACACCTTAAACACCCCCTCACGACACTAACGAGACACGTAACTTTGTAGACGAACACGTTTTAATGCCTACCCTTCCTTGGACCTCATATTATCATTTTACTAATCCCCTTTGCTTACCTTTATCTAACACTCACATCGATATAGAACGAAATAAGGACATGCTATATCGACTCACTACACCACTAACACCTAGACAATTTACTTACATTGGATATAAAAAATCACTAAAAACACACACTGCACACCGAGCTAATGAATATACGCTAGAATGTTACGATCATAACATCATCAGAACTAACCAAGATCAATTCTTAGACGACGATCGCTTCACTAACCCACAAATCACCGAGAAATTTTTCATTAAAACACCATATGTATTTACACTAAATATTTTCGATCGCAAGTTTGACCACATTACTTCAGAAGCACTAACAGACACACAAGCCTATGAAAGTTTTAAAGAACGCTTCCAAATATTTTCACTAACCTTTCATTTCCTTGCACCACATGAAAGAGATTTGCACTGCTCACACGATATTATGTTGCGCACTAAACAAACACACACATATACTTATTATCGTTTCATCCAAAATCACTTTGACCTACACACTCCCTCCAGACAACCACACCATCGTTTTCAATTCATCAATTCCAAATACACCTCACCATTCTTTCTTAACTTCACATATTGCATTAAAGATACTAACCTTCATGGTATTCTTCGAAATTATGATCCCATAACCCAAATGTATATTTTTTGTCCCATCACCAAGACCTTCAACGCAGAAGAATCCCGACCCTTCCTTATCCCACACGAGTTTGTACAACCTATAGAAATCCCCATTTTAGAATTCATCCATAACACTAAATTCAATCACAAATTATATAATCTAATCCAAAACACACCTTATGAATTTGCAGTTGGCACTGAAGAACTAACCACCATTAAAGCACTTCAATTGCTTTGGCCACTGCTTCAAACTAAAAATATCATCCGCATCTTAGCTAAATTACTAACAACTTCAGATCTCATCCACGACATCTTCCCCTACGGTTTCTTCCCCGACGACTAACAGGTAAGTATGAATTATACATATTACTAACTAATTAAAATATTAGAAACTCACCATTCTTTATCCATGTTTTCTTTAGAATTTTAGCCTTCATCCAACGATCATCTGAAAAATTCACAAAAGAAAAATAAAAAATAGCAAACTTCTTCAAAACTGTTTAAAACCCTATTAAAATTTTGCACCAACAATTAAATAAATATAATACCAATGCAGTAATTTAATTTATAAATTTTTCCCCCACAAGGAGTAAATCTAAAAATGATGAAAATTTGTAACTTAATTTTCCCCAACAACTAGCAGTAAAATTAGAAATTCTATGTAATAAATTGATATAACGAAAATGCAGTACTAACCTTTTGATATTTCCATTCATTCGCACAAACATTCTATCCACATTCGCACAGCTCGCCTACGAAGAATTGTTTAAAATAATGAATTTCAGTTTCAAGTTTTCACACTCGATAACTCTAACACAAGATAACACGTTTCAAACTTTCCTTTAACCCGGTTGGAAAGGAATTATACACTAAACAACACTAACCAACGCAGCTTACTAAACACCACAAATCATAGAATAACAGCATGACTAAGAAAAGGAAACCAACGGTACCCAAACCGGATTAACCCAGTTTAAAACTGGATAATTTATTCTTTTGAAGACTATTATAAAGTCTAAGAAAGAAATCATAAAACACAAAAAAGTCGAAAGACAAACCCATACCACAAACAATTCGATTTTTGAAAAAAGGACACAACCAACAAATATAAGAAAAACCACAACAAACCCAACATAAAACGTTGTCACATAACAGGACCTCTCACAAAAACCGCATGCAATCATACTCCCACTCCTGGCCTAACCCACCAGAAGAGGACGTCCTGAGCTTGCTCTATAGCCGGCCTAACCCACCGCGCTACATTCACGCTTTGTGACACACACTCCTATTTTTAATAAGAGCTACTCAAGGGTGAGTAACTCTTCAAAATAACTGAACTAAAACAAAAAGCTTTTGTGAAAACAACTAACTAAAATCATAATTAAAAAATATTAAACTAATAAAAGTTTTATAAAATGTAAATTACATTATGCAATACATAGATCAGAATACAACACCAAGGACGAACATCCAAAGACAAAACGACCCTACTACACTCGAGAAAGAATGGCCAACTACAATCAATATGCCACTCACAATCACAACTCAAAGGATTTAGAGTACGACTTGACTTCGCAGAAAAGGACTTCATTGAACTAGACCAATGACCACCTCGATGTTCAAGTATACGTACAGATCCGAGTAACCAGGCATCCCCTCCACGCACAATCTCCACGCCATTCCCAGACAAGATCAAAACACAAAGAAGTTCTCATCAATGAAACAGAAAAACCTGACATAGCCAACCATTCTGAAATCAGATTTGAGTTTGTTGCGAAAACCCAGTCGTTGTCATGAGATGACGCAACGATCGAACCTGGAACTTCTCTAACAAGAGAACCCAGAAGAAATATGATGTTCGCCAAACACCAACGTCCATCATCCATCCTTTGAATTATAGAAAGACTATTCTAAAAAACTCTGTAAAACCTGATCTAAACTACATTTTATGATTGGATAAATTAGATATTTTACCAATGTAAAGTATTTAATATTAACCAATCATGATCCATCTGACTAACAATCCACTTATTTGTAAGTGCTGAAATTACTTGTAATTTCAGCACCAGAGAGATTTGAATTTAACTTAGAAGTTAGTTGAACTCTCCCGAGTACTTCAGCAGCCGCAATAAACCAGTATACCCTAGATCTATTGAGCCTAGCAGAGACTAGTTAAACAACCTGAGACTAGATAGTATAAGAGTAAGATTAGGATCGGTATTAGACTAAGAAGTTGCACGAATCTATCCGGCCGAAAATAAGATAGCGTGACGAGCAGACGGTGTACCCTATCCGAAATTACTCTATGAGTTATACACTTCGGTCATAACTCAATAAGTTTAAATTTGTCGTATTTTTGACCAATCATAATGCAGCAAAATTAGACCAATCTACTTAGAGGGGTCGAGTTTCTTAAGTAGACACCAAAAGGGGATTGTTAAATAGATCCCGCAAGTATCTACAAAAAGTTCGATTAGTGATGACAAAAAAAACGACTGTTCTAATCGTTTTCAATTTTTAGACTAATTTGCAGCGAATAGTTATTTCGAATCGCAAGAAAGCAATCATAAACACGTAATCCATTTCTAGTTTTCCAAGTACAATGTGTCTTGGATGGGAATGAGTTGGACAGCTCTCAAAAGTTAATCTTGCCCAAAAGTCAATCTTGTTAGTCCTGAAATCATGACCAGAAACGATGCTTTCACAAATTTCGAAAAAGATATAAACTGCCTCAAAAATTGATTGACCAATCAGAATTTTCGTAATCGTAAAATACGATGAATTTAGTTTGTTTTCAATTCAAAATGTGATGATTTTTAAACAATCCAAAGCCCCTCAAATGCAAATAGGAAATAGAACTATTTAACCTATTGAACTTTTTATGTTGAACCAAGAGCAGAGTTCGATATCCTCGTCAATCAAAGGGTTTTTTTTATTTAATTATTCTTCAGACTGCGTCTACAGCTTAGTCTGCGTTTAAAGTGTGATTTAGATTTGATGTTCAAGGTCGGACAGGGATCCCAAACTAGACAAACTGCTGAAATAAATCGGAGCTGAATAAGCTCAATTTTTGGTAATTGTTGAAAGATCACAGTTATTAACAACAGTTATTAACGTAACCAAACTGATTTCCATTCAGCATTCAACTTCTAATTTAGTTATATATTTGTTAGAAACTGACAATAGGTTAGTATTTCACATGGCGCAGCCGACAATTTTGAATCACGGCCATAATGGACAACCCTTTTTTGGTGATTACACTCAGGGAACATTGCGAAATTTATATCAGATCCAGTCGACGTTTTTGAGGATCCTTCCCAAAAAAAAAGGTAAGAGATTCCGAATCAATAACTGACGCCGATAACCAGGTTAAGCGCGAAAAGCAGAAACTCGGAAAATTAATCATCAAAACCGCCGAGCGTCGCAAAATGGGATCAATACTGAACACTTTTCCAACTGAAGACTGAACACTTTTCAACAAGACCGAACAATTTTCTTTACAAGGCGGACCAGAGAGTGAAATCGAGGCTATTTTTTTCCTTAGGTACTGAAGGGAAAAAACAATTCCTACAAAATTTCGCTCATGTCATTTTAGCCACTACGTCAATCAAAGAATTTTACGAAAATACAAATTTTTTTAGATAAAAAACTATCATTGTTGAGCGCAAGCACGTTTACAATCAAATGCAGAACGTCAAGGACTACAATGATTTTTTACGACTCTCGGGCAATTAAGCATCCGACCCGGTAAGTCCCCAGAAATTTTTTTTTTTAATTTGTACTTTTGAAAGAAAAAGCTGATTCCACCGCCTTAAATTTGCAAAAACAGATGCACCAAAATTCATCTTCTCAATCATTTTCATGTTAAAACATCTTTAAAATCAAACATGAATCAAAAATGTCGATTCAAAAGGAAAACAATAATGTCGATTCAATAGAGCCCAGAACAGCAAAAACTCTGATAATCCGAAGAAACACACCCGGAAACCAAAACCATGCTATTTCTTGTTGCATAAATAGCATGGTTTACTTTTCTGCTGTGTTTTTCCTGGTTGCTGCTTTAGGCTCTTGATATTATGTTTTGCAGTTTGTTTTTATTTCGAGTCGATATTGTGGGTCCTTGAAAGCCTTAAATAAACAAAAATTAAAATGAGACATGATTTCTTAAGCAAAACATAATTTGCATTGGGCAGCTGAATTTAAGGTTGTTTTTTGTCGGCTAGAGGTACCTGAAGTAATTATTTATTTTCAAAAAATGGTAAAAATAAACTTTTGAACAAAAGATTGTTTTTTATTTCTTGTTCAGTACTACAATTTGTTACTATCATTCGTTTCATACCCGTTCTCTAAACAAAGAAGCACAAAACTCCTTCAACTTTATTCAACAGTTTATCAATTATAACACCCACTTCTATGAGTTTTCGTTTAGCTTATTATTTCGAACTTTGAAAAAGATAATTTATTAGTGCTCACTCGGGGTATTGTTTTTTCTCCAGACAAGTTTTAATGAATTAATTAATGATATCTTTTAAAAAGTATTTTTGTCTTGAGCTCAAATTAAAAAGAAAAACTGTTTTCTTTGTTACCACATTCCATAAAATCTTGAAAAAGTTGAATGAAATTTTTTTCTCTTTTTTTTTTGAAAATTTTGTGCCATTTTTTTAAGCGAACGCTAAATCATAGAAACTAAAAATCTGTTGTATTATCAAGGCTCTCACCTGATACTAGCAATCTTGAGTAGCTGACTCTTTTAAAATTAAATTTCTTTAGCTACTTTTCATTATCAAAATCAAATTGGCACATAGTCACATTGGCGCTTCAAGTTAGATCTCTATAAACGGATTTGTCCACCAATTCGAAGAAGTCTCGAATAAGTTTCAAATATTTGCATGACAATTTTTTTCTGTTGCATAGAGGATATTTGTCAAGCAAACCTTCAAAAGATATTCCCGATCTCTATAATTCCTGTAAAATTTTGCTTTATAATATTTGTAATCTTTAAGGTCTATAATATCTTTAAGTACTCACATCGACGCTGATTTGGATCTTCTGTGGCTTGTGTTCTTCGTAGTACTCCACCCGACTGAGTCTGAGTTTGTTATAGAAATTGCAGTGCACCCACGTGTGCATGTTGTGCTCAAACGAATCGTCCACGAACATCAGTCGTTCATCCTGCGTACTTCTAAACCATGCAAAAAAGCTCTTGTGAATCCTCTTTTTAATCCCATATCCTGCAGAGCAGAAAGTGTTCAAGATGTTCTTTCTAGTGATTCAACGGAACACAAAAACTGGATCTGGCAAATTTAAAAATTGCCGACAAATTTTTTAAAAAATCGCCCCCACCGATATCCAATTTTTTATGTTGATGAAAAAATAATTTCCAATTTTAGTATCAGCCAGCCTTTGAAAAATTTTGTTAAAACTTGACTAATAACTAGTCTCAATTTTCTTAAAAACAGAATAATCAATTATAGTAAGTTTATTCGATCTAATCGATTCTTTTTCAATCTGGTTTGAAATATAGCCAGCCGGGCATATTAATTTAATCAGTTTTATCTTCCACAAAATTGCACTATACCAGTTTACCTTATGTTCCAATTAGTCCCATGAACTTTACCTTAGTTTTTAACATAACCTGTGCTACTTTGTTTTAAGCCCAAATGTGTCGCAATTAGTTTTTATTCTTTGATTAAATACCGAAAAAAGACTTTTAACTTGCCCTTGTTATTTCTTGTTAGGCCAAAAATTAAGACTCAATTGAGTAGCAAATTCAAGCTAATCGCTGCAAAGACGCACAGTAGGTCTTTGCATAAATTTTGTTTGTTATGACATGTAACTAAGTTAAATCCGCAATTTAAACACTTTTGAAAAAAATGAAAGTAAAAGCTGTAATTGGCGAAACTTTTAAAAAAATATTTTGGAAATGCAACCGTCGTCCTCCTAATATTGGTGGCCACGAATATACTGAAAAGCAAGGGATGAAAAACTGAAACGAACTCTAGAAAACTATTGAAATGACAGGCCTTGATGACAATAGTCGATGAACAGCAGTATGACTGCAACCTGCTTGCATACCGTTGCGGAAGAAAAAACCGAGCAACTTGCTATACGGCTCTAAATTGAAAAAAAAAACAATAAAAAAAACCTTCACCCCACCAATCGTTGACAGAAGTTTTGAAACACCAATGCAATTCGATAGCGTTTGCTTTTCTAACAGCGGTATTGAGGACAATAATAAACAAAATTTACTTCAATTTGAAAGTAGATTAAGACTGCTCGTACAACAGGGCAAAGCCCTGAATATTCCGACTTTCCCTTATTTCATATCGAATAGTTTTTAGAAAAAGAAAATATTGAAAACCTATATATTTGGGACAATGTCAAAGTGTAAAATGTTGATATGTCGATCTGATTATTTAGTCTCAGTTCAATTTGGAATGATTATGTTGAGTGGGATAATTCGCTACGCATAAATAATTCGCGTTACCAGCAATAAATAAATTAATAAATGAATAAATTCTTCAAAGCGCGCATATTTTAGTCCAGAGCATGGCCAATTTGGCATTTTTCAATCCCCTAGAACAATCTCCTCAATCCCAAAAAACAATCGGGAGGTAAAATATCTTTTTATGTTTGAACTCAGGAAGCCGATATCTTCAATGGTGTATAAAAAATTTTCTCGAAAACTATTATCTCGATCGGCGAAAACTGACTGAAAAAAACCACACCGAGCATAACTATTCCGTTTTCTTCGAAAGTCGAATCAATAAAGCAGCACAGTGTAACTCTGCATAGGGTAAAGTGGAAAAAGATAAATTGTCATGTAACCGAAATATAATCCATTTCAATCGCTTTAAATCAATTTTATTTGAAAAAAAAAATCTTGTATTTGCCCATTTTGTCCTCAAACTTGCATCCAAGCTAGTTTATGGACGCTAATTACTCTGATAGCTTTGAAATTATTTTAGCAGTTTTCCAACGAACTCAAAAACATTAGGCTTTATCTATATTTTTTCTCAATGAATTTTTTTTCATGATGCACAATTTTTTCAACAAAGTTTTGCCACATTCCTACAGGTTAATAATTTATCTGGCTGAGTTAATTTTCACCAACGGCGGGAAATTTTCCACTGTATTGAAGGAATGGATCTCTATTAAACTTTTGTTTTGTGTAAAATTTTGAATTTAGATAAACCAAAATTGACACGAGACCTTTTAGAGATTTTAATTTTCACAGCAAAGTTACACTCCATTATTCAATATCTTTGGCCTTGTTAAAATGCTGACGAAATAAGAGAATAGAACATTTGAAAATCAATTACACGAGATTTTCAGAAAGAATTATGAACAATTTATCGACAAAAAATCTCGTAAGCACCTAGTTTTGGTATTCATCATCAATTACTGTTGCCGCAAAATCTGAATGAAAATCCATTATGATTGATTACTTTGCTAACCTGTCCCACAGTTGTTTGACGCGAGTGAATGTCTGGTTGAGAACAATGAGGATGAACACGACTGGCTTATCCTTCGGGTGGTCGCAGAAGATGGCCTCTGTCTGGTTCTGCCACACCGGGGTCTCCCACAGAAGAGTATCTAGTTTCAAACACACCCAAGTTAAACTTGCAGAACTAAATGGTTTCAGAAATTTTCAAAGCAAAATTTTAAGCAAAATATAAAATTATTTTAAAGTAAATTTATGAACTAATCTTATGGTTGTAAGCGATTAAGTCTCAAATGACATAATTCCCAAATTGCATAAAAGTGAAAAAATTCTCAAATGGCATAAATTTCATGCAACAGTTGCCTTGAAAAAATCGAGAACAATTTTTTCGTGAGCAATGTGAGAAAATAAGCCAAGCTGTCAATTTGAATGTTGGTTGACATTCTATCTTGAAAAAGTTGTAGTTTTTTTTAATCAAAAGCAAGAAGCATAAGCTTGCGGTTATTAATGAGCTGCTTGTGGTCAGTTTTTTCGACAAATTTGTTGCGTAACATTTGTTTGGAATCAATTAATTCCAAGCCTTGTTCACATGCTTTCGTTACTGGCAAAATGTTAGAATTGGAAATTGATAGAAAACGTTTAAATTACAATGAAAACTTAAAATTTATGCCATTTGGGAAAAAAATTCAATTTTATGCCATTTGGGAATTATGCAATTTGGGAAGTTAGCGTTGTAAACCATTATGCAAAACTGTACCGTGAAAAATATTTTCTTGAGCTCTCTATAAGGAACCTCTGTTATGTCTTTGATAAGGAACTAAATGTATCTCTTTGTTGGTTTTTTTGTCAATTTGTCCTCTAGTACCGACCATGGTTGCTCGTGGAACTCAAACCTCCACAACTATTTACCGCACTTTTGAATAAAATCATACAAAAGAGTTTAGCCACTTGTGCCACTTTGACACATAGATATTTATTAATCAAAACTTCCTACAAAGGTGTGGTGCGGTGTTATTCATTGTTACTTATGACGTCATTCTAATCTTAGTCGTTAATCTATTGTTGGTCATCAAGGTCGCTATCGACCTGTCAAACATCGGTTCAATTCTATGCAAGCTTATTCACTCACTCTCTAGTCGACTTATGAAAGATTTAATTAGACACAATTTAATGTCATGACATGATTTGTTAAAGTACATATTTATTTATATATCAATTAAGTCTTGGCTAGCTATCTCAGTCCCTTAAGTTATCACATGGCGCAGCCAGCAGTTCCGGTTGTGTCATCAGACTACCGGACTGACCTGTTAGGCGTTCCAGTATTTTGGCATAACTCAACAGCCGATCCACCCAGTAGTTGGGATTCTTGGATAGGGCAATTCAATCTAGCCATCACTCTACGGGAAAGGTGCGATCCTGGTGAGTTGCTGAAACTGCCGGGTGTAGTTCATGATGATCCAGTCCCAAAACTAGAGGCTGTTGGAATTGATGAAGAGGCAGCAGCCATAGCTAATCGCATTGCTAGAAACGATGCAGCTGTTGGTAGAGTGGCAGATATGAATGAGGAATGTCTGCCTTAAGGCCCCAGAGTGGCACGTGGTGTGTGTTTCTACGAGGTAGAACAGCGAATGAAGGTAGAAAACGTTTTCTTCAGAGTTATCCACATGCGTACCTTAGTGCAATTACTTTTCAAGAATTTCACGAGCATTGTGTTCTTTTCTTCAGAAAGGAGAAAAATTATATCATTGAACGTCTCAAACTTATAATGCCGTACATGCCGAACGCGAAAGTCTGGAGACTTTCTATTTGCGTCTTACAGGACAAGCAGCCTTGTGCGGTTGGACGATTGATCAGGAGAAGGAAGTGGTGAGAGATATCTTCCTTGCAAAAATGAGGTATAAGTATATTCAAAGAGAACTATGTATCCGTCCGGGGACCACTTCCAAAGAAACTTTAAAGTCGGCGTTGTTACAGGAGAGGGGGGCCCAAACTGCTTCTAATCTACAAAAACAGCTCGGGTATCCGACAGTATCGGCAGTTTCTCCCATCAAGTGTCCAATTCGGGCCAGAGTGCGCGCATTAAGCAGGAGCCGACGTTTTCTGTGCAAGGGAAAAAGCTGTCGGATAGGATCAATCGTAGCAGCAGTAGTGGTCGATTGTGTCGTGGTTGACAACCGGATTGCTATCCCAAATTGCTTACAAAAACCTCTTCTTGCCCGTCTTCACAGGTCACACGCGGTTCAACTTGCCCTGGTGGATGCAGCCCAATATTTTTCGTGGCCTCGAATGCATCGCGATATTATACAACTCTGTAAAGGTTGTCCTCAATGTACGAAATTTGGTAAGAATCTCAAAGCTAACACTTCGTTTAAGTCGACCAAAGCTTTACCTCTTTTGTCCTGTTCTAATGAGGAACTCAAGCTCGATTATGCGGTGCTGGTCCTCTTCCCGACTCTGCAGGTAACAATATTTACATAGTGGTCGCAATCGACCGGTATTCTAAGTATCCGTCAGCTATGATTACACGCTCCACGGGGGGTAAAAGATAATTAAGTTCTTGAAATCATATATTCAATGTCATAGTATTCCAAAGTCAATCAAAACGGACCAGTATTCAGGTTTTAAAAATAAGTTAGTAAACAGTTTGACAAAAACAGTTCTCAAAATTTTGCCGGTCGGGAACCATAGTGGTTGTGGTCTGGTGGAACGTTCCATTCAGACCATTGAGCGTCGTTTGGGAGCTTCTCGGTTGAATCCAGATTTTTCCAGTGTACATGAAAGGCTTCGGCACATTATTGAGGATATTCGGGTGTTTAAAAACTCGGTGACAAGGTTTTCACCTTTTGAATTACATGTCGTTCGTCCTACAAATACGGAATTATCTCTCGCGGCGGAACGTCTCCCTTCGCGTGTTAATTTAGATAATCATCATCTGGAACGAGATCTGTTCACTGCGGAACAGCGTCGGGAGCAATGTGACAGCCGACCTAGGATCAAATATGTCAAAAAACGTTCAATCCAGCCCATCAGTGTTGCCATATTTTGGGGGGCTAACAGACTCAGTCGCAGAAACTCCCCATTACCGAGCTTTGGAAAGTTTGGCAAAGTCAGCCAATCAATGGTTGACCTTAAAGAAAAATTTGAGACACGAGGAAGGCGTCAAAACTCTCAGGACTCTAACGGAGCGTAACCAAGTGCTTGCTGCCACCTTGAGGTCAAATCTTTTCTCGGGTACTCTTCGTTTCCGGAACCAGATGCCGGCAGACCAAATTAGCCCGTCTCAGCCAAAACGTAAATTGGATTATTTAGTTTAGTTCGGAAATTTTTCGATTGGAAATCTGGTCGGGAATTATTCAAACCTTTCAAAGGCAAAATTGTTAAAGTTACTGGGTCGACGTAAATTACTGATAAAGGTTAAGTGATAAGGAGGAACCATCTTGCGGTGCACCTTAAATCAACGTCTGTAGGTTTTTCATGCAAACAAGCAACGCCAGTCAAAAAAGGGGCAAAAGCGCCCCATTGTGTCAACATCGTCTTCAACGTCGCCGGAGGATAACCGACCTCTCAAATGGACTCATCAAAGATCTCGGATTACTGCTAACACAGTATCAGTTCATGTTCGTCCTCAACCCACTCTACTATTGTCGTCGTCCATACCTTTGCGGGCCAATTCTTCCGCGAGTAAGTTGGTGGACAAGTCTATGTCGGATGCTCCAGGCATTCAATCTATTATTCGTGATGCTACATCGGTGGTGGACCTTACGGCCTTTTCCTCTGCGTCCAAAGATTTACCTCCGGAAGTGCCCATTAGTGTCAAGTCGCAGGCACCTCTCCCGCTAAATCTGCTGTTATATCTTGCCCGGATTTAATTTATATTTCGTCGGATGATGAATCGCCAGTCCCGAAGTTACAAGAGTGCTCCCGAAGTTCAAATTTGGCAGTTTCCGATCCACCCAATCGCGACATGTCAAAATTTACCTCGGATCTTGATGGCAATATCTCCTCAGTTTCCAACTCGTCGCGCACTTCATGCCATAAAAAGCAAACGTCCTTTTATGGTAGCCCAATTCGTCACTCTGTGAATCTAATTGATTCACCTGTCTACTTGCCTCCAGTTCTAACTAGCTCAACTCAGGCATTTCCGGATAAAAGGGTCCGATTCGCAAGGCCAAACAAGAAGTATCACTCCAGTCGGAACATCACAGGGTCTGTTCTCCCAATGGTGCTGTGGGTTATACAAGGAATTTCACCCGTTTCCCGAATGTAAACTCGTATCGGATAACCCGTTGCGACGAAATGAAAATTTAACTCCTCTACTTCTTTCGATGGTTGTGATTGTTATACTTAAACTCTGTTTAAAAACTCTTAATTTCTTTAATTACTCAGCCGTTGAGTCTTTTCAGTCTTTTCGCCTTAAATTGTCATTAATGCCGTTACTTTTGTAAAATTCATATGTTTGATTGGAATTTTCCCTAGAGGGGGAAATGTGGTGCGGTGTTATTTAATGGGTAGTGATTGACATTCTATCTTGAAAAAGTTGTAGTTTTTTTAATTAAAAGCAAGAAGCATAAGCTTGCGGTTATTAATGAGCTGCTTGTGGTCAGTTTTTTTGACAAATTTGTTGCGTAACATTTGTTTGGAAGCAATTAATTCCAAGTCTTGTTCACATGCTTTCGTTCCTGGCAAAATGTTAGAATTAAAAATTGACAGAAAACGTTTAAATTAATATCAAAACTTAGAATTTATGCCATTTGGGGAAAAAATTCAATTTTATGCCAATTGTGATTTATGCAATTTGGGAACTTACCGTTGTAAACCATTATGCAAAACTGTACCGTGAAAATTACTTTCTTGAGCTCTCTATAAGGAACCTCTGTTATGTCTTTGATAAGGAACTAAATGTATCTCTTTGTTGGTGTTTTGTCAATTTGCCCTCTTGTAACGAGCATGGTTGCTCGTGGAACTCAAACCTCCACAACTATTTATCGCATTTTTGAATAAAATCATACAAAAAAGTTTAGCCACTTGTGCCACTTTGACACATAGATATTTATTAATCAAATTTTCCTACAAAGGTGTCGTGCGGTGTTATTCATTGTTACTGATGACGTCATTCTAATCTTAGTCGTTAATCTATTGTTGGTTATCAAGGTCGCTATCGACCTGTCAAACATCGGTTCAATTCTATGCAAGCTTATTCACTCACTCTCTAGTCGACCTATGAAAGATTTAAGCAGACACAATTTATTGTCATGACATGATTTGTTAAAGTACTTATTTATTTATATATCAAGATGAAGTAAGTCTTGGCTAGATATCTCAGTCCTTTAAGTTATCACAAAAGGTCATTTTCGTTTGCTGGAACTTTTATGTTATTGTCATCAAACAACCCTGCCGAAGTTCTTGTCCCATTGCAGAACTGCCGACATTATTTACATGTCTGGCATAAAAACAGTTCTATTCACAGTTTTAAGGCTACTAAGTGCCACCAAAATTCACCAAAAATCCTCAGTACGGGCAATCAAAATCCAATAATCAAGTTCATCAGTCAAAGTCCAAAAATATCTTTCATTGTCGGCTAAAAGCATCAATTTGTCATCAATACAATTTTATGTTGTCACCGAACAGGGTGCAATAAAAAATGAATAACCAAGTTCATATTTTTTTAGCAGGTTGAAAAAAGTTTGAAGTTTTTGATAAGTTTAGAGCGAAAACTTTCAAATAAAATTTATAAAATGCCTTTAAAAAATCTGAGCTGTTTGTACAGCGCTTGGTTGCTTTTGTTACATGCAGCGCGTTTTTTTAGTACAGAATTTATAAATTTTCCGATGGTTCACCTTTTTTTTACCCTTTTCAAAAATTCAAAAACCACAGAGAAAATTTATTTACAAAACTAATTTTTTTAAACTTATTTACTAATTTGGTGATAAAAATTTACAGCAGGCTGCTCTTCTCTAATATTAGTGTAATCAAGACAAAAAAAACTGAAAACTAAACTGGCAAAAAAAAGATTAAAAAGCTCAATTCGAAACAATTATTTTACTGAAAAGCATGCAGCATCCGTCTAATGACTCTTAACATATCAAAAAGTTATCGTTTTTTGTCCGCACTTATTGTCTGCTCCTGCTCTACAGATTCCAATTGAACTATTTTCGCATCGTGAAAAAACTTCTACGTATATTCCAACAGAACTATTTTTGCATCGTGATAAAATCTGTAGCGTGCAAGTCAGGTTCTCATCATGTTAGTAAAGTATAATTAATTAAAGATGGACCAAAAATAGGACATAAAACACGCAAAAAACTGTGTGTCAGCAATTACTATGTTGCCTTAGACTAATTTTTTGTCAAATGGCTTGAAATACAGGATATATTGAATAAATCTTCTGAAAAAATTTAGTCGCGTTTTCTTGTAAGAATTGCGATGAATGAAAAACCTACAAAAATCGCAATAAATCAAATCAATTTGCAAAAATATGTAGATCTTAAAAAGTCCGTGAAATTTGCCTAGGATTTGGAAAGATCGAAATGACGAATAATAACCTTCGAAAAGACGAAACGGTCGAAAGGTCGAAACGACAAATAAAACCCAGGAGAGGATATTTTTGACTCCTGAGACCTAGTTGAAATCGTGCCAATTACGACATTTACTTCAACGATGGATAAAACTTCAAAATACGTAGAGGCACGAATCAGAAAGAGAAGCAAGGTTCACTCTATCGCAAGAACGAAGTAGCTTCTATGAAAATCGATCAAAAGCGGGACCCAAAATTCGACAAGATGAATTCAACCCAAGCTTTCTGGTCATTAAAAATGATATAAAGTTTTCGATAAAAAATTGCATATCGTAAATTTTTTTATGTATGAAAAATATAAGACAATCATTTTGTCATAGAAAAAAAAATAAAATTTTCAAAAATCACCAAAAAACGTGCCTGGGTACTTTTAAAAAGATTTGCATAAGTATATGTAAGATGAAGGGCATTTTGGCAATCAAAATCATGATTTTTAATTCCGTCGGAAAAAATGCTTATCATATAGTTTTCATACATGAAATATGTATGATATGCATTTTTTCATAAACAAAAACAAATTAGTAGCATAATCAACATAATCTTGATAATTAGAAGCAAAGAAACTATATTCCATACTGCGTTCCAAAATTTTCCGAAAAAAAATTAAAAAATAAAATGAGCTTGCTGGTTGCTCTTCAATAGATTAGTCGAGTTTTTGTTTTCAGCGTTGACCCGTTAAAAGATCACAAATAATTTTTTGTCAAAGAGTTTAATTCGTGATTTTATTTCTTGTTGTTCTTTTGGTGTTTTTATTTAAAGTTTTTAATTTTAGAGGTTTTTTATCATCCACTGACACGCCAGAAGACAAAGTGATAGATTTCGCTTATGTTAACGTATCAATTATGACAAGTAACCTCCTTCAACCATCTTGGAAAGTTAAATATGACGGGATTAAATCTCGGCTTACGCGTAAATATCGTGAAAAATATCACGCGTTAATTGTCTTTAAATTGGCAATCCTTAACTTTCTACAACTTTACGAAAACCGATTGCAGGTGAACAATTTTGAAAAAATTCCATAAAATGGTTGCCTATAAAGTCGAAGGTTGTCTGGAGAAAAAAAAACGAGCACAATTATTCAGTCACTTTCTTCAAAAGTCGGAATAAAAACAATCCTGCCAGCGCTTTCAACTGCCCAAAAATCTTTTTTCCTATGCTAGTTTTTCACAATGAGACTTTTTTCTGATTCGATGCAGCATTATTTTTCCGACTTTTGAAGAATGTGACGGAACCCCTTGGTGCTCGGGGTAGTTTTTCTCCAGACCAATTTTGAATATTTATCAAGCCATTTTTGAGGAATTTTCTATGCTTCATCTGGAAAGTAATAATGTCCCAAGTTCAAACTTAAAAACATATCATCATTATTGGTAAACTCATGGGGGTTTAAAAACTATCAATTTGGCCAATTTAGGATAATTAAAAAGCAATATATTTCGTGCTATTTATGCATAATCGGCAAATTAATTGTTCCAAATTGAATATTAAAGCAAGCAATTTTCTCAGGCTAATGCGATACAGGCTCAAAATATGTCAGTTTATACTTTACATATCGTGAGAAGGTATTAAATGAAAAACAAAAATAAAAAAAATCAATGTTTTAAAGTTCTTTCAAATTCTGTTATCAATTTTTGACAAAAAAAATTATTAACTTTAGAAGCGAAAACTGTTTAGTATCTTAATACAGAAAAACACACGAAAAATATTCATTTGCTTTTTTTATTTGTTTTTCATTATAAAAAGCAAATTGTAATTGTTGAAGCTCCTTATAATGCTATTCTACCATACTCAGCGGCTTGCGTAGAATTCTTTCAGGGGAATTTAGAAAAACAAAATGTGAAAAAAAAATTACACATTAAAAATAACATAAAGTGACAAATCAGCAATTTTTGAACTACTTTATAATAATATTTTATGAAGATTATAGAAATTGAAAAGTAGAATCGTTTGATGAGTCATGCAAATCAATTATTCAGTTTCACAGATTTAATAAAGAGAATCAAGGACAGCCTTCCCGCACTGACAGAAATGGTTTCCGGTCGATTTAAATTCCTTCTTTGTTGATCTTAAATGAGATGCTTCATCGCGAAAAAGATTGCTCGGCCGTTTAGACTGTGACTGGCAAGCTGGCAAAACTTCGCATGAGCGCGTACATCGAGGGCGTTAGAATTTTTGAACCTTTGAGCTACAGTTTCATTTGAAGGCCGAGGGAGCCGATACCTTGCCGGATCTTTTCAAGCCTCAGATTCAGAATATAATTTGGGAATAAGTTCGGAATGGAGGTCTATCTTTTGTTCAAAACCAGTCGCACATGTAACCATGTTAATGTCGTAACCATTTAGAAAACCAAATGTTTCATCAAAGACTGTTATTCGAGTTTTCGGTGTTAGTTGCTAAAGAACCGCCTATTCTCGTTTGTATTGTTCAGAAGTTAACGCTGGTACTTTACAGACATGCCAAACACGCATGTATACTTTCTGCCGGCTGGTAGACAGTTAGATTAAAAGGCTTCTAAGACTTATCAAAAAGTCGAAAACCATTGGTCCGTTCTCATTTTTCTCTGGGTACTTTGTTTCTGACCTATTTCGAGAGGACAGCTGATCCTTGCGCTTTAATGTAAACCATACTAAACTGGGCTGCAGGTGCAAATTTATGAGTTCACTTATCAACCAACTCTGACTATCTAGAGCAATCTGACGGTTGTTAATATCATATCCTGTCTTTGAATAAGGTAAACATGTTAGCCAACAAAGGAGGTAATAAATTAAGCACAATTTTTTTTGTGACTTCAAGCGACATGATAATTAAGGTGAAATGGAGGGTTTTATATGTTTTTGGTTGATTTATGGATCCTAATTTTAGTCATTTTTGGAAACGAATTCGCCACCAGATGTATCCTTTATGGTTGAAAATCTTAAAATGATTGAAGTTTCAAATCAAAATGTGTGACTTTATCTCAGCAAAAACTTTCCGATCTTCTCACTTATTTTGGAAAGATGACTGATTTGACGCTGACAAATTCAGCAGACAAGATGTATATTTTCAAACAGGCGCGGATCAAGGAATTTCTCGAGGGGGGCGGACTTTCAAAAAAAAAATTGAAAACTTTGTCGACCTTTTTTTAGGTCGACAAAATTGATTTTGTGAGCTCTACGAAACCGCTATAAAGACCCTAATTTGACCAAATTTTCTGCGCCTGAGGCAAATTTTTGAAAAAAGGCCAAAAAAGGCGTTTTTAGGCACTTTTTGGAAAAAAATCGACCAAAAAATTGCGTTTTGTTCGGCGCACGCTCCCCCTCAAAATTAGTATAGATTGGCGCCAAAGGCGCCTTTAGATAAAAATTAAAATCAGTCAGCCAAAAATGGATATCTTAAAATAGTAGAAAGGGAGGACCTTTGGGTCGGCTGGGGGTCGAACCCCTGAGAAGGCGGCGTGCAAACCCCCCCGGCCCCCCTAAATCCGCTACTGCTTTCAAACGTATATCTATATAAAAAAGGCTGATTTGAAGGAAGCGGGATGGACGCCCTCTCCCTCCATCAGTGACTCGATCCCCTGCCAACACAAAAGGGAAAGGGCCCCCCCTCTGGTACTATTTAAGAATTCCCGTTTTGGCTGACCGTCTTTAAAATTTTTCTAAAGGCTCCGTTGGCGCCAATATAAAGTGATTATGAGGAGAAGTTTTCGACAAAAAAAAACTTTGTCAACATTTTCCTTAAAGTGCCCAAAAATGGCTATTTTGACCTGTTTTTCGCAACAATTTGCCTGCAGCGCAAAGAGTTTTGTCTAAACAAATTGCTGGTCTGCTTGTGTTCTGTTAGCACTCGGAATTTTCAATATGATCGACCTAAAAAAATCGACAAAATTTTTAAAATCATAGATCCGCTTCTGCACATCCCGTACATAAGAAAAACATTAAAATCAGAACTGTACAGCTTTAAAACAGCAAAATGTACAGTTTTATGTACAGCTTTAAATACTGCTAATAAATACATACGTGCTGAACATAAAAACATACAAGACTGCTCGTATCAGGACGAAGCCTTGAATGTTCCGACTGCCTTTTATGGTTTATGGAGCAGCATTAATAACATTTAAAAAAATAAATGAAATGAAAAAAATGAATTTTTTTTCTAAAATTTGAAATTTTTTATGAAAATCATCCCCATCGGGCCATAAAAAGTACAAAAGGATAGATTTTGCTCTTTGTAACAAACCAATTAAGTCAAATAAGCTTCTTTAACCAATTTGGAACGCTTTCTAAGACGGATTAACTCTCCGCTTATGCATTAATAGCACGAAATATATCGCGCGTTAATTGTCCCAAATTGGCCAAATTGCCAATCTTTAAACACCCGTAACTTAACAAAAAATGATCACAGGTGGAATATCTTTTCAAATTTGAGTTCAGGACAACAATACCTTTGGAATGATATAAAGAAATTCCGTCAAAAATGGCTATTTAAAAAGTCGTAACCAATCAGTTATGGCAAATAAGCTTCGTTCAACCAATTTGGAACGATTGATAAGACGGATTAAATCTCCGCTTACGCGTTTATAGGTGAAATATCTTCGCAAATTTAAGCTCAGGACAACAATACCTTTTGAATGATTTTTAAAAATTCCGTCAAAAATGGCTAGTTAAAGAGTCGAAATTTGTCTGAAGAAAAAAAACCCACCCCGAGCACAAATATTCCGTTACATTCGTATCGAAAGTCGGAACAATAAGTGCTAAACATATGCGTGCTGTAGTTCAAATTGGTTTTCAACTAGCGTTTACTTGTTTGATTTGGTTATTACTTTTTCCTCTACTTGATTGAACTCATGATAAAAACTTGATTCTAAAAAAAACTTAGACAATTAGCATGATCTCATCAAATAATCATCATCATCGTTCTCTTCGAAAACATTCGGATCAAAAATTTCCCAAATTTTGATAAAATTTTTTTAAAAAGATGATGACGGTCGCAGCAAAACTTTTAAAGCAAAAGGCCAATGAGACAAAAAAATACATTTTGAAACGTTTTGTTTCAAAACAAATTATTGACCAACAGTCTGAGTAGTCAGGGTTTTCCCTTATCCTTGCAGTATTTTTTTTTCATTTCGAAAGCTGTCAAAAATTAAATCATTGATGTGTTTCAGGCACAGCAGAACAAATACCACGAGGCATTGCAAACCAATTTCATGAAATGATGAGGAAAACACTCGAATTTCATCGATTAGGCGAAAGTGTTGATATTTTTTTTTCAATTTGAGTGCTCTTTTGAAATAAATTATGCAGTTGTTCAAAAATAAAAAACATTAAAAGGTTTTTCGAGCATCGAAGTTTGACGAGTCGAGGCGTTTGTAAAGCAAGTTGGATCATTGCTGATATATTGCAGAGGTGAATCAGGTCTGATATATTTCAGTTGTCAGAGCTGGTCAGATCTGCATCAGATCTGCACAGGGTTAAATTAGACATGCTGCAGATCTGATGCAGGCATGGAAAAATTCAGATTTTACCCTGATCAGGCCTGATTTTTGATAGTGAGCTCGGTACCGGATACATATACCACTTTCAAGTTATGACCACGCGCCGTGAAATTACGAGTTTCGTACTTTTTCACAAAACCGTTATAGTTAATTTTTGAATGCAACTTGATTAATGCATTGGCTGGGAGCTAACATTTAGAAAGCGCTCTAAAATTCATCGGTAGTTCTTTGGAAATACTTACCGCGTAGTTTTCATCATAACTTTGCATATGTTTTGACTTAATTAACCTTTGATAGGGAGCACACGTGAAACAAACGCGCAACTAGGGTGAAGTGCTAAGTTTTCGACCTATCAGTAGAAATAACGGTAACTCGAGGTCCACTATGATTTACAACCCTTGATTGTCGGTCAAGAAAATTAACCTAAAAAAATTGCACATAGGTCTTAATGAGGTGCAAAAAGTGGTTCGTCCCTGATGTCGGTACTTCGTATGTCGGTACTTTTCATAATGGAAAAGATCTTGCCCCTCCCCCATCTCTTTTTAGCATCAGTTTGGTGATGTAACGATGACTTTTTCAAGTTGCTTGAGGGTGAGGCAACAGTACCCAGCCCAGAAAAATAACCAAAAAAAATTGCATGTAGTTCTTAAGCAGGGGCACAACACCGGTTCGCCGTGATGAGCTGTACAGCTCGTATGTTGGTCCTATCCCTCGTGGATAAATGATCTTAAAGGTTTCATAAGGAGATCAAATATGTTTGTTATGCCTTAATTAGTCCATGTGCCATCTTTCATAGCAATCGGAAAACGTGAACAAAAAATTTCTTGTAAGAACTTGCAGGTGGGGAAAAGGAAAAGATCGATGAAGTCAACTTAATTGAAATGAATTTAGCCATTTATTTCACTGATTGGTGACTCACTGGATCCAATTACAGAGCTGTTGTGGTTTAAAGTGAGCAGGTTAGTGCAGTTCACATAGCCACTAGACACTTGTCTGGTGCGATTGAGACAGAGACACTTGTCTGTGATGTGGTACTCTGTGAAGTCCATTGCTATTCTACTGTTGTTCCTCTGAGACAGAATCATGGCCGTCATCATAGCCACTGCAACACACACAAAAAACAATAGAACTTTTTATGATGTATACGAATGTAGAAAAAGTAGCCGAATGTTAGCGAGTCAAAACTTAAATATTTTTTTTCTCGAATTTTGCATTATTTGTCGCAGTGACTTCACTCCCTTTCCCACCAGGAACTCGGGAAATTGAAACCCTCACCGCCCAAAGGACCGTCCCATTAGTACTATACTGACAATAACTGCTTGTGGAAATTTTTCTCTAAATTATCTGGTTTCCACGTCCATAACGGTTCCTTCGGGAACTTTTTGATGAAAATGAATGCCCGTATAGTATCGGTGATACTGTAGATTTTGACTTAAGCAATTTTAAAAAAAAGCCCAAAACTGCATTTTTGTAACTGCATTTAAAGCAAATCAGTTCAACTCTATTCCATGCCATCATTTAATCCATGCCACTGACCACCGCTAATATATTCCTAAAAATTTCTTGCGCTTCCTAATCAACAAAAATTCCTACAAGAAGTTTAGAGAGGAACAAGCTCAGAAATACAAAAATTTTTACGCAACACCTTTCGAAATCCTATTTATGGTTTAATTTTGCAAAGACCAGCAGCAGAAAAATTTGCAAAATTAACCCTGCATATTTTTAAAACTGCGAGAGCCTGAATAAATTTGGGAAAAAATCAGACTCTGAGTTTGGTAATCTGGTAGTTTTGGCTACCTTCCAAACTATTAGGCTTCATAACAGACTTCTGGTATCTATAGTTCAAAGCGAACAAAAACAATCAATTGGTCACTCACTGACGTACGGTGCAAATGTGTTAAAAGTATTCGGACAGCTTGACTTGGAGCACCAATGTGTACGTGCGCCATAGCATTTTGTGCAAAAAAATAACATCTTCTGATAAAAATTTTAATGAAGTTTTAAGCTGTCGTGCTTTATAACCAGACTTGCCCACTGAACTTCGTAGAAGGAACGGTGCAAATGTTTAATAAGTACTATCATACCCGTCTTGCAAAAAATTAATTGCTCTTCTGATCAAGCTATTCAAGCCTGAAACTTTAAACAATTTCAAGTTAAGCCATGTTCTAAATCGGTTTTTATAAATTTTAACTTTAAATGCCGAAACAGTTTAAGTTTTTCTCAGCAAGCTATTCAAGCTGTGACTTTTGAAATATTTCAAGTTGTTTCTCAGACCTAAGTATTTTGCGAAAAGTTAAAAAATTTGTATGAAAGCTATTCTATTAACGACATATTTTAAGATACTTAAAAGACCAATTCGGTTCGCAAAAGATTAAAGTTTTTCCAATCATGGAGGTTGCTGTTTTTTTGTGATTCATTAAAAACTGAATAGAAAATGTAAACGGCAAGTTTTAGATAAAAATTAGGCAGGTACTGTCTAGCCTTAAAGTTGAACTGAGTTCTGTTTTTTTTTGTCCCAGACTGCAAAATATTCGATGATCGCTCTGAATTTGAGAAAAACTTTGTTAAATTCAAGCTAAAAAGAAAACACATGGAAATCTATATAAGTGTTTGATGATTTTTAGATTGACTATCTTATCCCAGATTTCATCAACTTTGTAGCTAGTTGTCATTTTATCTATCAATTTGTTTAAGTGCTGGGATATAAAATAAAAATTTTCCACCTCATCTACATAACTAAGCAGAAATAAGGATTCCAAAAAAGAAAAAATAGATGAAGTGCGAAAATTTTTTACTCCGAAACCATTTTTTAATCCAACGAAAGGAAAACTTGGTACTCGATTATCGACCCCCATTTTTTTGAAATAATATACTTGTAAAGCTAGAAAGTGTTGATTTAAAATAAAAAATATAAAATATACAAATTGCGGGAAAAAAAAGTTTCGTCTCAACTAATTTTAACAAACCTATCAACAAGTCAACTATAACAAATCAAAAATGCTCATTTGACAATTCACTCTGTTTTTGTTTAAATCACTTTGTTTTTTTTTCATCTTTTTGCTCATTTTAGTTGGAGTTACCAAATAGAAAAAATCTGCAGACTAAAAATAGTTCTATACATTGAAAAAAAGCTTGGTCGAAACCAAACCACTGACTCCAATGAGGTTAATTTTTCGAGTTCAGATAATCAATAAGGTGTGAAAATTGATCGCATTTTTTTCTGGCAGCCAAAATAAATATGGTTTTGTTTGTTTGTTTTTGTGGTTTATATGAATATGAAGTAATCAAGAGTGTTAAATTTCAAAAGTAGCGTAAAAACGTTTCACAACCGGAAACAAAACCCTTTTTTTATCGACTTTTTCTCAATTTGCGCTGCAATCTGTGTTCGGCTCAAATCATTACAGATCGGGGGCAAGTGATCAAATTTTTTGTAAGAAAAACAGTTTCAGTTGCTTGTTGACTGTTTTAATTTTTTAATTGCTCAATCATATGTTTTTTGATTTGCAAGTTCAACTTTGAACGGATTATAACAGTTGTTTTTTGAATAAATATAGCTATTCAATTTTTTTTAGTTGATATATTTTCATTTTTTTTTTCAAAATTTAATGCCAGTCAAGCGATCACCATTGATTTTTTTTAGTGTTGTTGTCCTTGTTCAACAGTGTTTTGAAAATACTTTTCAACCTTTTGCATTATTGTGCTTCGGTGCTTTTGCACTGAACCATTTTGAATCGGAAACGCATATAAGTCATCGCATATTTTATGGTGTTTTAAATCATTCCAATCACAATCACACTTATTGCTTGTAACTGCAAGTAATAATCAGGTCAAAAACTTTCTTTAAAGTCTAGATTGATTCGCACTTCATATTGAAAATCAAATGAATTACCGGATACTTTGTCTGTTCGATTGCAACGTTTCCTATTCAATCACCGCATTCTAATCCCAGAACAAATCACGTCGAATTCAGTTTTTCGACTGTCATGTAAGCATCATTACGTGCCAAATTAGGCGCTTATTTTCCATGGGCTTTATTATTATGCAAATTGTAGTCTGAAAAAAGGTCAAACAATACAAATGCATTTTTTCTTTGAATAAACCTCCTAACTTTACACCTAAAATTGTCAAGAGGCTATACAAGTTATTGGCAATTTTATTGGCAATCAGTTTGCTTGAGCCCTCATATGCTCTTTTTGCACCACTGGAGACTCTATGGTAGCATCGATTTTTCAGAAAGTAAGGCATCTTATTTGAAGTGCTCCGCAATGACAAAAATGGATAGCAATTGATAATAATCTTACAGGAAACAGTTTTTTTATATAGAAAACAATGATTCCTGGATAGACCTTGTTTAGACAAAAAAATATGAGCTAAATGTAAAGAACTGTAAATGAGCGAAAAAAATCTTATATATTCATTTTGAAATTATCTGAACTCTGAATCTGTTCGTATATTTTGAAGCAAACTCTATGGTTCCTGGTTGATTTTTTCTAAAATTTAAATTGAACATAGAAAGTTCCAGACAAATTCAGACCACAATCATTTATGAAACAATAAAACGATACTTTTATCTTTTTTTCCTCAATTTGAATTGCTCTCTTGCGCTTGGTTTGAGCAGATACATTCAAGCTTTCCTAGAACGCTATTAAGAATTCTAAGTTAGTATAGAGTCAAAATACCACAGTTAGTTTTGCAAAATTCTTAATAAACATTAAAAAAATCACTTTTTAATCTTTTTTTTAAATGTTTTTTTTTGCAGATTCAATTTTGATAATTCAATTCTACATGGCGGAAAAGCGCTAAACTGAGCTCTAAAACTTTTTTTTTGCAAATGAAAACTAAATATTTTAACTTAAAAAAAAACTAATTGTTTTTTATTTTTGACCTTTTTTCGTTACTAATTCGCTTTCTGGCTTCAGTCCAAGCTAAAAAAAATCCAAAGTTAGAACCCATTTTTTTCAACAGTGAGAAATTTTTTTTGAAAAATTGATTGAAACGCGAATAACATAAAGCTTGAATATGTCTATCACTCGACCAATTCTGATGATTTTTTGAGTTACTCAATTTTGGGTTAAAGAAATTTAAAAACACAAATTATAACCAGGGTATATAGAGCTTGCAACGGTACCCGTGTTTATTCGGGCTTAAAGGTACAAAATTAGCTTTGTATATTTTATTGAGCTCAAAACTAGTGTTCAACTAGTGGTATTTTTCAAATATACACAGCATTGACAGCCTTTAAAAAATATCCAACGATAAACTTTTGCCCACAAGAAATTTTCAAAACAAAAACAGATCAAATTATTTTAATCCCTAAATTGACAATAAAGGTCATCAGCAACTAATTTATGATAACACAAAAAAAAACATTTAGAAAGCTTTAGTAAACTTTATAGAAGAAATTTTAAATATTATTTGAAAGCATCAGTATTATATCGTTACAGAATTTACATCAATTTTAGTTGGAAGGGCGCAAAGTTTTTTTTCGGGCGAAATTAAGCGCAATAACGTGTTTAGGGAAGCGGTGAAGAAGTGGCTAATAATAGAGTGGCAACCTAAAAGTAATTGGTTCGAGGCCTACCATAATCCGGTTTTGTTGCTTGAAGGCGAGGCAACGTTACCCAGCGCACAAAGATAATTAAAAAAATGCCTATGGTTCTTAATCAGGCGCCCATAACAGATCTCCATTAAGAGGCGAAGAGATCGTAAGTTGGTAATTTCCCTTAGGGATAAACTGTCCTAAAAGACTGGCTACCTAGCTGAATAATTAATCAGAAGTTAAATTTTTGTTTGCTCGCTAGGTAGACCCAGTAAAATTAAAGTTAGTACCACATGTATTCTGATATGACTTTTGCATTTTTTTTCCAAAATTTGCATTTTAACTAGCAATTTTTCACTGGGCTTTTTATATCATCTGAAAACTACACGGGTTTGGCTGATTTGGTATCATCAACGCGCGAATATTTTTGTCCTATCAAAGCTTAAGACAATCGCTGTATACTTATACGGGTTCAACCCCTCTTAATACTGACAAAAACAACAGAAAAGTGAACATTGCTTAAGAAAAGGCCCTTCAATATAGTAGTTGAAAATCAAAAATTGGTTGATTCGACCAGTTTCAAAGTTTCAAAGAAGATGTTTGTTTTTTGTGTCTGCATTATACTATTGCAATTGACTGAATTTGTAAACAATTTGAGACGTACCTGAGCTCTCATGGTGTCCTTCCGGGTTGTAGATGACGTTGATGGAAGACACTGGGTTGTTCTGTTTCTCCAGGAACATCCTGATCTGTTGACCGATCGTGAACACCAGCAAAACAACAAACGCCCCACTTAGGAATATGATCAAGTTGTAATGCATCTCAGGAGCGTTCCAAAATCTTCCAGATGTTTCCAGAAGCGTCAAGATTTTTCAGGAATGTTCCTCAAAATCGTATCTGATTCTTCAGACGTGCAACAATCTTCAGAATATTTCCAGAATCGTCAAGATTGTCGCTGAACTTCGAGATATTTCGACAATCTTCAAGATGTTGCGAGAATCTTTGATATCTTCAAATTCCGAACACTTCGAAGACTTAGCAGTAGTTCAAAGTGGATTTGACCTATAAATCAGAAAAATACATGCCATGTGATTGGATTTTTAAGGCACACTGCTAAAATTTTATAAAAATAACCTTAGAGTTAAAACAAGCTGATGATGTCATCAGCGCATTCCGAGCACTGATGTAGTTAATCTGGACGGCTATATTGTGGGACGAGAGTGCTTTTTGCAATTTTTGATTACCATATAGGTTATAAGTTTATTTTTTCCTCAAGCTAGAGGAAATTAAAATTTTCGAGTACTGCTTAACCCTAAAACAATACTTCCACAGCGCGTGGATTAATACGATTTAAGTTTGTACTGATGCTATGGAATGCTTTTCCGTACTGATAAAACTGGCTCGTGATTGGTTTTTCTGAGATAATATGAAAATGCCAAAAAGGGGCCATATTATAATCGCTTGTGCGGTTTTGCCTAAAATTACTGGATATACAGTTAGATATACACTTTGCAATTAACCTTTACCAACTATCTGTTTTCTTACTTCAACATAAATCACCTGAAAGTTCATCGAAATCGATCGAAAAAGATTTGAATCGCTTTAGTTGATCTGTGTTTGTTTGGAATTGTTTAGATTCTGTACATCAAAATAGTTTCACAGACTAACGCAACAGCTCTTGTCAACGTTTTTATTGTTCCGACCATTGAAAATGGGCTGGAACTTCGTATTCGGGTGTGTTGTAGTTTTTTTGTTTTCAATGCGAAATCAGGTGCCTCAAACAATCATCAAAACTTTTGCCGTGATACAAATAATTTTGTTTTGTTCTGATTCAAAATAAATATATCTATGTTTTTGTTCCGCACTTTAATTACTGTCAATAAAACCTAACTTGCTTATATTGACCTTTTCGGTTTGGGTTTTTGAAAAAAGTAATGGGATTATTTGAGCCCGGTCTGGTTTTTATCCCCAAAAAGAAACTATTCACAAAATTTAGCGTTCTTACCGCTAAATTTTCTACCATCTGGAAGAAATTGAAATTCGCTTGCGACATTGTGTAATACTATCAAGTATGGTAGTCAATCCGGCAAACTTGAGATTATTTCAGAGCAATTTTTATAGTTTTATAATAGCGCTTAGCATACAGTGCTGATTTAAGTTACCCGGACGAAAAGAATAAAACTTGAAAATTAAAATGGCGTTTTTCTCAAATTGGGATGATGTTAGGTGAAAGTTGAAGCAGACAAAAATTGCTTAAAATTTCAGAAGAATTATTATTGTGCAATACCTTTGGCAAAATTCGGACCCAAATTTTTTTTTTACTAAAACGGTTAATTATTTGTTTTTTCAGTCAATCAGAAATTACGCTACAAATATCGAGACAATCACTGCTGACACTTTGTCAAAGTGACCCTTTTTCATAGCCCAGCAAAGTTTATAATGAATATAATCTCCAAAAACTTTTATTATTTAAATTCTTATAATTTATAGCCAAAAATGTGCTTTTTACTAAATAAAATTTGTACCCGAGGTTAAACCCTTTTTATACCCTTTGTTTGGCTACGTAAGAGGCTCACTTTGAACTAATTTTAGCAGTGATTGACCCGATAGTTGTAGCGTAACTTCTGATTGACTGAAAAAAAACAATAATTAACCATTTTTGGGGTAAAATTTTGGGTCCATATTTGGCCAAAAAAATTGCACCATAAAAATTCTGCCGAAGTTTTTACCTAACGTCAACCCAATTTGAGAAAAACTCAATGTAAATTTCAATTTTATTCGTTTTTCCGGATAGTTTAAATCAGCACTGTATGATCAGCGAAATTTTTTTACAGTACAGTAAATTGAAGTGAAAAACATTTTCATTGAAAAACCAAAATTCAAGCTTTACGGAAATACCTGAATGAGTTTGCAGCAGAAATGAAATAATAATGAATGAATTTTTTCTGAAGAATGTTCGCTAGAGCGGATGGTAGAATATTTGAAACACAGGGGAAATCCAGAAAATTCTAATAAAAATGAATGTGTCAGACCAGTGAATCAAAATATTACTGAAAATATACTGAAATTTTGGGAGCGTTTACTATTAATGATTAACAAAGAAGCTTGATACAGCTAATTGAAATAAATTTCGGAAAATTATTTACGAAGTTTTGGCCAGATGTCAATTGATTTGAGTTTTCGAAGACTAAAGAGAACCGCAAAAAGTACTCTCCGGTAAACTTAATTTAGCATATGCTTATTCCTCCTTGGTTTTTATTGGTAGAAAATGACGCGCGTCTGTCTCTCGTCAGTATAGGGTGCATGATTGATTAAGCAAATGACGCTGAAGATAGACGTAAATAACTGTCAACACGGTTACATTCTCGCCCAATAGGTATAGTGCGGGGTAATGGTTAATGCAGATCCGACTTGATCTGAATTCTCTTCAAATAGATTTGGAAACCAATTGGAGGCAACTTATCTCAAGATTACTTCTAAAGACTCTTAACATTAAAATTCAGGAGAAACATCGAAGAAATTCCTGCGGAGAAAGTATGTTTCTGATAAAGTATAGCACCAATCGATAACTTATCAAAAAAGGAAGAAACAAATCATGTCAACTTTTCCCCAAGTATTTTGGACTCAAAAGTAATCAAGGGTGAAACAAGTCTCTTAGCACCTAATCTTCAAACGCATTTATCATTCAGCCATGTTGTCAAAAACACCCAACTTTTAAAACAAAATGTAATCATTTCTGTTTGAACTTCAAATAAGTGACAACCCAGCGGCCCGAAGGCACATTAGCATCAGTATGCTTAACATTAGAAAACATTTGAGCGTCCATAATTCTTCATGGGGGTTTCTTTGACTAGTATGAATTATTTCCATCTTGCTTGGTTCTATTTGAAATATAATTAAACCCATGTAGAATAAAACGCTGACCGGAATTAAATCACCAGACGACCGGATTATTTAACCTTAAAACTTAACGGCGCGACTTCCTTCCGAATCCTTATTTGGACTGACCGCAGATTTTGAAAGTCCAAAGTTATTAAAGGCAAACAATTATTTTTCTTCATGCAGAACTATGTTCGCGCGCAATATTTTTAGAAGAAATATAATAGTATATCTTTGTGGAGAATGTTTACTTTTTAATGAAAAAAAAAATGGGACTGACAATTTTTACGGGTTCGATTATAAAACAATGACCGCTATAGTACAGATTGGCTGACCAGTTGCCCAAATCTTATAAATGTCGTAAATAAGAATATAAAAATAATATTTTTGAGACTGCGATCAAGGAAAGATCTCGTGAAAAAAATATCTTTAAAGAAAAATTTTGAGCAAAATATTTTGAAATTTTTATCAATAAGTATAAAGGGAATCATAGCCCTGCTCAAAAAAAGTTAAGACAGGAAATATTTTATGAGTTCTAGAATGAAAATAAAAAGAACGAAATTTCAATATTTATGAAATTTTTTGGTTGACATACCTTCGGCGTTGTGTGACGTTGAGAAAAGTTGAATTGAGGCGACCGCAGTTAAATATAGGCAGTTTGGTTTGCATATGGTGTTCTTCAATTTTTTAAATCCCGAATTGAACTGATTTCTTGACAGCCGTTCTGTCTCTCATTATTGGAAAAGCTAGCCGTTACGTTTGATTCAGAGTTTCATTCAGAAAAATAGGCACCATCTTCACAAGAGAATACCAGTGACAGAGATGGATGACTTTGACGGAACTGAATCAAGATCTCCTTTGAACTATTACAAAATGCTTTTCAAAAATGCACTTCAACCTCAACAGTTGCTTTTAAAAATTTAAATAAAGGAAAAAAAAGAAAGAACATAAAGGACCTGATAAAATGAATATGGCTAAAAGCCAAACCAAAAAATATACATCATAGCATCGAAATTTGTTTCAGAGGCGTGGAAGGCTTATTTTAAGCTTTTTAACAAAGGTCGCCATTTCAACTTACAAAGGTTGTAAGTTTTTTCAAAGGTCGCCATTTCAATTTTCGGGTTATGGCGAAAACTTATAACTTAAAACTTAAAACTTGAAAGCTTCTTGGATTAGAAGTTTTTTCTTGCACCACGCCTATCCTAACACCACTCTACTGATTTGTTTAAAAGTGTCCTCAAAAGTAAGTAGAGTATAATGCAACTATATGCAGGCTCTGTGAGTCACGGAACTTTGCTCACATGTTCGACCCGCACTGAGAAAAATGGGTTACGATCATTTATACAATCCAAAGAACAGGCTTGGAGCATCTTTAAATTGACTGAAATTTATCTCATTTCAAAACTGGAACAAAATCCACTTGTATCGTTTCTAAATAGATTTAATTTCATTTTCTCTGTCTCTTTATATTTCAGTTTTTGATAGATTTTAAAAGGATTTTAATCGGTTTGAACCAAATTTAATCTATCTTTTTTGTACCTATTTTATTCAAATTATGATAAGAAACTCTAATGTATGCTTTCCAAATTTTTTTGTGTCGATACATGATCTGGAAAGAAATTATCAGATCAACTAACATGCGAATTATAAGCAGCGTAATTGATTTTCCAAATTGTTTTACCTATTTTCTTATTGTTCCGACTTTCGATACGAAAGTAACGGAATATTTGTGCTCGGGGTGGGTTTTTTTTTCTTCAGACAAATTTCGACTTTTTAACTAGCCATTTTTGACGGAGTTTTTTTATATCATTCGAAAGGTATTGTTGTCCTGAGCTCAAATTTGAAAAGATATTTCACCTGTGATCATTTTTCGTAAAGTTATGGGGGGTTAAAGATTGCCATTTTGGCCAATTTGGGACAACTAACGCGCGATATATTTCGCGCTATTAACGCGTAAGCGGAGAGTTAATCCGTCTTAAAATCGTTCCAAATTGGTTAAAAGAAGCTTATTTGCCATTATTGATTGGTTACAAGGAGCTAAATCTATCTTTTTGTACTTTAAATGGCGTGCGGGGGGATGATTTTCATAAAAAATTTCAAATTTAAAAAAAAATTTTTTTTAATTTTATTACATTTAACTTTTTAATGTTATTACTGCTCCATAAAACCTTAAAAGGCAGTCGGAACATTCAGGGCTTTGCCCTGATACGAGCAGTCTTGTTTGCTTTACACAATTGACTCAAAACGTCAATCTGAAGACTAGCATTTGATTAAAATTTCACTTAAGTTTACTTTCTATCACCAGGAAAGCCTGATATTGTAGATTCTTCAAAGAATCTCCAGAAACTGTTATTTTGCAGAGAAATTTCCCTGAAGTGACTATAGATCAGTTTTTTACATCAAACACTTTCCAAATTTTAGAAGCTTAAGCCAATACTGTACAATATAAACCATATAAACGCCATATAAAGTACAAAGTGACTGACTTTGCTACTAGCAACAAATCAATTATGGCAAAATTATTTCCTTCAACCAATTTAGGAAGATTTCTAGGACGGATTAAATCTCCGTTCACGCGTTAGTAGCGCAAATTATATATCGCGTTAATTGTCCCTAATTGGCCAAAAGGGCATTCTTTAAACCTCCATAATTTTGCAAAAAACTAATAACAGGTAACTTTTTTTCTAATTTAAGCTCAGGACAACAATAGCTTTTGAATGATATATAAAATCGATCAAAAATGGCTAGTTAAAAAGTCGAAAAATGTCTGAAGAAAAAAAGCACCCTGTGCACAAATATTCTGTTACTTTCGTTATGAAAGTCGGAACAATAAAATGCATTTAGTTTGCTCGAAATCCATTTATGTCATCGCATATAATTTGTTCAAAACCAATTTGTTTTGGACTTCTGCTGATAAAAATTCGGGCGCGTTTCTTTGAAACAAAATGAGTGTGGTCAAAAGTGAAGAGAGTGAAACATGCACATTCGTAAATACAATGAGTCACGGAGTTTGCTCACATTTTTGTTCCGACTTTCGATACGAAAGTAACGGAATACTTGTGCTCGGGTTGGGTTTTCTTTTTCTTCAGACAAATTTCGACTTTTTAACTAGCCATTTTTGACGGAATTTTTTTAAATATCATTCGAAAGCTATCGTTGTCATACGCTCAAATTTGAAAAGATATTTCACCTTTGATCATTTTTGGTAGAGTTATAAGGGTTTAAATATTGCCATTTTGGCCAATTTGGGACAATTAACACGCGATATAATTCGCACTATTAACGAGTAAGCGGAGAGTTAATCCGTCTTAGAAATCGTTTCAAATTGGTTGAAAGAAACTTATTTGCCATAATTGATTTGTTACAAGGAGCAAAATTTATATTTTTGCAGTTTATATGGCGTGTGGGTTGATGATTTTCATTAAAAAATTTCAAATTTTAGATTTTTTTCATTTTGTTTTATTTCATCGAGTTTTTTAATGTTATTACTGCTCCATAAACCTTTAATGGCAGTCGGAACATTCAAGGCTTCGCCCTGATACGAGCAGTCTTGTTTAAACTTCATGATCTAATTTTCCTTGATTGATGTTTGTCACATCTAAAAATAGCCTTGATGACAAAATTTACATCGATTAACTTCATATTATATTTCTTTTTAAAAGTTTCAGATCATGGAACCATATATTAATAAAACAGTATAATGTAAGATCTAGCCAGGACGAAAATTGTTTGAAATTTTTTGCTGAAAAATAGAGACGTTCAACATTTTTTGAAACTCTAATTAACTGGCTGATTTTTTTTTTAAATAGAATGAGTTGTGTTGTTGCTCCTATCACTAAAATAGAGAAAAACTTTATTTCTTAGGTAGTTCTTATTTTTAAAGCGCAAAATTACGTCATCACAGCGCGAAATCACGTCTGAGGTAGTTCTTTTTTTGAGCGCGAAATCACGTCATCAAATAACTGTAGGAATGGCCATAGTAATATATCGAAATGAAGCACTTGCAATTGTGATTCAAACTACCTTGAAAGTTTATTAAAAAAATGTTATCACGAAAAATCGGTTTGAAATTTTTAATTTTTAATTTTTGTTCCGACTTTCGATACGAAAGTAACGGAATGTTTGTGCTCGGGGTGGGTTTTTTTTCTTCAGACAAATTTCGACTTCTTAACTAGCCATTTTTGACGGAATTTTTTTTATCATTCGAAAGCTATGGTTGTCTTGAGCTTAAATTTGAAAAGATATTTCACCTGTGATCATTTTTCGTAAAGTTATGGGGGTTTAAAGATTGCCATTTTGGCCAATTTGGGACAATTAGCGCGCGATATATTTCGCTCTATTAACGCGTAAGCGGAGAGATAATCTGTCTTAGAAATCATTCCAAATTGGTTGAAAGAAGCTTATTTGCCATAACTGATTTGTTACAAGGAGCTAAATCTATCCTTTTGTATTTTATATGGCGTGTGGGGGGATGATTTTCATAAAAAAATTTCAAATTTTAGAAAAAAAATATTTTATTTTTTTTTACATTTAATTTTTCAATGTTATTACTGCTTCACCTTAAAAGGCAGTCGGAACATTCAGGGCTTCGCCCTGATACGAGCAGTCTTGTTACTTTTTATTCTTGCGCTTGGAAAATTTTGAGCGACTTGCATATCAACTGGGTATTTGTGCTTGATTTTCACTTTCTAGTCTTCGATCAATTAACATCAAATGCAAAAATTATGAAAAAAAAAGAAAAACTGCCGTCTTATATCTGACTTAATGTGCCCGAAACAGGCTCTTGCAGCCTAATGGCGTCCATCCAATCCATATAATAAAAAAAGAGTGAATTGTAACCAATGAATAATTATGGTAACCCTATATTGAAATAGTAACCCTATATGTTGTTATTAGCAGCGGTGGGGTGGTCTGCGGCTTAAAAAGCTTTATCCAAAAGGGCACTAACTGAATCCAACATAGCAAAGATTACTGATTAAGATTTTGTAATCACTCTTTAGGATTTGCCGGAGACGTGCAAAGATTGCTGGACCTGGGCTCAGAGTCAAATTAGACTCCTGCCACTGCTAATTTGGGTGCCAATTTTCACAGCATGCTACGTTTGTTAAACTTATCTTAATTTCAATCTTTTATATCTTCAAAGGTGTCAAGTTAGATTCAAATAATCGAAATTTTTAAACCGTTAGAGACAAGACTATTCATTTTTCTTATTTCAAAACCTGTGAAACTATTTTTGAAGATCACTGAGTTGAACTCTATACAAACAATGCTCATCATATAATTCATTAGAGGTTTAAGGAGTCTTAATGGGTTCTCAAAAATCTAAGACTAGCGTTTTTGTCAACTCCAGTATGCTGTTTGAAAATATCTCGAAGTTGTTATTGCCTTATATTGCGCATTAGTTGTTCCATTTGGAAAAAATTTTTTAAGTTTCATAAACATATCCTGGGGCAGATGTAGTTTTTTTGACGCGAGAAAAGATTTTCAAAAGAACGTTCTTTCAATCTATATTTTACGTTGATCAAATGAATTTGCAAAAAAAAAATTCCAAATGAAAGACCCAATTTTGAAAAAACCAAAACTGCCGGGGTTGAGCCTTTTTTGAAAACTTTGAAAAGTATATGATTCTTTGGTTCCACCGTCAACATATTTTTATTTTGGCGCCTTTAAAAAAACAGGAATGCCACCAGTTTCGGTCCTAAGCATTTCCAGTCCAGACTGCAATCTCCTTGATATTATTCAACAGAACCTAGTAAAAAAAGAGGCATATCGTTTTTACGATTCAAACCATCTTTTTTTCTGAGAAATTAGTTGTACAATAAACTTGCCACTTCGCAGGTTTTTCTAGATAGCGCCACGTTTGATTCTTTTTTCTTCCTTCGGCTATCAATTTAAGTCAATATAAAAATTTTTGTTTGTACAAAAAACGCAATATTTTAAGATAGGGAAGAGATTTCCGGGAACGCTGGATAATTATTGAGACAGGGAATAGGCTTCTTAAAACATAGCCAGCAGTCCCGGAAATCTATTCCCTATCTTGAAACACGGGAGACCGCCGGCACCTCTCCCCCCCTGATCAACCCCAACATATACTACTTTGGTATAAGTTTATCGATTGTATCCAGATTGCAATTTCATATTAATTCTTCAATTTTTACTTTGATGATTTTCAATTCTCAAATAGATTCATTATCTTAAGCAATATTTGTTTCCTTTTCTAAAAGCTTAGTATAATTCACGACCAAAAAAAAACATTATTATGATAAATCTTTCAGCATTTTTTAAAGAAAATTGGCTCGCGTGAAAGAAATGAGGTCACATTTTTTTAAAAACACCTAAAAAACTTATTTGAATTTTTAAATAAACTCAGTACAATGTTTTGATGTTTTTTCTTAATTTTCTGGAGCTATTTTTGTCTATTCCATGGATTTTGATACGCCGGTCAATGTGTTCAATAAATCGGAAACCCTACTTAATTTCATTGATAAAATTACACCTAAACATTGCCGTTCAAGGGTAATAAGAACAATCATAGCATCACCCTGACACAAAAAATCTTGTTGTTCCAACTTTGATAAAACTTATGGAATATTGTGCTCGAGCTGGTTTTTTCAGGCAAATTTCAACTTTTCAAATAGCAATTTTTCACAAAACAAATTTTTTGTCTTCTGAAGTTTTAATGTTTATGAGTTTAAATTATGAGGATTGGAATACTGCCAATTTGACCATTTTGGAATAATTAACGGGCAGTATACTTCGTGCTATCAACGCGTAAGGTACGACTATTTTATCCGGCTCATGAAGCTGTTTCAAATTAAAATGAGGTCTGTCATTGCTAAATTTGTCACTTTGTCCTTCAAACAGCGTGCAGGGATATAATTTTCAAAAGAAAATCACAATTAAAAAAAATCATTTTTTTTAAATTTCATAATTTTGTAATCGAACACTACTCATAGAGGTTATTGAGCAGCCGGAACGTTCAGGACGTCGCCTTCACACGAGCAGTCATTTTGTTTTTCAGATTGTATGGAAACTCGTTGAAGTTGTAAAAACAGCTGTTATATTATTGTTTATTTTTTGAGACATAGTATTAGTAGTGGATTTTCCTATTCTCTTTTATTCCAAATTTTTTCGATATATATTTTTTTGAATCTCCTTAAGACACCTCAAACGTCAAAACTATTGACACTAAGAGCCAAAACCGCCTTTAAAATCTTTTACGGTAATTTTATTAGAACAGGTTTTGTATTAAATAATAAGAGCGGTTACATTTAAAAAGCAGTTGCTCATATTAGGTCTAAATAAAGGAGAAGCTTCCAGCCCAATGGTCTAGCGAACTCCAAAATGTACCCGCCAATAAATTGTAATCAATTGGCTTCAATGATGGTATCAGCATGTGTAAAATTAAAATTCAGAACAGTAACTCAGACTTGATTGCAAGTAATCAATATTAAAGGGACAAATCGGAGACAAAACAGCAACTTCTGGCTTTTTACAACCCCCTCCCCCACCTGGATTTGTTTTTCAAGTCTGAAAACTTGTTTTAATGTTGTCATAATGGCATGAAAAATTTCATGATGAACAAATAAACCATTCATACTTTGTCCTTCATGCCTTTCAATGACAAATCACGCATTTAGCCATGCAAAAGTAACTTTTTTTTTTAAAATGACACGGTGGGAGAGTGGAAAAGTGCCCAGCTTTTCGTATGTCTTATGCATAGTAGCGGATTTACGCGGCAAAAAAGCGAGAGGTCAGATATTTTTGTAAGCTAATTTGAAATCTTGTTTCCCTCTTTTTTCAATTTGCTTTTAAAAGTTTTTTTTAAACAGCTTGACTCTCATTTAGTCAATCTTTTTCCTTAACAAACGTAAAAACATGATTGTGTAACCGGTTGCTCAAAATAATAAATCACTCGGCGCCATAACTCATTTTTAAACAATTTAGTTAATTCAGCTTGTAGCATTCCCGATCTTCATTAGAGGGGATCCTTGCATACAGCAAAACTCCAGGCAGTTCAATTTGCAAATAAATCGCATAGCAAACAGTGCAAAATAGAGTGCGATGCAAAAATTGATTTAAAAAGCCGTTTTTGGCCAATATTTATTTCAAAAACTCTCGTGCGAAGCAAAAATTGATTCAAAATAAAGTTTTTTCAATGTTTTGGGGGACAGCTCAGAAACCGGATTTTTTTTCACGAGTTTTTACAGATAATATTTTCCTCTTTTCATTATATTTCATTATATTTCACAACTTAAAATATGAAATTTTTAGTATTTCAACTTCTATTTCGTACCTTAACATCGAAAGGCTCCTATCGACAACCATGATGTTGGTTTTCAGTTAAACGTTTTATGAGCCAATATTGTTACTCAACTGCCTCTGCTGTTTCAAAACAGTTTGACGGAGTATCTCTGGCAATGAAAACACTCTGACAAATAATTTATGCTATACTCAAATCACAATTAAACGCCAACACCAAAAAACAACTATTACTGGGTCTTTTTTGGTTTCGTCTAAGAATGAGCCAACTCTCAAAGCGTCGCACCACGAATGATATTTTAACGAGAAAAAGTTTAAGCAAGAGAAGAATTTTTGCAAAATGCCAAACACTTTTATGGAAAGTACAGCCAATAACAGATGCTACGGCGAATCAAGTCACACTCCCATCTAAAATGAAATAGTTTCGAATGGCTGCAAACAGACGGAAACAGTTGGATGTAAAAGTCCCACGCATCCTCATTGAGCAAAACGAGTTTTTTGTGATCTCTCACTTGTTTAACCCTATCCAGTACACTGAACCAACTAATCACAAACGAATCATTGTTTGCGATGATCCCGAGATGATAAGTTCACAAAAATTGTCCTTCTAAGGACGCTTGTGAAAATACTACCAAAATATTTTTTTTTATCAGATATCTTCAATTTAAATTTCTATATCTGGCGTCGCAGCATCTGGTCTTGCGTGCTTATAGGCCTTGTTCAAAAAGAAAAACAAAAACTAATTCGGTAGTTTTCGAAGATTGTAGATAAATTAGCAACAAACTGCCGGCTTGAAAAAACGTTGTTAGATTTTTCACAAGCTGCCCTTCATTCATTTGGGAGAAAGAGACCATTTTATCGGGTTTTTTTTCAGCTTTCTTAATTAACCAAATTGCAGTGGAGCTCAACCTTATAATTTGGAAATAGTTAGGAGTTTGAAAAGACACTCTCTGAAAACAAGCTAATTTCTTTTTATGCCTTGAGTAGTCAAAAAACCACAAAGAAGATGAAGAAGAAGTACCACGCTTCAAAACATCAAATTTGTTTACCAAGACAAAACTGATAAAAACATTTCTTGTAAATTTTTTCTTATTTTGGTTGATTCGTTCAGATTTTAAACTTCAAAAAATAATCCTACTTACATGCTTGTCAGCTTTTTTATTGAAAAGAGGACTTCCTCATCTTGTATCAAGCGAAGAACAAGTTCATCCCACTTTGAATTGCATTCCTGACGTGATGCAGGGCTAAGATTAGGAGCTGATAACCCCTTTGAATATTGCCTTTTTTGCCAAAACTCAAAAACAGCTAAGCAGTCAAATCAGGTTGAAAATATTTTATATCAGGCTTAATCAGCGGTAAAAAAAATCTGATTAATCGCATATCTTATTTTTCCCATTATTTTTCTAATGGATCTTTTTGGAAAAGCTTTTCAAAATTGTAGTTTATACCCTTACGAACGTTGGTTCTGCCTCGGTGCAATTTTCTATGTTTCCTTTTCATTTGGGGACTCGAAATAAAGCAACCTCCGCTGTAATGTTTTGCTAGGTATGTGCTTCAGACTAGCAGAAACTACAAAAAGCACTGAGCATACCACAAACAGCAAGCAAAATCTCTAGTTTTGTTTTTGTAGAATGCAACATCTTGCCTATTTTTTGCGAATGAAAGCAAGTTTCGCTAAATGTCTGCATATAAAATGGAGATCTTGCAATGTTCTTGCGAGCGAAAAGCAGGAATGCTGTATTTTCTTGCTGCAATTCCTGCTGAGTATTTTGCAACCTATTCATTTCGAGAACACTGGGCAGGTTGGCAGTGAACTATTTTCAGACATGATCTTTTTGTATTCAGTTTTGGTTTTGAGAAACTGCGGTTTTTTGTTTTCGTTTTTCTCACAGCTTTGTTATTGTGCAAGTAGTTTAGAATTTTTTGACCCTAATCTTAAAAAAAGAAAACAAAAATCTTCTTCAAACTATTGTCGTTTGTTCTGCATGGTAAGATAAAAAAGATCGGAACAAAAAAACTAAAGATAAGAACTTTTTGACAGTCATAGTAAATTAAGAACTTTGGGAGTTTTGGAAGCACTTTTAAAAATATTTTTTTTGTGTGTGTAGTTCTATTGAGTTTTTTAGTTTTTGATTCCAAAAAGAGCTAAAATACCAAAAAAGCTAACTTTATTCAGGTGAAACTCAGAAAATCAATTTGGTAATTTCGAATTTTTTTGGCCTTTTTCAAAGGCGCAGAAAATTTGGTCAAAGCGGGGTCTTATCAGTGATTTAGGAGAGCTCAGAAAATCAATTTAGTAATTTCGAAATTTTTTGAAAATCCGTCCACCTCGAAAAAAATCCTAGATCCGCCCCTCCGTGTAATCAAGTTGACCTTGCTAGAAACAAGTTAGATATCCAAAAACTTCAGAACAGTCGCAAGACTTCTGAAAAAGAATAAAAAGATGTTTTCCATAAAAAAGAATCAATATAAATCCTTAGCTTTTAAGATATTAAATTGGCCACATCTGGTTATAGGAAAAGAAAAACTCATGTCTAGCTATTTCAATCGCAATTAGCGCTTTGACTTTTCGGGCAAATGAACTGGTTATATACGTGTCTAACAATAAATGCTAGTCTCAAGGTCACAAAATCAAAATTGCGCAGATAAAAGTTTGAAATGTCCTTTGAAATATACACATTTTCACAAAAAATTGTCCTACCTTTCTTCAGAATAGAGATATAAGTTCCAAGTTTAACAAGCCTTTTTTACTAATAGAATTATTTCGAGAGTCTGAATAGGAAAGCGGTCCCTCTGATTTTGATTTTAAGTCAATCTAAGAATGTCATGGAGATAAAAGACCAATGATTGATAAATGGGTAACATATTGAAAGAATTAGACAAATCCAACCCAATCAAGGCGTGAAATAACAGAAACTAATCTCTCCTCGGTCTACTATTTATAATGGGTAGTAACATCTGATAGTGGGATTATCGGAACAACCTTTTCGAATTTTGGCTTGCTCTGATCTGCTATTGGATCCAGAAGATTGACCTGTTCTGGTTTATTTCCATTTCTGAACTAAGGAGAGAATTAAAACAGAAAAAAGAAAGATTACAAGAAAGTCGGCATAAGCCTTAAGATTAAAAGAAGAGATTCGTTGTATAAATTTTAAGAAAAAGCTCGACCAAAGTTGTATTATACTAAAATCAATTTTTTTCTTTTTGCAAACCAAAGCAAAATTAACAGCAAATATCCTCAATCGCAAAAATGATTTTTATGCTTAAATAAGATATCCATTTTTAATAACGAATTTCCCAGACAAGGATTAGCTCTAACGTGAAAAGTTTTGAAAACCTTATCTGAGTTGCAATGTCCAGCTTCTTAACACAGGTGAATTGCTTTTCACGCATCTAAATATATCGTGCTTTTTATTGCGGATAAACTTATCCCACTATTTCTGCGATTTGACCTCCTTGCGACATCTTTTTTGGCCCATCAGCCCTGAAGTTTTTCTGAAAGCGCGTTTGGCGCCAAAATATACAAATTTTGAGTCTGGTTGGGGGGTAAAGGAACTTCAAATTAGCACTAATGCGTTTCTGGACCTTTGCCTATTTTATGGAATTGTGTGTAAACATTGTCTGAGTGAGCCTCTTTGTTTTGGGGGAAATATATTGCCTGAAAAAATATCAGCTTTCAAGGTGAAAAACATCCTTCGAGTGCTCAGCTGTCTTAAAATCAATTATTCGCAGGGTAAGTTTCTCATTTCAAATTCAAAATAAAAGATAATGACATGAAAATAGAGCTACCTCTCAAAAAATCAATGAAAAATAACCGGAAAAGTTCCAAGGCACAATCTAACAACAAAAGCCGGTTGCTGCCATGGTAGCGCGAAAAGCTGTAACCACCTTGAATCAAAGAAGAAGTTAGAAAATAGGGGGAAAATCTTTAAATTAAAAAAAATATGTGTTATCATAAAACTTTGGGTTATTTAAGAAAACTTGTTATTTTTTTTATTGAACACGAATAAATTCCATACAAAAGCTGCAATATAAGAATAAGAATTTTAAGAATAGTGTAAAAGTTGCTACATAATTGATCTGTATTTCATCAACATCGTGCGTCATCATAATGAACAAACTAGCACTTCTAAACACATTTGTGCTAAATACCTGTCATCTGAAAATGCCACCGAAATACAGTGCTGATTTAAATTAATCCCGCACTGAAGTTTCATGAATAATATTCGATTATATTGGTTTTTCATTGTCAGTCTACATAAAATAACAAAAATAATAGATCATAATTAGAAAAAAAATTAGACGATCTTTTTTTCAGGTCGGCAAGTTGATTTTCCGAGCACTCCCATAACACTCAACAGAACGTATTTCGACCACATTTTTAGCGATGCAGGCAAATTTTTGAAAAAAAAACTTCAAAAAAAGCCGTTTTTGGGCACTTTTTGGAAAACAACTACATATTGGCCTCTTCATGTTTACTACATATTGGCCGCCCCTGGTTGAACGTGTTCGTTCGAGTTTTGCAAAAAGTAGAGTCATTATTTTCAAAACATAATCAATTTTCATGCATTTTATATACAAAAACTATTCCACTATATTCAAAACGAAAAGGATTAAAATCTAATATAATGAGTTTTAATGGAGTTTTATTTTTCAAAAAAATTAAAATGGATTAAAAATCCATTACTTTGTCTAAATTTGCCATGATAAAAGAATATAAAGAGAGTATTTTAGTTTAAAAAATCCATTATAATCGATTTTCATCAATGAAACTTTGGTACGGGATTGGACCCAACATTGGATAATTCAAACGCATTTTTCTCAACTTTGGTTTATAAAAAGTGAAGAGAACAAAAATTGCTTAGATTTTTACTAAATTAAATGGTTCAACGTTTTGTCGTCAAAATGCGCCAATTAAAACATTATCCCAAAAATGTGTCTTTTTGGTTTGTTCTAGTTAATCAAGATTTACGCTGAAACTACCGAATTAATTGATGAAAATTTCATATTCAAAGAAGCGTCTTTTTCAGCCCAACAAAATTTTAGTAAGAAAAACATTACAAAAATTTGCACAAAACGCTTGAAATCTGTTTTTAAGCGAAGATTTTGATTGTTTTTTATATATTCAACCAAAACTATATTCTCTTATACAGATTTTTGGAGATTTTACCTTCAAGAATTTTGTTGGGCTGTGTAAGAGACTTCTCTATATATACATTTTTTACCAATAAGCTTGGTAGTTTCATCGTAATTCTTGATTAATTAAAAAACCAAAATGACCCATTTTTGGAGAGAAGCTTTGGCTGAGAATTTCGAAAGAATGAACCATTTTATTTGTGGAGCAATTTTTGCTCTATTCACTTTTTGTCTAGTCTTAACCCCAAAAAAAGCCTTTGAAATTTCGAACTTTGCTTGTTTTGTTCGGTTATATAGTCCGGATATATCAGCACTATAACCCTTTAGCCATAATAGCATGCATAAGTACATTGAAAATGAAAAGTTTGCAAGACGGATGAAAGTAGAAAGGGGCCATATCACATTTGACCTCAAACGAGCTTCCTTTGAGGTAATCAAAACGCGTCTTAAAAACATATCCTATGCCATAGACTCTTTCCATCAATTTTAGGAGGGGTAAAAAAACTAATCTACTAATTAATCTTTTGCAAAACAATTACTACGACGAGTCATTTGATAGAAAACTCTCAGGAAAACTAAAACAAATTTTATTGCAAAAACAAGATACAAGTTTTTGGAAACCACAGAATCTGTAAACAGTCTTAGACAGTTATTCGATATCAAACGGTTCTTATTTCAAACAACCAACTTTTTTCTCACCCTAAATCTACTCTAAAACGAAAGGATCTTGCTGCGCGTACTTGAATTAATTTTTTTTAGTTTCGAAGAAGTGTACCATAAAATACATGCGTAAAATTATGGGCACATTAATTATGAAAAAGAAAAGAATTTGGTTATTTTTATGGTCATTTGTAATAATAATTTAAAATACCAGAATTTGCTTGAGAATGAGTGCTGAATAATTTATCCCAGGAAAAAAAAATGGAATAAAATTTGATATTTTAATTATTAAAAAGAGAGTTTGGTCATTTTTATTACCATTTGTAATTATAATTCAAGGATCTCAGAGAGGCTCAAAATACCAGAGTTCGTTTGTAAATGAGTGCTAAATAATTTATTCCAAAAGAAAAAAAACGGAATATAGTTTATAGTTTGATGGGAATATCTATAAGGAATTCAAATTTACTTAATTTAATCGGCAGCTAAATCTGGTTTCCTTATAGCCAATTGCTTCCGGTAGATTAAGCAAAGTCGAAACAATAACAGTGGTTTTTGGAAACAACTTTTGTGGAAATCTTTGCAATGAAAAATTTTCCATTCAAAACAGAATTCAGCCAAGAGCTTGTGGAGCAAAAATTTTTTTTTTCAAGTTATAACGGAAGCAACTGTTTACTGGTTGCAGGTATCTTTGCAGCAAAAGACGTTAAAAAATCATAGTTTCTTACAGCTAACACATTTTTCTCCTGAAACTAAACAACCACAAATATGGCTCAAAACACTAAAAATACAATCAGGGGTGGATTTAGGGATTCGACCCCCTACCGACCCAAAGGTTCCCCCCTTTGAACTATTTTGAGATATCCAATTTTGGCTGACGGACACTAAAATTTTTCCAAAGGCGCCTTTGACGCCAATATATACTTATTTTAAGGGGAAGCGCGCGCCAAAAAACGCGATTTTTCGTTTAAAATTTTCCAAAAAATGCTCAAAAATGCCTTTTTGGCCTGTTTTTTTCAAAAAAAATTGCGTGCGGAGCAGAAATTTTTGCCAAAACAGAGATTTTTTAGTGCTATGGAGAGCTCTCGTAAAACCAATTTGGTCGACCTAAAAAAAAGGTCGACAAAATTTCGAAAATTTTTGAAAATCCGCCTCTGATTGCAACCAAATTGAATGAGTAACTCATTTTTCGAATGAAATAATTGTGAAAGATGTCATCAAAATTATTTTTAAAAAAATCGAATTGTGGTAATTACTTCCCATGCGTCTCCATGTGTAAATTTTGAGCTCATTGGCTATAGATAGAAGTCACTCTGAAATGGTGAGATGTTGTAATAAAAGTATCCATCAAGTATAATAAACTGCGGAAAGGTTCAAATGGTAGGTAATATTTGTTTGAAATAGTAAGCCCCTCTCAATCAACCGGGAGAATTATGTATCTTTTTTCATTTATCTACTGCCTCAAAAAAATTTGGTTGAGATAGAATACTTAAACAGACAGTATTGCAATGCTTTTTAGTGTATGACTCGGAAAGTTGAATGTGCTCCAGAATAAATTTTAGGGTTTTTTGGCCAAAAAAGGATGTCGTAAAATCTTACTATGTGGCGCCGTGGACAAACTAGTAGAGGGGCGATCCGATTGCTGCGGATAGTTCAGAAGATTTAGTTAAAGGGAAAGGACCATTATACGAGCTGTTCAGATCTTCACGGAGAATCGCTGTTGTGCCCCTGCTTAAGATTTATATGCAATTTTTTGCCTAATTTTCAAAGTTACATACCTCCGCCCCCCCCCCCCCCCCCCCTCAACCCCCAAACATAGAAGCTAAATCTGGTACCACATTCACTGTTTGTGAATCTAGTACATGATTCGGCCATACCTATTCAGAATCCCTTTCAAATTCAGCGTTGAATTTTAGATATAGCCATAATCTTATAGTTGAGATTCTCTGCAGCTGAGAAGCCTTAAAAATTATATAACAAACTGGAATATTTTTTATTCGACGAGAGGAAGCATTATTAGTGCGACAGGAGAGCAGAGAAAATCAAAATTATTTAAACAAGGTAACGTGGGTGTTCTTTGATTTTGTGTGTTTTCTATGAAAATCACCGTCAAAAAAACTTTAAAGGATTTCGTTTTCAGCTTTTTAGCATTAACAACACAGCTTTGAAATGTTTACAGTTTTTTGAAAACTTCATCAATTACTTTATTATGAAGTACTCCATCGAAATTAAAATGTATTCGGAACATTCAGGGCTTCGCCCTGCGTGATCCGTATCAGGGCGGAGCCTTGAATTTTCCGACTGCATGTTTATTTTGATGGCGTAATTTAAAATGAAATAATTTAAATGACATGAAAAGTTTCCGTCAAAAATTGCTTATTAAGAAGTCGAAATTTGTCTGAAGGAACAAAAACAATCCGAGCACAAATATTCGGTAACTTTTTGCAGAGTTTTGGGGGTTTAGGTATGGCTAATTTGAGAAGAATTTGAGTTAAATTGAGCGCTTTGAAGACACTGATTATAGTTCATAATTGGTCAAAAGATTTCTTCCTTTGAGCTAGGTGTTTAAAAGTTCTGCAATCAAAACATTTAGAAGTTCACCCTGATGTAGAAGGTGTCTTGTTGTTCCGAATTTCAAAAAAAATGACAAAACAAAGTGTTTGTGCTCGGGGTGGTTTTTCTCCAGAAAAGTTGCAACTTTTTTACTAGCCAATTTTGACGGATTTTCTAACATCATCCTTTATATAATTTAATTTCATCATATTATATATATATATATATACCAGCGGATTTAGGGAGAGGTGCGTTCCAGAACGAACGCCCCCTTCAGGAATTCGACTCCGGCCGACCCAAAAGGAATTCGACCATCTGCCTTCGTACTTTTTTGAGATATCCATTTTTTGTGACGAACGCTAACTTTTTTAAAGGCGCCTTTGGCACCAATATATACTAATTTTTAGGGGGAGAGCGCGCGCCAAAAAAACGCAAGTTTTTTGGTTAAAATTTTTCAAAAATCGCCTGAAAACTATAATACTCGCGATTGATTTTCAAAAAATTACGGGGGTTTGAAAAGTGCCAACTCGGCCACTTTGGCAATAAATTTTGGGCTAAAACGCAATAGCAGTTATTTAATCCGTTCAAATTTTGCTTCAAATTAAATTGCAGCTTAATTTTTGGGGTAAGTAACACGCTAATAGACGCCAAGAACCTCACTTGTAACTTGGAATAACGGGTTGTGCAATTTCTAAAGTTTTTTGAAATTTTTTGACAACTGATACGAGAACCTTGTTAATGTTAGTTTGGCTTTACAGTGCGTTGCTCAATATTAAGAAGAAACTAACCAATTATAAAGCTCCTGGTGGTTACTTTCTTCATACCCATTTTGCTTATTTAATTCACTTTTGTGCAAATTCGATCGCATTTTTTTCGCAAACCTGTCTTTCGAAGAACATTGATACCCTGAGCACAAATTTTTAAATTATTCCATTTAGTTACGATCCTTTTTTTAAATGTTAATTGAGATGGGAGTTTTGTCAATTTGAGATTGATTATCGCGCGCTGTATTTCTGTTAACGCGATACCAGACTCAAAAAGTATTATGAATTGAAGGGTCGCCAAATTTGATAGATTTTCTTTTCAGTAGTCACGTTCTATTTAAATATTTTCTAGTAGATTTCATTGAAGAAACAGATAATGGATCTCATTTTCACAACTGATTAAGCTGCTAATTTAAGTAGATATATTTTGCAGTCAAAGAGTTTCAGCAATTTCGACATACAGTTTGAAAAAGACTTAAAAAAGGTAAATATCCAGCAAAAACCATTTCGTTTGACGCAGGAGGTTTCAATAACTTGAAGTTATAAAACTTAAATCCACAACCTTAAATCGCAAAACCACATTACGAGGACAAACTCTGCACTAGCTAGGCGCATAAATTGGGTCTGTAGGTCACTAAAATCCAGAGAAATGCCTTTAAACATGCCCCAAAAAGTGAGCGGACTCCATTTAAAAATGTCGTGGATCCGCGCATAAATGACTGCGATGTAAATTTTTCGGCAGATTATTTTTGTCACGGATTCGGCAACGAGTGAAATTAGCTAGCTTTCCTGATTCCGCCAAAAATAAGTGGATGTATGCAAATTCAGCAAAATTTTAATATATAAGGTAATGAAGTAAGTGGATTCCGCAAACTGTTAGCAGATTCCGCATATTCGGTTCATTTTGGAGTAATTTTGAGCTCCACAGTGTGTTAGCTATTTGTTCATGGACTCTAAAAAACGAAGATTGTAAGAAAAAGCAATAATACGGAGTCCGCTTACAGTTCACAAAATTTACAGTTTAGTCTCGGATCGCAAATTCTGTCTTCCCGATTAAAACAAACTGTGATTTTGTGGCTCAATGGATGAGGTTGATGCCATTCAATCTAACTTTTCGGATTGTAGATCATGAATTTGCGCTTCATTTTGCAATTTTTAAGCTCTTGTATTTTGATTGTAGCTTTTCCTAACTTTGCATAAATTAGCTTTCGAGTTTGTCTACTGGTGGCTTTAGTTTTAAAAAAGTCTAAAAATTTAATAGCCTTTTTTAAAATATTTTTAGACTTAATATACCACGAACCATCAATACTTGTGTAATATATTGCCAACAACCATGTATTAAGCTGGAAAATCAAAGTTTTCTTTGAACACAACTTTGATGTCTTTCTTAACGATTTTTTTCGTGAATGCCTTTTTTTAGAGCAAGGGAATTAAAGCAGTTTTGAAGAAAGAGCAGTTTTTTACTAATAAAGAGGAAAATAGTTATCCAAAAAAAAAATTTCAGTCAACGTTGTAAAATTGTTTTGAGTTTATGTAACGCAAATTTCGATTCTTGTTTTTTTGGCACTTGTTTTTTGGATTATTTGAATTTCCAATGATCGTAGATCTAGTTCTGATTAAAAAAAAACAAAGGGAATGATTTCAGTATTAAATAAAAAAGCACACTGAGTCCCGTTGAGAATAAACAATTATTGTGCTTCTATTGTCACTCATTATAAGTTCTTAATTAATAACCAATCCAGTTTAAACCAGCTAATCTGCTCTCATTTTTCCACTGTTCTCCCTTTCTGAAGCAATTTGGTTGCAACTTGTTTGAACACTGAATATTTTTACAATTAAGACCTTAGATTTGATTTGCTGGCTGCCAACTTCACCAAGTAGACAAAACAAGGGGAGCCCGATTGAATGTTTTGAATCAAGGGTACTGATCTCCATTCAGTCGATTCAATTGAATAGAACTTTCAAGACTCTAGCACGGATTTCTTCAGCTAGCTCTTACTTTTTGGACATATTCCCTGTTTATACCTAATTATACTGCGTGACCTGTTTGTCTTTGAAACAATTTGATTCAGAAAAAGGGGGAAACCCTAAATAAAAAAGAAAAGTTTCCACTTAATTTAGTGTCAAGTCGTTCAGGCAAGTTATGAAACTAATAGTTAATTAACTCAGGTACTAACCTAAGCTATCAAGTGTTAATTAATAAGTTTTGACTATCGTCTTCAATTTCAGCATGATTTAACACAGTAATTGGCTCTTAAATTGGTCTATAAAATCTTACCACTATTTTGTCTGGACAGCAACTGTATTTACAGGTCTTCTGGTGTGTTTGTTCCGGAATGATCTGTTTTTCTTGGTACAAGCAGCTATAAATAAAATCTAACTGTCAAATAATCCTGGAAAACTGGTTTAAGCTTCAAAGTAATGTCTGTTTGCTCCGCAGAAATGTTTTTTGACGTGATGTTCCTCTTCAACGTCGTAAGGGGGGTCTTATAATTAACGGAAGCTTTGATTTCGAAAAATCCTCTAACTCGGACGAATAAAAGTTTTCTAGTTGAAAATATTATGTCTAAAATTGCCAGCCAACATACGCTATTAAAGAAAGGTGGCATTGTTGATCCTTATATTTAGGGTTTTCTATACAGCGACGACCAATAAGTAATTCCAAAGTTAAATTTTGAGAACCAATAAGCAAAACATGATTATGTTTTCTGGCAAAGAGATATAACATGAACGTAAAATCTCATCGGAATTTCAGCATGTTTAGCACGTTGTATTTTTTTTCGTTCAATTGAATCCAATAGGAAAATCAAAATAATGGGATTTCACAAAGTTAGATTTTGTAGAACTTACAGCCAAATTTATGGGTTCGAAGCAGCACATAAAAAAAATGGAGCGAAGAATAGTTCAACAGCTTTCTCAGTTGTCTCAAGTTAGTTTCTTAAAATTAGATTGTTGGAAAACTTTTTTAGTTTTAACTTTCGACTAGTGTTAAGTACAAAGTGTGTTCAAATTTTTGTTGATTTTTTTTTCTGAGCCCCATTTTTACTAAGCGTTAAAAACTGGAAATTTTCTGCAAATAATTCATCCCTAATGGGCCAACTTTGAAGTTTTCCAGTTCAAAAATCTCATAATTTTACGGAAAATAATCGCAGGCTAACGATGTTCTTAAATGTGAGCTCAAGGTTTTTCGGTTTTTTGAGATAGCGTAGAAAATCCGTCAAAAACATTTAAGCAAGAAGTTCGACATCTGCCTGAATAAAAAAACACAATCATAAAAATTTCGTCACGTTTTTACAAAAACATTTTTGGAAAATAATGATTCTCGGTTCAAATCAAATGACCATCGGGTTTTCTGCATTACGCTCAAAAGTTATGTGTTTTAAAAATTCGTCTGATAGATTTCAAATGAAATGATTTGATAGTATTATGATAAATGATAGCCTGATAGTATGATAAAAATCAAGTTTTAAAAACTGAAAACTGTCACCCATGCGCATCATAATCAAAGAAGCTTAGAGTCGAACCGAACATAATGTACCACCCTGGGTTATTACAGTGCATTTTTCAGATTGAAAATGGACCAAATACACTATTTTTTTAAAGATTTTTTGTGAATTAAGCCTCAATAGCTATATAATAATAAATTGCAAAACAAATTAAAGCTACAACACAATTGAATTGCATTATCTTCTTTACTCTTTTTTTTGTGTTAAGTTGGATCCTTTATTTATTTGAGTTAAAAATCTTTGATTATTCGGATACATGGAGAAAACTTTTGGAATTATATTTGATAGAAAAGATTTGACTTATACAATTTTTGATAGATTTCGACTGGGTGATATATAAATCAGCCAAAGTATAAACCAGCCAAAGTATCAAGCAATCAAAACTACGTAAGTTTTATCCAATAGTTATGAAACAATTATGTAACAGCTACCAAATATATGAAATTTTTTCATATGATGAAACTTTTTGTGTGGCTTATATACTCAGCGCGTTTTCGGTGGGTTTATAATTCTGCTGGTTTATTTACTCTCCGATTGATGGCATTAAACTGATACCAGTTCCGATTCCCTACAAGTGTTCTTTGAGGTGCTTGAAATCAAGAAATCAAGGCCACTCAAAATTTTTCGATTTTTTTATTCATTCAATCACAGTTTTCATCTCCTTGTTTACCTTACATAGATGATTTTTCATCTAAATTACACAATTTCAAAAAACTAACCAAAAAATGTTCCGCTATTTGGTTGATTTAAAAAATGTTGACAAAAACTAATCAAGATTAAGTATTCGTTCCCATTTTTAAGTAAGTAGCAAAAAATTGTGTGTTTTTAATTATTCAACCGTTTACAATGGGTTTTAGACTAAGTTAAAAGCCCTCCAAAAGTGTATGGGGGAAAAATGTTAACTTAGTTAATCAGAATCTAGCATTTTACGTGCAGCGCTTAGTAAACTTTTTCTGAACTAAAAGCTGGGGTGGAAAATTTTAACTTGGTCTAGCTGGAAAGGAGGATGTTAACTTGGTTCCGGGTTTCTTAAACTATGTTCAAGACTATGTGTGTAAAATTGACATCATAATATCAAATAATAAAACAAATAATTGACATTCACCCTTCCTGTGGTCTCGACTAAAGTTTCACCACCGCTCTGAATAAAGGCAGTAAATTTATATGTAAAATCTGAATTTTTGGGTGCAATCTGATTGGTCGAAAATTTGGCAAACTTAACCTTAACATTTGCCCTCCTTTTTTAAAGTGGGCAGGTATTTGTTAAGAAAATCTAATAAATCTTACTGTAATCAATCAGTACAAAACAAGTATTTAAAGTTTTTTAATTACCTTGATATATAGCACTGTAAAACATTTGGAGCAAGCCAATCAAGATCCATTACTGAAACTTGTAAAACTAATGATGAAATGTGAAGCTGAAACTATTCATAGTTTTAGCCAGAGAAAAAACAAAACAGCTTGGAAAACAGTAGCCTCTTTCTCTTCTCTAACTTCGCAAGAAAACCAGTCCATTTTAGATCTATTGAGACTAAGAAAAATAAGAGTAAGATTAGGATCGGTATTAGACTTTGGGAGTAGTAATAATCTGAACTAGTCGCCCACTATGGCATATTCTTGCCATTCCATGTGAAAACTTTTATATTATGTATGAGACTAATTAATTATTTTGAACACTAGCGATTGATTTTTTTTGTTTTAGGATTTGTGAATAAGCTCCAAATAAACAACAAAAAAGAGGAAAATGAAAATATCTTTTATAAAGAGACTTATGGAATATAAAACCGACTGCAAAAACCTCAAAATACAGTCTGAATTGTTACTTAATGACTCACTGGATGAAAAACAAAGCTTATCATGTTGACAAATTGCTAAAAATTTTGGATTTTCTTTCGAGCCAACTGAGTTTTTTTGAAACTTTACGAAGAGTTATAAGCAAAAAGAAATGAGAAACAACCAAAAAAAGAAAAACTTCTTTTCGAAACGCGTTCACCCTAATCAAATTTTAAAAAACGGTAGTAAAAATTAAGATCCTTGTGTTCATTGTTATTGTGATTGTCTTATCATTTCATTTAATCACTTATATTGAGGTGACCTTGACTCATGACCTTGACTTTTGGTAGCGATCTCCAACGGAGTGAGCAAGCTCAGTCTTATTGTGATTTAGGTGAAAATAATACACATTTTAATTGAACTGTATTCTTCACTTTCTTATTTACTTGAAGCTTATTTTACTTAGAAAATCAAGGTATTTTACTATGGCGCAGTCATTTGTAACCGAATCTCGCATGAGGAAGTCTCCCCATTCTGACAAACTCACCCAGTAGGCCCCCCTACCCAATGAGAAGACTGGAGGGATTCGTTTCAATTGGTTTTAATGGCCAAAGAGTACATCGATATAGAAAAATTACTATATCCGTTGAACCTTTTCAAATCAAAAAACCTACTATTAGAAGATAAACCACAAATTGAATCGACAACGGTAAAAACGGAACAATTCGCAGGAAAACTTGGAGCAAAGAGAAGACTTGATGAATCAGAAAACATTGGATCCAAAATAGAAAGCAAGACATTCAAGGGAATGCGCACGAAGGAAGCGGACAAAAAGATTCGATCTGAGCTATACTTGGCACTCGGAAGTGAGGGTAAACGCTTCCTTGCACAAAGGTTTTCAAAGTTCAAACTTTTTTGGATAAGCCTCGCTGAACCTTGGGATTTCTTAAACCAAAATTTTATCAGAAAATCAAACGTGACACCCAAACGCCACAAGCTACGCCAAAAAGACAGAGACAGTGCTCGAAAACGTTAGCAGAGATGGCTTAAAAACGCGATAATTCCAGCTTCAACGGTACGTTTTTAAAATTTTCGCAGTTTCTAACAGGGTCGGTAAAATTTAAAAAACGTCCCTTTGAAGCTGATACGAATGTAAGGTAGAGGAGTATCTTCACACTGACTCCCGGCGGTTTATCAAGAACTTGATAGAATTTTTTCCAAAGGTCACATTAAAAAGCTCGATAATAGTGACGAAGATAAAATAAATCTTACTGTAATCAATCAGTACAAAACAAGTAATTAAAGTTTTTTAATTACCTTGATATATAGCACTGTAAAACATTTGGAGCAAGCCAATCAAGATCCATTACTGAAACTTGTAAAACTAATGATGAAATGTGAAGCTGAAACTATTCATAGTTTTAGCCAGAGAAAAAATAAAACAGCTTGGAAAACAGTAGCCTCTTTCTCTTTTCTAACTTCGCAAGAAAACCAGTCCATTTTAGATCTATTGAGACTAAGAAAAATAAGAGTAAGATTAGGATCGGTATTAGACTTTGGAAGTAGTAATAATCTGAACTAGTCGCCCACTATGGCATATTCTTGCCATTCCATGTGAAAACTTTTATATTATGTATGAGACTAATTAATTATTTTGAACACTAGCGATTGATTTTTTTTGTTTTAGGATTTGTGAATAAGCTCCAAATAAACAACAAAAAAGAGGAAAATGAAAATATCTTTTATAAAGAGACTTATGGAATATAAAACCGACTGCAAAAACCTCAAAATACAGTCTGAATTGTTACTTAATGACTCACTGGATGAAAAACAAAGCTTATCATGTTGACAAATTGCTAAAAATTTTGGATTTTCTTTCGAGCCAACTGAGTTTTTTTGAAACTTTACGAAGAGTTATAAGCAAAAAGAAATGAGAAACAACCAAAAAAAGAAAAACTTCTTTTCGAAACGCGTTCACCCTAAAAAACGGTAGTAAAAATTAAGATCCTTGTGTTCATTGTTATTGTGATTGTCTTATCATTTCATTTAATCACTTATATTGAGGTGACCTTGACTCATGACCTTGACTTTTGGTAGCGATCTCCAACGGAGTGAGCAAGCTCAGTCTTATTGTGATTTAGGTGAAAATAATACACATTTTAATTGAACTGTATTCTTCACTTTCTTATTTACTTGAAGCTTATTTTACTTAGAAAATCAAGGTATTTTACTATGGCGCAGTCATTTGTAACCGAATCTCGCATGAGGAAGTCTCCCCATTCTGACAAACTCACCCAGTAGGCCCCCCTACCCAATGAGAAGACTGGAGGGATTCGTTTCAATTGGTTTTAATGGCCAAAGAGTACATCGATATAGAAAAATTACTATATCCGTTGAACCTTTCCAAATCAAAAAACCTACTATTAGAAGATAAACCACAAATTGAATCGACAACGGTAAAAACGGAACAATTCGCAGGAAAACTTGGAGCAAAGAGAAGACTTGATGAATCAGAAAACATTGGATCCAAAATAGAAAGCAAGACATTCAAGGGAATGCGCACGAAGGAAGCGGACAAAAAGATTCGATCTGAGCTATACTTGGCACTCGGAAAGGAGGGTAAACGCTTCCTTGCACAAAGGTTTTCAAAGTTCAAACTTTTTTGGATAAACCTCGCTGAACCTTGGGATTTCTTAAACCAAAATTTTATCAGAAAATCAAACGTGACACCCAAACGCCACAAGCTACGCCAAAAAAACAGAGACAGTGCTCGAAAACGTTAGCAGAGATGGCTTAAAAACGCGATAATTCCAGCTTCAACGGTACGTTTTTAAAATTTTCGCAGTTTCTAACAGGGTCGGTAAAATTTAAAAAACGTCCCTTTGAAGCTGATACGAATGAAAGGTAGAGGAGTATCTTCACACTGACTCCCGGCGGTTTATCAAGAACTTGATAGAATTTTTTCCAAAGGTCACATTAAAAAGCTCGATAATAGTGACGAAGATAAAATTTTCAGCCTAATCGTGATCACATGCAAGAAACCTAAGTCAAAAATGCCGGTGTTAGGCTCAAAACTTATCAAAAAACTGTTACGAACTAGTAGATAAAATAGCATCAAAGTTTTCAAAAGAATCCATGGGAGAAGTTTGGCTCACAAACTTAGACCTCAAAAACGCTTACAGTCAATTGAGTCTCGACAGTTTTACGTGGAAACAGTGCAAATTTAGTATAATAGGAGGAAGCATAACCGGAACGTTATAAATTTTAACTGGTTTTTATGGGCTTGGCGACATGCCAAAAGTATTTCAAAGAGTAATGGACCCAACCATTGGAAATATTCCTTTTACTAACGCGTACCTTGACTATATTTTGAAATCTTTGAAAAGAAGGTTTCATGAACATAAATTGATAGTCGAAAAATATTTTCAGCCTCGACAAAATAATTTTCCGGTTATGTGGCCGAAAAATGAATTAAAAAAACTCGAAGGCTCAGTTTCAAAATATCGGACTCAAGAGTACTCCCACTAAAATACAAAAACTTAGCCATAAAACCCATTCCAATCCGTTCATTTTTTGGGTCAATTAACCAATTTATTGCTAATTTTTTTCTTCCATATCTCGTAACTCTGGGAAATTTTTTGAGAGCGTTACTAAACAAGAAATCAACTTTAGACATGAGCGAACTATTCAAGAAATGAACTTTTAGACCTTGTTAGGGCCGTAATAAACTAAGAAAGTTATCTATACGGATCAAGTTTTGAAGTAGTAAGTGCTCAAAAAGCACTATTATTGGCTTTATCATAGAACCATGGGAAAAAACTTATCCTTTTCGCTTAACAATACAAATCGAAAAACTTTTATCGAATAACTTTTCGATAAAACACTTAGCCGGCAGAGACAAGAGTTTTGCCGATTTCAATCTGAGAATTACAATTTGAAAAACACTACCACCCTCAAATTATGACAAACATTTCGTTGTGGCAAAAATTTCAAAAATTAATTAAATTTTATATCCATTCCTCAAAAAAAACAAGAGTTCATTCTGGCCCAAACCTGATTGGTCAAATTTTGGAAATTTCCAACGATGCAATACTAAGTAATAAGAATATCTCTTCTGTTCTAAATTTTGTTGGTTTCAGATTAAACTTTTAGAATTTTGACCGCTGTCGTTCCAATTAATGTACTGCTAGATGTTTCCATTGGTTTATTTAAAAACAAGTGGTCAAAAACTATAATCTCAAATTTTGCTTATTTATATCTGTTTCAATAAATTCTCTTATGGATTGCAATAGCGTAAGCAAAGTGAATGTAGAATGTGGATTTGTAATTTTTCCCTCAACATTTTTCCTCAACATGTCGTTCCAAATAATGTACTGCTAGATGTTTCCATTGGTTTATTTAAAAATAAGTGGTCAAAAACTATAATCTCAAATTTTGCTTGTTTATATCTGTTTCAACAAATTCTCTTATGGATTGCAATAGCGTAAGCAAAGTGAATGTAGAATGTGGATTTGTAATTTTTCCCTCAACATCCGGAAATAAGGTAGACTTTGCTGTAGAAACGATGCCAACAGATCAACTTGCATTGACAAAAAAATATTGCAATTTTTCGAATTGCCCGAGACACCTTTGGATTTAGATATTTTCTCCAAGAATAAAACGATCGCCGTGCTTACGGAGGAAGATAAAATTTTAGGAGTTTTAACCGAAGCTCTAGAAGAAAAAAGGGAATTACAAACCTCTAAACCTGGTCGTTTCTTTCAGCAGTTTAAAATCAATTTTTCCACACTGTAAACGAACTTTTATATGTGGACAACAAGCTGTTTACCTTATACCCTAAGAACAGTGGCTACAAAAATCTACATGAAACTCAGCCAGGCCAAATCAGGATAAAATTCTTTATGGATCACGTTTGTGGAGCCACACATTAACAGTGTTGATATTTTCTCAGGAAGAATTAGTGATGTTGAGACTGTATAAAAGCAGGTAAGAACTTTGAACCCTCAATTTCTGAAAAACATTAATAATATCTCGCTGAATTGATATTCGTAAAATCCGTTGGATTTAGCTTTATAATTGTAAATATAATTTTTGAATTCTCAAAATTTTCGTCGGTGAAAATTACTTCAAGGACTTCCGCCGAAACAGTTATTGATTTTCTGACTAATTCTTTTTATTCACATGGAATTCCAAATTTGATTTTAATTGACCACGCTTAATGTTTTACTGGAACCAAAATTCAATCATTTTGATTCAAGTTTTTTCAAATTGATTTTTTTGTACAGTAGCCGACCATCGTTTTAATGATTAGTTGAAAAACTTGTACATACCGGTCAATCAAACTTTTCAAACAATGTCAACAGAAACATTTGTACTTTCAATAACCAACTTGATTTATAAACTTATCTGGACTTTGCGGAGCACCAAACTAGCGAAACTAAATTGTATACTGTTCGAAAAACATTTCAACTGAACACCAAACACCCTTTGGAAAAACTTGTTCAAACAAAATAATTACGATTTTAGACAACATAAAACTAAAAACGTCAAGGATCAAAACGCATCTTCACCCCAGAAATCCCATGCTAAGAAGACATCAAGACTACTTCTTTCAAGCCCGCTGAAGAAAATTAAAATATTTTGAAAAATTTGAATTGAAACAACGGGGAAACCTTTCACCGACCATTGGGCGAGAAAATTATCCGTTCCACAAATACAACGATGAAAATAGCGAGCGGAAAAAATTCTACGGAAGTCAGATATGGCTCTTAGAAACTACTAATCCGAATAATCAAAAAATCTTGAAGTTACTGTTACAAATCTTAATTTCAACCACTCTTATGAAATAGGGTCAGAGAAAAAAAAAACGAAGAACACAACAAGAATTGGCAATTTCTCCCTCGGACAACGTTACCAGAAAAAAAAGATCACAGGGAAATCAACAAACTCCTTAAAGCCTGTACCGAAGACAAAATTCCAAGCGGAAAGAGCAAATTGAAGAACTTCTCTCCAGGTTACTTAGCAGACGGCCGATCTTTTTTAATTTTTTGACCTTTCGGGCCTTAGTGATTGGGAATGGAAAGTAGGTTGTTTCCCCTGTAGTAGCGACGTAGGCAGGAAAAGTCTCATTAGTGATTCCAACAATTCATTGGCACATCTTAACTATGACCCCATTCCGACGGATGACCAAACAGAATCAGAATACGTATAATTAGATCGGAACTCTCAGGGGCCTTAAATAGAATGCCCAATAAGCTTCATTCCCGCTCACATCCCAGACCGTACGGGACCCGGATCACCCGAACAGATCAAATCACCTTCCACATTCGACTTTCTAACACTCCACCGGAATATTTACCATTAGCAGACACAAGCCGTGCACAGCCGACAGCCCAATAAATTGACGACAATTCTTCGTCAGACATTAATACTAGACCATGGCGAAACAAATTAAATTTTATGGTGAAAGTTTGTTTTCAGATGTTGTTGGTGAGCAAATTTTGAGGAGCGCAGAGAACCGGCTTGCTATCAGCGAAGACGCAGTCAACAAAATCATTTCGGAAAATGAAAAAGACTGGAGAAGCATTCTAGGTCCACAATGGGTTAGTCAACCTAGTCTCACGTTCTCGGCTGTTCCGACCGTGTTAACTCTCAAATCAAGAACATTCACCGAAGAAAAAGTATAAGAGCTGCATGCGTCATTGTTATCTGCAGTGGTGGAACATCACGATGAATCAGACATCAATTTTGACCTTAAAGACAGTGTGACCAGTATATAATGGACTAAAGCCGTGATTCTAAAAGCTAAAACTTCATTTCGTTCTATAACTTCAATTTGATAAATTCTGTAGGTGCTAATCATTTTTTCATTGCCTAGCCTCATCTCCTCTTCAATCATCTAACCAGTCCAAAATAAGTTAAATTAACGGTGCATGAATTTTTCCAGTAATTCGTCGGATTTCTGCCAAACACCCTTTGAATTTCATACCAGATATCTCAACTCCCCCTTAGTATCTCATGTCACTCTAATTCGGTGGAAAAAGTACTTATTTTAAAACCTCTTAGTGCTGTAAAATTTGTTAACCTTGTTTTGAGCACCACACGTAAGCAGTTTATACAAATGACTCTGTCGGATAAGAGTTTCGAAATCTAGCCTTAGTAATTTTTGCAGTTTTAAAAATTTTTCTGCATTTTTTTGCTATAAAAAATATTTTTACGCGTGTTAGAGTTAGTTGTGTTTATCTTAATCTTTGCTCTCGCCTATAGGGAGAAAGGGAGCATTCACATTTTAACTGTCTCACTTTAGTTTTTCCCAGTTAGGAGAAATGTTGTGATTGACTTATCGTTTTATTTAATCAATTATCTTAGCAGGTCTCTTATGACCTTGACTAAAGCTTGCGATCTCCATCGGAGTGATCAAGTTCAGTGTTATTGTGATTTAATTAGAAATAACACACATTTTAATTGAACCCTATTCTTTACTTTCTTTTTGTTCCGAACATTGAAAATGGGGAGGAACTTTGTATTCGAGTGTGTTTTAATTTTTCTTATATTCATTTGTCACGCAAAATCAAGTACCACAAATAAGCATTGGTGATTCGCACAACATTTTTAAAAATTACAATTTCTTTTCTTAATGTCGAGAAAAACCGTTTTGATTTTTTTTTTATTTTTGGTCTAATTTCGAGCAAATAAGGTGACCGTGTGCGCTTACAATAACTTAGTTAAGCTTATTTTAAGCCTTGAAATCTTAGATTAACTCAAGTAAAGGTAGTTTTTGGAGATTTTCTAGCGCAATTTTGGGAATCCAAAACTTGAAAATTCGAAAAATTTCTGCAAAAAGTTTTGAAAAGTTTTTCTAGTCCTTGTTTTCCAATTTACCTATTTTACTATGACTCTATATACCTAAAATATTTTTTTTTGTTCAGATCTTTTATCAAGACACCAATTGGAAAAAAATGACTGTTGTCGAAACTTTCCGTGCTACTTTCACAGTAAACGGCTATCCTTGTTTATTTTGAAATTAGTTTCAAGAGAACATCATTAGATTTTATGATTCGTTCAAATCAATAAATTTTGAAAAATTGATGTTGAGAGGATGAAGCTTCAAACACTAGTTAACAGGACCGTGACATAGCTAGCCTACTAAATAAATTGTATCACAGCCCCTAAAGTTTTTTTGATTGGTTATATTTTAGTCGCTCAGAAACAAAAAGTTTGGCGTGACGACAGTTTTTGAGTAATTCAAAAATAATTGAAAACAGTTTTAAGTTAATCTTTTTTTAGCTCATAATTCAGTACAAAAAAGTAGGCAAAATTAAGAATTTTGCCTTAATGCGCCCTTAAAAATAGCATCATATTTTAGAAAAGAACCATAAACTGGACTTTGTGATGAAAAAAAAACTTGCCGAATTCCTTCATGCGCGGTTAACAAGTGAATCGTAGTTAGCGGCGTAAATAAAAAAACATTTCTTAGTTTTTTTATTGAAGTGGCTGCAAAAGACAGTGACAAACGGATTAGCAATGAAAAACCAAATCTTCGCTATAAAATGGACTGAGAATCAAAAGTAGTTGTACCGTTTCTTTTTCGGGGCAATAAATCGTGCAATATTGACCCGTAAAAATTGTACAAACTGTTGACGCTGGTTGGCTGCAATTCGTCAGTGTTTAAAAGCCTATTGAGAAAAGTTAACGTCGGCTGAAACGATGTACTGATTTTTAGCTGTGCATCGAGTTCTCAATAATGATATCAAAAACTTCAGTCAATTTTGAAACACTGACTATTGAAAAAGATCTACAAACAACCTGGACATTTAGGTTCCTCAATCTTTTCGAAAATCGGGGAAAAACGTGAATTAAAAAACTACCACCGAAATTATCAACCAAAGTTATCACTCACCGGTTTGCTCGAATAAAAAGAAATATGTTGATTGGGTTAATTTTCCCAGTTGGCTGGAGAAGATAACATGGCTGAACAAAAGGGACTCAGTAGCAGCCACGCGACTGAAGTCATTAATTTCGAAGACAAATATCAGAAAGATTTTTTGGTCTGAAGGGAATCAGATCAGAAGATTGGACACATCGGGTTTATTTAATCAGGACATTGAGCTCAATTTTTCATTTTAATTTCATTTGAGTAACTGGCAATTATGTAAATTATATATTTTTTATTTTGGAAAGCAATCTCAGGGATTAAAGGAAGGAGGTTCTAAAATATCTTACCATCGTGCCTTAGATATAGGCAGATAAACAGCGAGCAGTCTCCGAGAACAAAGCAAATCTAAAAAAACTTTCAAGGGCAATTTTGATGTATACCAAATGAGATAGCTTAATGCTTCACTAATTTTTTTTCAAGAACTGTTGGCGCCGAAATACTATAACAAAGTAATGTACATTTTGGCATATGGAGAATAAAATCCTGAAGCAATTGAAAACGTCACGGTTTTTTGCCAAGAGAACCTCATTTTATAGCAGAACTCTGATATAAGTATGGATGCCTAACCTAAGCACGCACGAAAGGTTTGTGAAAAAATAAAAAGTATGTATCCAAAGCTCTAACTAAATTTTGAAAATTCTTTGTTAAATATGGTCATTGAAAAACTAATTGAGTTAACCTTCATGCCATTGGATTTTTGCTATTTGATTTCAAAGGATCAGGTTTGAATAGTTATAAGGTAAACTATTTTTAGGTGATAAGCGTGTTTTTATAATTTAAGTTCTCGTATCTATATGATGACCTAATTTTTTGAACAGTTGTCATACTTACAGTTGACACATGGATCATATGCAATCCCTGAAGCGTGAAACTTGCCATAAGAGTACCTTATGGCAAAAACACCGAATGACAGACAGTTGAATTAGCCAATTTATAACCAGACTAAAAATTTTTAAGAAAACGTGACTGTTTTTCAAGTTGAAACTAAAAATTTAATTAATTTCTCTTGGTAGGAAACTTTGTGTCATTCGGCCCTGACTGAGAATTTCCTGCAATTTCATACAATAAGAACAATTTCACAACAGCAGGAATCAAGTGGCTCTTCTATTTATACGGTTGGAAAGCATTATTACTCCGAGTTATAGTGGAATTTGAGTTATTGCTAGAATCGCATGATCTCCTTTTTATCCCCCCTTTGACTTTGTACCTAGTAACGAATTGCCAAATCTATAATGAAATGATCCAACAGTTAAAGCACATGCGCATTTTGTGCCCAATAAAGAACCTCCGGGCCGCCTTTCCTAAAAAGAGGGGAAAAAGTTAAAGTGATCCGAAATTTACATCTCTTAAAAGAACATTGAATAATTTACAAAAACCGACCATTAATTTGAAAAAGCAAGAATTCAGGGCTCACATAAAGCTTCTTTTGTTGCAAAAACTTACAAGACTTTGAATTCTGAATTGAAGTTCAAAGTTTTTAAAGAAAATAGAAACTTACGCGCGACTCGAAGTTCTCAAATAGCTGATGGCTAAGAAAATACTGAAAATTGACAAAAATGTGGACAACTTAATATCAAAAATCAAATGTGAAAAAATGAGAAGATTGAAATTGTTATGACCAATTAGCTTGCTCATTTGAAGTTCAAAAATTTTATAGTGTAGAAAAATGCGCAGCGCTTTAGTAAATTGCGATACGCTTCCATTTCCTCGTTATAGAGTGGCCAAATTAGCAAATTTCACACACCCACAACTTTTATCGAAGGTAAATGCTTTTTTACAATTGAACTCAAGAAGACAATATTTTCAATGGTGTAAAAAAACCGTTCGTCAAAAAATTATTTCAATAGCCGAAATTTGACTGCATAAAAGCACCCCAAGCATAACGATTCCGCATTTCTTCAAAAATTGTATCAAAATTGTTTTAAGACTTTAACATATCTTAAAGCTTTTGAAATAGAAAGTTATCAGACTTTTATAATGATGTGTCAAACCTATAATATGTAAAAAGAGTTCAGGGTCTTCTAAGAATCTCACAAGATTTATACACAGTTTGAATCCCAGCGATAGTTTGTAGATATGCTGAATCATAGAAACATCAAGAACATAGATCATAGAAATACGATCAAGAACATAGGGTTGTTGTGCAAGTATCCTAAAATGAAAACCATATCTTAGAAAAAGCTGTGCTGTGGTGAAAGCAAAGCCTAGATTTTAGGCATGTTTGCCAGTCATAGGGCAATGGGCATATTGGACAACAGTTATCTTCAAAATATTTTTCTCAATTTTTCTGAATTTTCGGTTATTTAGTTTGCTGAAGTTTTCCTGAATCTGTGAATCCCAAAGTGGCGCTAACAAAACTTCTAAAATCTAATTTTATTAAGAAACTTTATTTTTTGGGGCTTGAATAAAAGTTTTGGAGCGTATCCTTTTTTGAAATCGGTTTTTCAACTTTCAAATGAACTTCTTGACCAAATTTTTTCAATGTCGTTTGGATCAAGACTTCAATGATTTTTTTAAATTATATCAATCGAGCCATTTGCATGAAAATTTTACGTACCTAATTTTGCGTGGAAAACAAATAAAGACAAGACTGCTCGTATCAGGGCGAAGCCCTGAATTTTCCGACTGCCTTTAGGTTTATGGAGCAGCAGTAATAACATTTAAAAAATTAAATGAAATAAAATAAAACGAAAATTTTTTTTTCTAAAATTTGAAATTTTTTATGAAAATCATCCCCCCACACGCCATATAAATTACAAAAAGAGAGATTTCGTTCCTTGTAACAAATCAATTATGGCAAATAAGCTTCGTTCAACCAATTTGGAACGATTTATAAGACGAATTAAATCTCCGCTTACGCGTTAATAGCGCGAATCATATCGAGCGTTAATTGTCCCAAATTGGTCAAAATGGCAACCTTTAAACCCTCATAACTTTACAAAAAATGATCACAGGTGAAAAATCTTTTCAAATTTAAGCTCAGGGCAACAATACCTTTTGAATGATATAAAAAAATTCCGTCAAAAAAGGCTAGTTAAAAAGTCGAAATTTGTCTGAAGAAAAAAAAAACCCACCCCGAGCACAAATATTCCGTCACTTTCGTATCTAAAGTCGGAACAACAAGACTGCTCGTATCAGGACGAAGCCCTGAATTTTCCGACTGCCTTTAAGGTTTATGAAGCAGCAGTAATAACATTTAAAAAATTAAATGAAATAAAATAAAACGAAAATTTTTTTTTCTAAAATTTGAAATTTTTAATGAAAATCATCCCCCCACACGCCATATAAATTACAAAAAGAGAGATTTCGTTCCTTGTAACAAATCAATTATGGCAAATAAGCTTCGTTCAACCAATTTGGAACGATTTATAAGACGAAATAAATCTCCGCTTACGCGTTAATAGCGCGAATCATATCGAGCGTTAATTGTCCCAAATTGGTCAAAATGGCAACCTTTAAACCCTCATGACTTTACGAAAAATGATCACAGGTGAAATATCTTTTCAAATTTAAGCTCAGGGCAACAATACCTTTTGAATGATATAAAAAATTCCGTCAAAAAAGGCTAGTTAAAAAGTCGAAATTTGTCTGAAGAAAAAAAAACCCACCCCGAGCCGAGCACAAATATTCCGTTACTTTCGTACCGAAAGTCGGAACAAAAATAACTAATAAACTAATTCACATCTTAAGACAAAAATTCCTCCTCATTTTCAATGATCGGACCAGGTAATGATTGGACTGTAAAAAGTTTACTAGTACACCTTCGGTTGTTTTCAAACCTATACCAATTCTGGTTTTGCATGTTTTTGGCTGATGAAATCTATTTAACTTTTTTGTTTTGAGGCTCTTTCTGTCGCTGATGAAAATAGTTTTACAAATATCAGCTAAGTCTCAGATGAAAAAAAAAACTAAACAAAAAATCATAATTCCAGTTTCACTAGTTTTTTTTCCGATCAAAGATTTTGAAAATAACTTTGAGCATTTTTTACTCTGAGAATCCGTAATGTGGTGACAATGGCAGATAACTTCATTTAAACCACGATTTGCGCATCAAACAGATGATAGGATGCAAAATGATTGAATTTATGCAAATCTTAAGCAAAAGTTTTTTTTTGGGGGGGGGGGCTTGGTTGATTAGGATTTGTAACTCATTTATTACAAAAAACTTCAAACAATTGGTCATCATGAAACGGCCATAACGAATTATTTTTCATTCAATAACTTATTTTTACCATTAATTATCGCAATTCCCCCAAGTTTTCAGCGTGAGAAAAATCATTTCCTTTTACTTTTCCTGACCTAGTCATAGTTTGAAGAAAAAGTTTGCAAAATCAGATTCTTTTTACTTTTTTGTATGTCTTACCATCGAAATGTATTAGGATTTTTCAAAATCTCTGGTAGTTTTTTTTGGCTGGTAAACTGGATACAGCTGGATACAACTTATAAGTATCAGTTTTTTTTTCGAAATTGTTTAATCCTGAAATCTGATGGAGTGTTTTTTCTTCTAATACAATTAGTTAACAGTGCCGAGTGAGTTTTAGGGAACAAAGATCGTAAAAGTATTCAATAAAAACGATTATTTTGATGTGAGACTTTAAAAGTGTGCATTTTGTTTTTTTTCCTGGCCCATAAAAATGAGCTATTTTTTTGGTACTATAAGTCCGCTAAATTATCTAAAAATTGTGAGCTTTTCCTTGGAAGTTTTTTATGAGAAAAAGGTGGCCTAAATAAGTCCAACCGCGGTTCTCTCAAATATGTTCTCTTTCAATTTTTGTTTTAGACATTTCACCGAACAGTCTGATATAAGAAATGTGACGAACAGCTGATATAGAAAATTCGAATCAGAACATAAAAACGTTTAAACTTGTAATACTCATCGTTCGGGTTTAAACTACAATATTTTTCTTGAGACGTACTTTCAGTCAGAGAAGAAACAACCAGTTCCTCCATCGAAGCTTACATTTTCGCTGCAAACTAGTTCACTTTTAGTAATTTGAACTACAGTAGTTTAGCGAAACTTCTAGTAAATTTTTTTTACAAATATAGCAGAAGGACACGTTCTTGAATGTAACTAGTTAACAATTTGCTGACCGTCCAAAAGAGTTTAAAAAATAAAGAGTCATAAAAAATTTGCAATCTATGTTTTTTTTAAATTTGTTTTAAATTTCACTAACAAGCTAAGATTGATTTAAAATGTTTCAAAAATAGACAACTCTATTTTTTAAATGGTCTTAATCAGTAGAAAAAGAAACGTAATTTTTTTGTTTACCAGCAAAAATTCTGTTCAGCTACAGTACTGTTCAATACTTTTAGTATTCAAAATAGCATGAGTTTATTACTTCGTAAGCTAAAGACTAAACATAACAGCTGCTTTTGTTTCTCGGATCATTTAAAGTAGCAAGCAGTTAATAAAGAGGCTGATGGTCTGAATCTCTACTTTTTGAAGATATTTTTGTAATGCAGAAAAAGAAGCAGCAGAAGAAGAAGAAGAAGAAGAAGAATAGAAAAGTAAACTTATCAAAGTTCATAAATCAAACATTAAATCAAACTCATATTATAGAAAACATAAATTAGGCACATATCGAACTTAATCGAAAAGGTTAAACAACGAGACCCGCTGATCAGCAAACTGCTTACTCTGATGATTGAGGGTTTGACAATCATGGTCGTGACTTTTCACAAATAAACCATGAGTCTATCTGAAAAATGTAATTCACTAGTTCATTGTTGTTCAAAATATATGATTGTTGATTTAATGTACAAAATTGGATGGTTTACTTCGAGTAATATTAAATGTTACAGGAATCGGACCAAACAGGAGTTGGGTACTTTTTCGAGCTGTAGCCAATAAATTTTTTTTTAGTTTTCTAGCTTTGTACACTAGGGTGGTTGATAAAGATAGCCTTTGCTAGATCTGCCGGTTTTCATTATTTCATTTATATATGATTCTATATACTGATTATTGATTCATCAAGGTACAAACTTAAGTTTATTAATATGGAGTTAGTTCGTAAAGGACACTAAAGGTATTTGGTTTTTAAGAAAAAAATCTCCTGAGCTGTTCCAACGTTTCATTAGAATTGTGGAAGTTCCACTTTGCCGTTTTTGCTGCTTGCGAATTGATCAAAAAATTAATTGTTATAAGAAATTCAGTTTTTGAACGAATCTGATCAATGAGCTAAGCAGAACTTTTGTGAGGATTTAATATTGAATCGCGCTTAACTTGTTCGCTGTTCATAACTATAAAAAGTTGTCCCTAAACCTAAACGTCAGCCAAATTTTGTTGTTCAGTGAAGAAAAAAGTTCCGACCCTAGAGGAACCAAACCTCAAACAGATCTTGATCTTTCGTTCTTTCGAGAAAAAATCGGGAAAATGAAAACTCTTCAGCGTAGACCTGTATGGTGGAAATAGGCTTGCGCTTTTAAAAACAGAAGAATGAAACAAACACATTTCTTGCATATTGTTTTTTTCTCAGTTTTTTGTTGTAGTTTGGAGGAGCACAGTGTATACACTTCATTTTTGTCAGTTTTTAGAGAAAAAAAAACAAAAGTTGTTAAAATCTGCAATAATTTTTTGCTTACATGCAATTAACGACCTCTTCATAGTCAACAAAATACGCTCCAAGATTCTTAGGTAATGTGAAGCATTAGCGGTATGAAAAAAATATACTAAACATTTAAGTGGTATTTTCAAGTTTTCTTGGCTGTGTTTCTCAAATTGGCCCAAAAAATTGGAGCAGTAGTTTTATATTATTGACTATGTTTCAAAGTAAATATGTAAGTCTTTAATTCGGTTGCAGTTGGTTTGCCTCGATCAGAAACTTCTTTACTTGTGTTAGGTTTCTAGGAGTCCAAATTTTTTGGTCTATTTTTGCGCAGATCGGTGGGCTTCAATTCTGTCGGTTTATTTTCCTTTAGCATTTTTTTCTAATAAATTATTTTGGAATTATAGGGGAAGGATTGAATTCTTTAAAAAAAAACTGTGCAAAATTTTAATCAACTTCCTAGAACATTTAAATAAAGTGAACAAAATTTCACAAAAAAATTTAAAAATTTTTCTGGTATTTTTTTTCGTTCTTTTTTCTCAATTCAAGTAGTGAAATTGGTTAAAACATTTGTTGTTTTTGATTGTACGATCGTCTGTAATAATAGCATCCTTTTCGATGGAGATTAATTAGTTCATTAGTATTTGCATATTGTGCGCGCCAATCTCCACACTTCGTAATAAAATCTCTTTTCAAACACTTGAATTAACGAGTATTTTATCGGGAAAATAACTCTGGAAATTTCGTAATATAATGATATTTTTAACAAACTTTTTTATTGTTATCGGTAACATCGGACACAAAAAACTGCATAACTCAAAGCAAGCTGCAAAAAATGGCCAGTATTTGTCCTTGAGACAAATTGCTCATTTTAAAGGTCAGCCTTAATCAAGGCTGAACCAAATTAGAGCGAAAAGACGGTTAAAATCGGTTTTGGGGGATCGAACCTGGTTACGGAGCATCCCATCAAGTTCGGTGCATATTCGAGTTCTAGAAAGGAAATGACCTAGTCGGGATTCGAACCGGCGCCGAACCCGCCGGGACGCACCATGTATACGCTTGGCTACTGTCCCTGTATGCATTTACTTTTATATGCATTTATACTATTGTTTTATATTTGCGCTGCAACATCCTCCACCCCTAAACAAGGAAGAACGGGAGCGAGCTTTACGGTCGGGCGGGTCAGTTCGCTCGTAACGGTCTTTATGTCGGCGGATCGCGCGCATCCGTCCTTGCCATAGTGCAGTCTTAGGATACGTGCGAGTGGATAATGTCCACGTGGAGTGTCAGGCTCTATGACCCAAACCAAGTCACCGGCTTTCAACTTAACGTCTGACTGGTTGTGCCACTTTGCCCTCCTATTGAGGGAAGGAACGTATTCCCGCATCCACCGTATCCATATTGCGTTAGCGTATGATTGCGCTCTGGCGAACCGCTTCTTATGGTCGAAGTTTTCTTCGAAACTTAGCGACGGGAAGCTAGCTGCGCTGTGACCGAGAATGAAGTGATTCGGGGTGAGTGCCTCTAGGTCGTGCGGATCGGAACTGACCGGAGTGATCGGTCTTGCGTTAAGTAATTGTTCAACTAGGCAGAGCGTTGTTCCTAGAACTTCCTCAGTTAATCTCCTGTTGCCTAATATGTCGTACAACACTCGCTTAACACTTCTCACTAGCCGCTCCCAGGCGCCACCGTGATGAGGGGCACTGGACGGGTTAAACTTCCACTTAATGCCTTTGTGGACGAAAACGGCCGGGGCGACTTTGTTCCAATTTTGGACACAGGATAGGAGCTCCTTTTGAGCACCAACAAAATTCGTGCCATTGTCAGAAAGAATGGTTTTGGGGGTACCTCGCCTTGCAATAAATCGCTCTACGCCCATGACGCAGGAACTAGTATCGAGAGATGGAACCAACTCGATGTGAACTGCTCGAGTCGTGAGGCAGGTAAATAGGAAACCCCCTTTTCTTTTCGGTACTTCGGCGTATTGGCACTTGAAACGGGCCAAAGTAATCAACACCTGTGTTGGAGAAGGGAGGCTGCTTGTAACCCAGTCTTTCAATCGGTTGGTCAGACATAATGGGCACAACTGTTTTTGCTTTGCGCTTACGGCATGTTATGCAAGTATTTTCGATGTTCCCAAGTAACCAGCGCAACTTCAGAACAATGTATTTCAACTGAACGACAGCACGCATGTAATCCAACCCCTGATGTGCATGTTGAAAGTGCATATGCCTAATCAACATATGAGCAACTCGGTGTCGACCATCCAGTATTATTGGATGTTTGCTATCAAATTCGGTATCAACAAGACGGCTGATACGTCCAGTTGAACGCAGGATACCAGCTGGGCCGATGAACGGAGAATATTTAGCAATCCGACTTTTCTTTGTTATCAGTTTATCGGACTGAAGTATTTTCACTTCGGCAGGAAATGATTCGGACTGAGCGAGATAAATGAGCTTCTGCTCGGCAATATCTAACTCGGACGGGTCGGTTATTTCAAGCGTTTTTGTACGGAAGTGTTTATGCGATGGTAGCACACGAAGCATAAACGCTAAAACACGTTTGTACTTTACAATTGAGCTGAATTTATCCCAATTCTTAAACAGACGGATCGCCGGCGCTTTCTCAGATGAAGCATCAACAACAAACGTAGATGCAGTCTCAAGGCATGTATCAATGTCACAGAGTGGGCCTTTTAATTGGATCTTTTTGATGACATCAGTGTTCGGCTTGAATGGCCAATCACATGTCCTCAATATACTAGGGCCTCTAACCCAGCTGCTTTCCTTGAGGGCTTCCGAAGAAATCCCTCGTGTGCCGGTATCAGCTGGGTTATCACCACTGAGTACATGATTCCATTGATCAATGGTGGTGGACTCCAAGATTTCACCAGTGCGGTTTCCAACAAACACAGGAAGTTTGTTGCACGAGTTAAGCCACTGGAGAACGGTGGTAGAATCAGTCCACATGAATACATTGCTTACTTTGAAAGTAAGCGCTTTCAAAATCTCTTCTTTGAGTCGAGTCGCAAGCAGAGCAGCCTGAAGCTCTAACTTGGGAATGGAGAGCATCTTCATAGGCGCTACACGGGCTTTCCCAAATACAAAAGCTAAGCTAAGTCGGGCTCGGAGAAACGATACGGCGCAAAAAACGTCCTGCGAACTATCACCGAACGTGTGAAGTTCACAGCGGTCGAACGGTTCGGTAAAGTAGCTACGAGGTATCGTCAGAGTACCTAATAGTGGAAGTCCTGAGTGCCAATCTAGAAATTGTTGTTTAATTTCCTCTGGGAGATCATCATCCCACTTTTGACCACTGATTCTCCATATGTCTTTTAGTAAAAGGCGCGCTTTCACAGTATATGGAGCTACCAGTCCTATTGGATCAAAAACTGAGGAAACAAAACTCAACACGGTGCGTTGAGTAATTGCTTTATCTAGTGGTCGATCAACAACTCTACTTACTACTAGGGTATCTTTTACATGATCCCACCTGAGACGAAGAACATGCGACGATTGGTCTGGACTCTTACAAATATCCTTAACTGACGGGTTGGACTCACGGTTGTCCGGATTAAGAGCGGTTGTAACTTCGGGTACATTGCTAACAAAATTTGTCAGGTTAAACCCACCTAATTTGAGCATTGCGACTAAGTCTTTACTTAGGCTAAGAGCGTCAGCGGTACTTTCGAACGAGTCAAGATAGTCGTCCATGTAAAACTTCTGGACAACGCCTGAAGCGGCTTCGGGGTATTCAGCTTGATTATCAGAAGCAGTTTTTTGTAGCGCGAAATTCGCACAAGTTGGCGAATCACGAGCGCCAAAAATATGACGGGTGTATTGGTGAACCACCACACTTGAAGTGGGGTCCTCCCGCCACAAAAAACGGAGAGACGGTTGATCTCGCGCAAGTACTCCAACTTGTAAGAACATACCTTCTATGTCCGCTGAGACGGCGTACTTGTGTTGACGGAACCTCAACAGTACAAAAATAAGATTTTGAAGGAGATCCGGGCCAACCAAGAGAGATCTATTTAAGGAAGTGCCATGAAATTTGGATGCTCCATTGAGCACACGGCGCACCTTGCCGGGTTTGTTCGGGTTCAAAACCGGATGGTGTGGAAGATACCACTCACGTTCGGCTCGTGAGCTGGGACCGTGCGGGTTGACGGTTATGACATATCCTTTACTTATATCTTCTCTGATTGTTTCGCTATACTTCTCGCGAAGTAACGGATCTTTATCTAATCTTTTCTCTAACGACTTTAATTGGGCTAATGAAGAATAATAATTGTTAGGCAAGCTAACATCATTATCACTCCACAGCATCGGTACAGTGTAACGCTCACCATCGTGAACGGTTTCAGTTTTTAGGATCGACAAAGCACGCCTGTCTGCGGCGGAACGGGCATCTACTTGCTTGAACGCACCATACGACTCTAACTCATACCAAGTTTTGATTTGGTCGGTCAGAGAAGTATCGTCCGTAACGCAGTTAAAGGAAGAAGAATTTAAGGATGAACGATGAGGAGACGGACCACTAATGACCCAACCTATCGGAAATCGGACGGCGCACGGTGAGTCAAGTTCATCTCCAAAGACATGTTCGAGGGGTCTTATCGCATGATAGAAGTCCTGTCCTATAACTATCTCAATCTCTTTGTAATTATACGCAGTCGTCTTTAACGGGGCTAGTTGCGGGTATTTGACCTGCAATTCGGAAACGTTTATAACATCGGGTCCTATATACATGTTGTGCTTAACGAAAGCGACAAACGAAAACGAAAATTCACTTTCATTGGGCTTTGCGGAAACTTTCAAGTGAACTCGTTGAGTTTTAGATACCTTGGCTGAGTTAAAACCATCGGTCGTAACATTTACGGGCGTGCCAACTAATTTCAGACGTTCAACGAGTGCCTCGGAAACCCAAGAATGAGTGGAACCGGTGTCACAAAGTGCTAGTGCATTCGAATTTTCCGAACCAGAGGACACATCTACCAACGCAACGGGAAGAATACCTTTTGCAGTTCCCTCACAAGGTTTAACACAAGCTGCGTTATTTGCAGAAGTAGTGTTTGTATTAGTTTGAGTCGATGGTGATCGGTCGGCCTCTTTGGGCGGGAAAACTTTCTCGGCTCCATGAAGAAGCACATTGTGAGTGCTCTCACAGTCCTGTTTTGGGCATTTTCTTGCCTTTTGGCACTTTCGGAAGGTATGGTTGCCTTGTAAACAAGAAAAACAGAGCTTTTGTTCTGCTACATATTTAGCCCTTTGTGTTGCGTTTTTCTCTTTGAACACGGAACAGTTCCAGAGTGCATGCTGCCCTTTGCATAGCGAGCATGGAGGAAACCTTGTCTTTTCTCTACTTTTCTCATCCTTAGAACTTACCTTAGTGTTACCTGCAAGCACTTTTGTAACTACTTTTTGTTTAACTGGCTGCTCGACTTTGACTAAAGATTTCAATCGCTCATGGCCTTCTGCCTTATTCTTAAGCCAATCGTTGAAGTCTAGCAATGTTAATCGCTGCCAATGTTGTCTAACAGTATGCATGGACCATGCCTCTTTTAGATTTGGAGGAAGCTTACTGACGGCTTGATTTAATAGGTTCACACTTTTCAAGTCGTCATTGAACGACAAAGATCTAAAAACAGCTACGAGCCCAGAAATCACCACAGAAAAACTTATAACATGGTCAGAGTTGTGCATCTTCAATGCGGGAAAATTCTTCAACTTATCCAAATGTGCACCAACTACAACATGAGGTTGCCCAAACTTTCTCTGGAGAGTTGCTAGAGCATCCTTATACAACACTCCACTGTAGCCGTATTCCGCAATTGCACTCTTGGCTTTGTCTTTAACGTGTGTTTTCAGATATTTGAGTTTTTCATCATCAGTTAGCATAGCCGAATCAACTGTTGCTTGGAACTGCCCGAACCATTCATACCAGTTAAGTGGTTCTCCATCAAACACTTCCAAGTTCAACTCCGGTAGACGGTCTTTGCGGCTATGCAGAATGATATCTGCTAACTCTCTCGCCGAGATGGGTTGTTCGCTATTAGGCACGTAAGACGGGCCCGTAGTGGGCGCAGGATATGTAGGTGGATAACCTTGATGCGCTGTTTCAACAACTGGATGAGTTTGCGGCTGGGTGTAATACACAGTCCCAAAACTTGTATAAGGAACTACGGTGTTTGGTGGAACAACAGGAGTTGTCACTGAGAAAACGTTTGAGGGCGGTGCGCAGTATTGAGGAACTGGCATCGTTTGCGCAGTCGCGGCAGGTCTCCACAAACTGCTATACGGGTTATAGTGTTCACTTGAGAAACTTGTTGGGTTGTTTGGAACATTTATAGGTTGATGGGATGGCGCTGCAGGTGCCTGATACCCAGTTGAAACGGGGCCGGAATGTGGCTGACTGACCGGAAGCAAAGAGGGAATAGGAACGGTTGACGGGACAAATGGTTGAACAATCCGAAGCGAAATGGGAATCGGAACGGTTAATGGAGGAACAAAAGGTTGACTCGCCGGAAGCGAAACTGGATTAGTAACGGTCGACACAGAAGGCGGTGCCACATTAATGGTGGGATTACCAAAGGGCATTGAAGCGGGAATGCTACCACTTGCTTGTGGTATCAGATTGTGATTTTGCGAAACTTCAGCATGAGGTGTTGAAGCTAAGTGTGGAGTAACAAAGTTTGAGCTGGAGGCAACGAACTGTGGTAAACTAGATGGGTTCTCGATTGAGTGCAATGACAGGCGCGATTGGACCAAACTTGATCTCTGAGCCTGAATTCGATTCCTATTGTGGCCTCCCGGTTCACTGTATGTGGTTTGACCAGCGTTGACGACGGCACCCCCGCTGACGACGGCACCAACCCCTTGCAAAACATCAGTAGCAATCAAAGTGGAACTCTCGACTACTGGATGACTTTGCTCGGAGCTTGCAACAACTTCGGCCTGCTCTTGCTCAGTGACAACGTTTTCTACCCATTGTTCAGTACGTTGTGGGTCAACATGTGTTACGCTAGCATTTCCTATCTTCTCACTTGCTGCAGAAAGCTCTTCTTCCAACTCGAATTCCTTTAACTCAATTTCAGCCAGCTTCTTGCGGTGTACCTCAGCTAGTTCTTCCAACTCTAAATTACCTTGCTGTTCTTTTATTTTATTTTGCTGCGCTTTCAACTTCAATGACACCTTTGCATGTCTCTCAAGTTCCTCCTGCTGCTTCTTCAAAACCAACAAATCTCGTCTCTTCTCAGTTGATGTTTTTGACTGCGCGACGGTATAGCGACTGGATTTATGCGAACCTGATTTATGATGTCGACTACTGTACCGCGACACCTTAGAGCGCGCATCTGCTTCATGTGAATCTTGTGGTTGTGTTGTTACGATCGTACTTAACGATTCTGCAACATTGTCAACCTCTGTTTCCTCAGGTTCAACGTTTAAGCCAGCTTTATATGATGCAGCTTTCTGTAAAACTGTATCGTTTCTTGATGTAACCGTATGAAGCCACATATCCTGCGCTGGTATCAATTTATCAGGATTTAGAAGCTAACTTAATCAATTCCTCATTTATTTCAACTGCAGTCTCTATCAGGCTCTAGCAATTCTGAATCTGAGTGTCAATCTTTGATGAGCGACTCTGACTTTCAATGTTCTCAATTATAATTTCATGGCACTTGTACAGTTCATTTTCAAGCTTGGTTCGCTTCGCAAATAACCTTTGAACCCTCTTCTGAAAGTTCTCATCCATGGCTCTAGGGTCTATACTTAACTCAAACTATACTTAATGGTTATCGGGCGTTTGCGGGGCGATTCGGAACGGTTTTCGGTGAGTAAAGTTGCCAATGGGGCTGGGGATTAAGAAAGTCGGTTGATATCAAACAACACACACGGAGTAAACCTGAGGATGAATAAAACCAACTTAACTTACTTAATATCACCTCCCTGACCACTTAGGATGATGTTACGGCGTACGAAATTTGTTGAACGGTCGTACGACGGTGCGTCACTACTAATCGGCTAGTAGCTCCACGAATTACCAAGAAGTTTGGGAATTAAGCAAGTCGGTTGAAAACCAACAACACACGCGGAGAAAACCTGAGGATGAAAGACAACAACTTAACTTGCTTAATTTTACCGTCCCGGACCACTTAGTCAGTCGTTGCGAAACGAATGTTTTGAAAAGCGAACGGATGCAAACAGGTATCAAGTCGTTGTAAACCTTAAGTTTACCAATGGGGTTGGAGAATCAGGCAAATCGGTTAAGTTCCAACAACACACGCGGAAAAAACTTGAGGATGAAAAAACTCAACTTAATTTGCCTGATATTTCGCTACCAGACCACTTACCATAAGGTTGGTGACATGTTACAGCACAGTTTCGCAGAGTTATGGGGACGTTTTGACGATTTTTTGGAAATTTCTTACTTTTTTCCCAAAATTTTTCGGAAAATTTTGGTCAGCAGGTTCGAGTCGTAAACCAACCCAAAAAACTAGTCTAGTACCCCTGGTCTATGATCCGATTTCTTGGATTTTCAATCCGTTCACAATTACCCAAAACTTTGTGGTATCGGGAAAATTACCACTTGTAGCTTGCGTTGAGTTGGGATACACAACAAGACACCGTATGTAATTTTATTGCACAAAAAAGTTTATAAAGATTACACTAGTCTTACAGTTTTTGACGGTTTTGGAGATTGGGCGGTCACCGGGAAAAAGCCAAAAACTTCGCGTGTCGAGAAAAACACAGCTCCACAGCTCCACTTTGACCACAGGCCTCTCTTCCACCAGTCTGCTCTTTCGCCAGACTGCTCTGTCGGTTATTTTGGCTAATCAAATTTCGGTCAATTCTGCTAACTGCTCACTATAACGACTTTCGGCTATTTGGACACTCGATCAACTGGACACTTGGCTAACTGGTCAATCGGCCAACTGGACAATCGGCCAACCGGACACTGGGGGGCCAACTGGAGACTCGAGACAATTAATATACTCGGCCAAATGCATTCGGGTCTTGTGTGAGGGAAAGATAGAAAGTGATGCACTCGGCCAACTGGTTGCTTAAAACTTTCGTATTTTTTTGCCAATGAGAATATGCCGACGACTTTCGAACTCGGCCAACCTTCGAATACGAGAAGGTGACGACTTTTGAACAGCTTTGACTGAGTCACTGAGTCTCTTGTCGTGAAGAGAAAGACCTCGGTCCCTTGTGTCGACTTCGTGAGAAAAGACTCGTGTCCCTTGTGGGGCGCCAAAAATGTGCGCGCCAATCTCCACACTTCGTAATAAAATCTCTTTTCAAACACTTGAATTAACGAGTATTTTATCGGGAAAATAACTCTGGAAATTTCGTAATATAATGATATTTTTAACAAACTTTTTTATTGTTATCGGTAACATCGGACACAAAAAACTGCATAACTCAAAGCAAGCTGCAAAAAATGGCCAGTATTTGTCCTTGAGACAAATTGCTCTTTTTAAAGGTCAGCCTTAATCAAGGCTGAACCAAATTAGAGCGAAAAGACGGTTAAAATCGGTTTTGGGGGGATCGAACCTGGTTACGGAGCATCCCATCAAGTTCGGTGCATATTCGAGTTCTAGAAAGGAAATGACCTAGTCGGGATTCGAACCGGCGCCGAACCCGCCGGGACGCACCATGTATACGCTTGGCTACTGTCGCATTTACTTTTATATGCTTTTATACTATTGTTTTATATTTGCGCTGCAACACATATTATTTTGTTCAGTTTTTTTGAGTTTTTCGATATTTGATTTTTGAAACTTTTTTATCATTAAATTTTAACACATAAATTTTTTTTTCTTTTAGGCATTTCATTTGAAAAATAAAGACCAACCAAGCCTGAAGTAAGTTTTTTTCAGTTTTATGTTGGTTAAAAAAGTTTTTTTTTTGGTTAATTTGTTTATCATTTTACTTTAATAGTATATATTTAATAGTATTAACTGGGATCGCGGTTTTTTAACCGTGATCCCAAGTTGTTTTCTCAATTTTTAATTTCAAAAATGTGTGGGGCGTTTGTTAAGTTTTATTGTTTTATTAGGGGTTCTATGTCGGTTGCATTTCATAAACGATGATAATAAAGATTGAGCTGATTATTTCTTTGAGATTGAATTGTTCTAAAGTGTTTACAGGTTTCAGTTGCATTTGTGATTTTAGCGTGATGAGAATCTAATTTCCTAACAAATAAAATTTTTACAACGCACTCGAAAAAATTTACGGATAACAACGCGTCGTGCGTTTTTTTTTTGGCGCGCACTCCCCCTTATAGATTAATAAATATTGAAGCCGAAGGCGCTTTTAGAAAAATTTTGGCTACAATGGATATCTCAAAATGGTACAAAGTGTGGACCTTTTGGGTCGGCAGGTGATTGAATTCCAGAGGGGGAGAGTCCTCCCCCCCCCCCCCCCCTAAATCCGCCCAAGAGTATGACTCAAAATTTGTCCCTACAATTTTATTCATTCATGTATTCAGATTTTTTTCAAAATTAGCCAGGCGAAATCCTTCTCTTTTCCACACTTAAAAAAACTCGCAAAACTTACGCTCAAAAAATGATTGTTGAAATTTTTTGAAATATTTCATAGTTTTAGTTTTTGACTAATTGGCAGTTGCCTTATAGAAGTAGTAACCAAACAATGTTGCTAGTATAGTTTTTTCAGATGCATCATAAAAAATATATCAAAATTACTTGATCTTTGCTTTTTACATGGGTTTTGCTTTCTACATGGGCTTTGTTTTTTGGTATAAGATCTTTTTGTTTCAATAATTTGTTCATCTGAAGAAGTCCAACGGCTTATATGACGTCAATCGGGGCTTTTGATCAATTGTATACATGAACTAACTTTTCGAAGAAAAATTCTTCAAATAAAAAGTGACTTCGTTTCCGTTGCAGTTTTTGAATTGTGAACTGTTACTCCCAATGTGTTATTGTTCCGACTTTCGATACGAAAGTAACGGAATATTTGTGCTCGGGGTGGGTTTTTTTTTCTTCGGACAAATTTCGACTTTTTAACTGGCCATTTTTGACGGAATTTTTTTATCGTTCTAAAAGTATTGTTGTCCTGAGCTTAAATTTGAAAAGATGTTTCGCCTGTGATTATTTTTCGTAAAGTTATGAGGGTTTAAAGATTATCATTTCGGGAATTTTGACCAATTTGGGACAATTAACGCGCGATATAATTCGCGCTATTAACGCGTAAGCGGAGATTTAATCCGTCTTATAAATCGTTCCAAATTGGTTGAACGAAGCTTATTTGCCATAATTGATTTGTTACAAGGAACGAAATCTATCTTTTTATACTTTATATGGCGTGTGGGGTGATGATTTTCATAAAAAAATTCAAAGACTAGAAAAAAAATTTTCCTATTTTTTTTTCATTTATTTTTTAATGCTATTACTGCTGCTCCATTAACCTTAAAAGGCAGTCGGAACATTCAGGGCTTCGCCCTGATACGAGCAGTCTTGTTTAATTATAAAATTCTGCTCCCAATAAATAGGTTCTTTAATTTATGTTAAAACTTTGGGAAAATTAATCAGGATTTTTGTCGATTGTGCTCACTAAACTGGTATAAAATTGATAAGAAGCTTTTTTATCCGGTTCAATTTTTTAGCCGTGATCCATTTTAAGTTATTGTTCCGACTTTCGGTACGAAAGTAACGGAATATTTGTGCTCGGGGTGGGTTTTTTTTTCTTCAGACAAATTTCGTTTTTTTAACTAGCCATTTTTGACGGAATTTTTTTATATTATTCAAAAAATATTGTTGTCCTGAGCTTAAATTTGAAACGATATTTCACTTGTGATCTTTTTTCGTAGAGTTATGAGGGTTTAAAGATTGCCATTTTGGTCATTTTGAGCAATTTGAGACAATTAACGCGCGATATAATTCGCGCTATTAACGCGCAAGCGGAGATTTAATCCGTCTTATAAATCGTTCCAAATTGGTTGAACGAAGCGTATTTGCAATAATTGATTTGTTACAAGGAACGAAATCTCTCTTTTTGTACTTTATATGGTGTGTGCGGGGATGATTTTCATAAAAAATTTCAAAGTTTAGAAAAAAAAATCCTTTTATTTTAATTCATTTAATTTTTTTATGCTATTACTGCTAATCCATAAAATTTAAAAGGCAGTCGGAACATTCAAGGCTTTGCCTTGATACGAGCAATCTTGTTTATATTTCATAGCTATAATCAAATAGTGTCATATGTTCAAATTTCAGTTTTACTTGGAGCTTCTTGTGGTTTAAGCTTCCAAACTGCAGCTAAGAAACTTTCACTACTGCCAAAAATATCAACTAATGTCAAAAATAGCAGAAAGAACAAGATTGCTGTCGTCAAGGCAAAACCATGAAAGTTCCCACTGCATTTTAGGTCTAAGAAGTATAAAACTAAAATATGAAAAAAAAATGAAAACTATTTTTTCAAATTTGAAATTTTTTTGTGAAAATCATCACCCCAAGCGTCATATAAAGTACAAAGTGGTTGACTTTACCCTTATTAACAAATCAATTATGGCAAATAAGGTTCCTATAACCAATTTGGAAAGATTTCTAAGACGGCTTTAATCTCCGCATACGCGTTAACAGCGCGAAATATATCGCGCGTTAATTGTCTCAAATTGGCCAAAATAGCAAATTTTAAACCCTCATAATTTATACAAAAAATGATGAAAGGTACAATATCTTTCAGAATTTAAGCTCGAGACAACAAAACCTTTTGAATGATTTTAAAAGTTCCGTCAAAAATGGCTAGTTACAACGTCAAAATTTGTCAAGCTTCGTTCAACCAATTAAGGAAAGATTTCTAAGACGGCTTTAATCTCCGCTTACGCGTTAATAGCGCGAAATATATCGCGCGTTAATTGTCTCAAATTGGCCAAAATGGCAATCTTTAAGCCCCCGTAACTTTACAAAAAAAGAAAAGATCACGGAGAAATATCTTTTCAAATTTAAGCTCAGTATAACAATACCCTCTTAATGATAAAAAAGTTTTGTCAAAAATGGCTAGTTAAAAAGTCGAAGTTTGTCTGAATAAAAAACCATTCCGAGCACAAATAATCCGTTACTTTCGTTACGAAAGTTGGAACAAAAACACCAATCAAGGGAAACGTTGATACCAAACCAGTCCAAGACATGGTGTTAAAATGTTGCTTATAAAGTGATTTGATTTTCAAATCTGGGCCTAATTATCATTCAATTACAACAATTTAATTGCTTTAGCTTGCTCTTCTGCTTGCTCCTTAAATTTTGCACCAAGCAAAAGCGCTTCTGATATCTTGGAGTTCTGTTTGGTGTATATCGTTGTGAAGAAGATCAACATTTGGCAGTTCAGTTTCCAAATTTTTTATCATCCACTTGAAAAACTTCAAGTAGATTCCAAAATGTTTAGTGGGACCAGGCGTTTTGGATGGGATTTATCAAAAACCATACTTCTAAACGAGTATGAAATCTTACATCAGAATATGTTTTCTAATAGGACTCTTACATCAAAAATCAATTTCTGCCTAAGCTTTTATAAGAACTTTTTCAAGACGAATGTATTCATTTAGATGGATTCTTGAAGGGTTATTAAAAAATTTTAAATTCCACTAACACACATGTATACGCAGTAAAAATTTGAAATAACAAAAAAAACATAAACAACGATTTGAGGGACTAATTATAGTTGAAAATATTTAATCAGGATTTGGTACGCACAATAAATGTCTAGGAATGATGTCTGATATAAACCAATTTTTTTTTTGATATAAAGTATGATTTCCTGAATGACCGGTCCGGGATTTTTATGTCTATGGCTATCAATAATCTACTAGCCAATGCTTTATCTTACCTGGAAAAATTTTCCTTAGTTGAACTCTTTGGTTCCATCGAATAAAACAAGGTAAGATTGAAAAATTAGGTATGCTTGAAAATGCACCTTGAAATGTTGAGAATACGATAACAAATCACGCTTCGTTTCTTCCGAATTTAATCTTTTCATTTTGTTTTGAGGCCATCAGTTGGAACAAATTATGTTAGAGAATTATCAACACCCTTCACTAGAAAACAAATAGTAGATTTTCTAGCCAATTTCCGCTTGAACGGTTCCAAACGGGACAAATTAGGCTTTTCAATTTACTGGCCCATATTTTGGAATCATTGAACTTGAATAGGAAACACGCGTCTTGACATCGGGCTTTTTCAGTTTCTTACCCAAAGCAATTAGCCTGTCCTTTTGCTGACCCCACAGAATATGATTCAGGTCCAAGAAAGGAACAAAGCTAGCCAAAAAAAATCTGACATGCTGAGAAAATTCGGCAACATAGATGTCACAGGCATAAGAAATTGCAACAAGGAAAATCAGGAATCTTAAAACGACTAAGAACTATTAAAACATTATCAATTTGTTCTTTTATTTAACTTTGGCTGTAATTTTTTTCGCTTTGGATCAAAATATTTTAACGCCTTGACAACTCTCACAATATGTCGCCTGTTTGCTTCACATTTGAGTTCAAGGAATCAACAAATGTTTCGATCAAGGAGTTTTTCATTAATTTGGAGAACTGTGTATTCGGGTGTGATTTAGTTTAGTTTGGTTTTTCTCTTTTCAGCCAAATTCAGGTACAATCATTAGGAAGCCAAACTGTGCACTTGATCGGCGCACATATTGGTGTCTGTAGGTAAATGGAAGAAGAAATAAGTCTTCAAACATGTTCCAAAATGTTTGCCGATTCCACTTACAAAAATTCCAGGGGTTTCGCGCACAAAATTGTCTAACGCAAGTTTTGTCGACACTCAGTTTTGTCTCAGGTTCCGCAACGAGCAACATCGATAGTTGTTCCGGATTCCGCAAATATAAACGGGCGCCAAAAATTGGAGGCGGATTCCATAGAGCTGCGCGAATTCCGCAAATTTGTAATATATAGTGTAGTGATGTGTGTGGATCCCGTAAGCTAAAAGCAGATTCCGCATATAAGCAGATTTCGCAAAAATGTAAGTCATAAAGTAATGAATAAAAATTTGTTTGTTGATTCTACAAACTAAACAGGGTTCCGCAAAATTAACCTGTTTTTGGAGGTGCTTAGAGCAATTGTGTTCTAGCAATTTGTTCATGGAAACGACAACAGGAAAAAAATTAATTAAAACTAGCTATGTTGCGCATTCCGCGTCAACCACGGTTTTTGTCCTGTTACGATTCATAAAAGATACAGTTTGATCTCATAATGACAAATAAAATCAGTGTGGGTCGAGTGACATATCATACTAAAGCCTTGTCAGTCGTAATTCGAATGAACTTAGACACTTTTTGAAAAACTGTCTCAGTACTGGCAAAACAGGTTTGAAATTTCTGAATTTTAGTTCAATGATGTGATTTTGATTAGTGGCTAAATTTTAGAGTAATTTCAAAGTCTGTTCGTCACGATATCTAACTTTTGACCGAATAGATACGTCCAATTTTTTTGTCTAGTACAGAATAGAGTTATATATCTTGACACATAATAAATCCTGACAAACACTGTAAAACGATTAGTTGGAACGCAATGTTTTTTTTTGGCTTTCCACTAAAGTATTGAAAAATTACAATTTTATAGTTAAATTTATCTCATGAAATATAATCAACATTCAGAAATACTTTACAATCGTGTTCAATACAAAAGATACAAAGCGATATTGAAAATGAAACTCCAAACAGGTAGTTTTATTTTGGTTGTTTTCGTGAAGGGTCTCTAGTGCGGTTGATTCTTCATGTTTCAACAAAAATGGGATTGTGAAATTTCTTCTTTTTCTTGTTTCTCTTCTGGGGTTTAAGAAAATAACAGCGGTTGCTCAGCGGGAAATGTTTTACTTCAGTATTTTTCTCTGATTCATTAGCGTTGTATCAGCTGTCTTTTCCAAAGTATTTTCCGAATTGTCGTTTTGTGAAATTAGGCAAAAATTAAAACTTTCATAATATATTGGAGGGTTTTTGTTCCGACTTTCGATACGAAAGTAACGGAATATTTGTGCTCGGGGTGGGTTTTTTTCTTCAGACAAACTTCGACTTTTTAACTAGCCAATTTTACGGTTTTTTTATATCATTCAAAAGATATTGTTATCCTGAGCTTAAATTTGAAAAGATATTTCACCTGTGATCATTTTCGTAAAGTTATGAGGGTTTACAGTTTGTCATTTTGGCCATTTTGACCTATTTGGGACAATTAACGCGCGATATAATTCGCGCTATTAACGCGTAAGCGGAGATTTAATCCGTCTTATAAATCGTTCCAAATTTGTTGAACGAAGTTTATCTGCTATAATTGATTTGTTACAAGGAACGAAATGTCTTTTTTTGTACTTTATTTGGCGTGTGGGGGGATAATTTTCAAAAAAAATTTCAAAGTTTAAAAAAAGAAAACTTTCCTTTTATTTTATTTCATTTAATTTTTTATGCTATTACTGCTGCTCCATAAACCTTAGAAGGCAGTCGGAACCTTCAGGGCTTCGCCTGATACGAGCAGTCTTGTTTATATTTCACAGCTATAATCAAATAGTGTCAAATAGTATAATCAAATACTTGGAGCTTCTTGTGGTTTAAGCTTCCAAACTGCAGCTAAGAAACTTTCAGTACTGCCAAAAATATCAACTAATGCCCAAAAATTGCAAAAAAAACAAGATTGCTGTCATCAAGGCAAAACCATGAATGTTCCCACTGCATTTCAGGTCTAAGAAGTATAAAAATAAAATGTAAAAAAAAATGAAAACTATTTTTTCAAATTTGAGATTTTTTGTGTGAAAATCATCACCCCAAGCGTCATATAAAGTACAAAGTGGTTGACTTTACCCTTATTAACAAATCAATTATGGCAAATAAGGTTCCTATAACCAATTTGGAAAGATTTCTAAGACGGCTTTAATCTCCGCATACGCGTTAACAGCGCGAAATATATCGCGCGTTAATTGTCTCAAATTGGCCAAAATAGCAAATTTTAAACCCTCATAATTTATACAAAAAATGATGACAGGTACAATATCTTTCAGAATTTAAGCTCGAGACAACAAAACCTTTTGAATGATTTTAAAAGTTCCGTCAAAAATGGCTAGTTACAACGTCAAAATTTGTCAAGCTTCGTTCAACCAATTTGGAAAGATTTCTAAGACGGCTTTAATCTCCGCTTACGCGTTAATAGCGCGAAATATATCGCGCGTTAATTGTCTCAAATTGGCCAAAATGGCAATCTTTAAGCCCCCGTAACTTTACAAAAAAAGATCACGGAGAAATATTTTTTCAAATTTAAGCTCAGTATAACAATACCCTCTTAATGATAAAAAAGTTTTGTCAAAAATGGCTAGTTAAAAAGTCGAAGTTTGTCTGAAGAAAAAACCATCCCGAGCACAAATATTCCGTTACTTTAGTTACGAAAGTTGGAACAAAAACACCAATCAAGAAAAACGTTGATACCAAACCAGTCCAAGACATGGTGTTAAAATGTTGCTTATAAAGTGATTTGATTTTCAAATCTGGGCCTAATTATCATTCAATTACAACAATTTAATTGTTTTAGCTTGCTTTTCTGCTTGCTCCTTAAATTTTGCACCAAGCAAAAGCGCTTCTGATATCTTGGAGTTCTGTTTGGTGTATATCGTTGTGAAGAAGATCAACATTTGGCAGTTCAGTTTCCAAATTTTTTATCATCCACTTGAAAAACTTCAAGCAGATTCCAAAATGTTTAGTGGGACCAGGCGTTTTGTATGGGATTTATCAAAAACCATACTTCTAAGCGAGTATGAAACCTTACATCAGAATATGTTTTCTAATAGGACTCTTACATAAAAACTCATTTTCTGCTACAAATTATATCATTCGAAAGGTATTGTTGTCCTGAGCTCAAATTTGAAAAGATATTTCACCTGTGATCATTTTTCGTAAAGTTACGGGGGTTTAAAGATTGCCATTTTGGTCAATTTGGGACAATTAACGCGCGATATATTTCGCGCTAATAACGCGTAAGCGGAGAGTTAATCCGTCTTAGAAATCGTTCCAAGTTGGTTAAAAGAAGCTTGTTTGCCATAATTGGTTTGTTACAAGGAGCGAAATTTATCCTTTTGTACTTTATATGGCGTGTGGGGGAATGATTTTCATAAAAAATTTTAAATTTTAGAAAAAAAAATTTTCATTTTGTTTTATTTCATTGAATTTTTTAATGCTATTGCTGCTCCATAAACCTTAAAGGGCAGTCGGAACATTCAGGGCTTCGCCCTGATACGAGCTGTCTCTTGTTTAAGTTTTACATCGCGTTGCTGCATACTCTGACGGATAACTTTCGTTGTAGAATATATAAAATCAGTGTATTAGGTAGTAATAGGTTTTACTATGAAGTTGTTTACTATGGCAAGCTAAAATTTCCAGGGGTTTCGCGCACAAAATTGTCTAACGCAAGTTTTGTCGACACTCAGTTTTGTCTCAGGTTCCGCAACGAGCAACATCGATAGTTGTTCCGGATTCCGCAAATATAAACGGGCGCCAAAAATTGGAGGCGGATTCCATAGAGCTGCGCGAATTCCGCAAATTTGTAATATATAGTGTAGTGATGTGTGTGGATCCCGTAAGCTAAAAGCAGATTCCGCATATAAATAGATTTCGCAAAAATGTAAGTCATAAAGTAATGAATAAAAATTTGTTTGTTGATTCTACAAACTAAACAGGGTTCCGCAAAATTAACCTGTTTTTGGAGCTGCTTAGAGCAATTGTGTTCTAGCAATTTGTTCATGGAAACGACAACAGGAAAAAAATTAATTAAAACTAGCTATGTTGCGCATTCCGCGTCAACCACGGTTTTTGTCCTGTTACGATTCATAAAAGATACAGTTTGATCTCATAATGACAAATAAAATCAGTGTGGGTCGAGTGACATATCATACTAAAGCCTTGTCAGTCGTAATTCGAATGAACTTAAACACTTTTTGAAAAACTGTCTCAGTACTGGCAAAACAGGTTTGAAATTTCTGAACTTTAGTTCAATGATGTGATTTTGATTAGTGGCTAAATTTTAGAGTAATTTCAAAGTCTGTTCGTCACGATATCTAACTTTTGACCGAATAGATACGTCCAATTTTTTTGTCTAGTACAGAATAGAGTTATATATCTTGACACATAATAAATCCTGACAAACACTGTAAAACGATTAGTTGGAACGCAATGTTTTTTTTGGCTTTCCACTAAAGTATTGAAAAATTACAATTTTATAGTTAAATTTATCTCATGAAATATAATCAACATTCAGAAATACTTTACAATCGTGTTCAATACAAAAGATACAAAGCGATATTGAAAATGAAACTCCGAACAGGTAGTTTTATTTTGGTTGTTTTCGTGAAGGGTCTCTAGTGTGGTTGATTCTTCATGTTTCAACAAAAATGGGATTGTGAAATTTCTTCTTTTTCTTGTTTCTCTTCTGGGGTTTAAGAAAATAACAGCGGTTGCTCAGCGGGAAATGTTTTACTTCAGTATTTTTCTCTGATTCATTAGCGTTGTATCAGCTGTCTTTTCCAAAGTATTTTCCGAATTGTCGTTTTGTGAAATTAGGCAAAAATTAAAACTTTCATAATATATTGGAGGGTTTTTGTTCCGACTTTCGATACGAAAGTAACGGAATATTTATGCTCGGGGTGGATTTTTTTCTTCAGACAAACTTCGACTTTTTAACTAGCCAATTTTACGGTTTTTTTATATCATTCAAAAGATATTGTTATCCTGAGCTTAAATTTGAAAAGATATTTCACCTGTGATCATTTTCGTAAAGTTATGAGGGTTTACAGTTTGTCATTTTGGCCATTATGGCCAATTTGGGACAATTACCGCGCGATATAATTCGCGCTATTAACACGTAAGCGGAGATTTAATCCGTCTTATAAATCGTTCCAAATTTGTTGAACGAAGCTTATATGCTATAATTGATTTGTTACAAGGAACGAAATGTCTTTTTTTGTACTTTATTTGGCGTGTGGGGGGATAATTTTCAAAAAAAATTTCAAAGTTTAAAAAAAGAAAACTTTCCTTTTATTTTATTTCATTTAATTTTTTATGCTATTACTGCTGCTCCATAAACCTTAGAAGGCAGTCGGAACCTTCAGGGCTTCGCCTGATACGAGCAGTCTTGTTTATATTTCACAGCTATAATCAAATAGTGTCAAATAGTATAATCAAATACTTGGAGCTTCTTGTGGTTTAAGCTTCCAAACTGCAGCTAAGAAACTTTCAGTACTGCCAAAAATATCAACTAATGCCCAAAAATTGCAAAAAAAACAAGATTGCTGTCATCAAGGCAAAACCATGAATGTTTCCACTGCATTTCAGGTCTAAGAAGTATAAAAATAAAATGTAAAAAAAATGAAAACTATTTTTTCAAATTTGAGATTTTTTGTGTGAAAATCATCACCCCAAGCGTCATATAAAGTACAAAGTGGTTGACTTTACCCTTATTAACAAATCAATTATGGCAAATAAGGTTCCTATAACCAATTTGGAAAGATTTCTAAGACGGCTTTAATCTCCGCATACGCGTTAACAGCGCGAAATATATCGCGCGTTAATTGTCTCAAATTGGCCAAAATAGCAAATTTTAAACCCTTATAATTTATACAAAAAATGATGACAGGTACAATATCTTTCAGAATTTAAGCTCGAGACAACAAAACCTTTTGAATGATTTTAAAAGTTCCGTCAAAAATGGCTAGTTACAACGTCAAAATTTGTCAAGCTTCGTTCAACCAATTTGGAAAGATTTCTAAGACGGCTTTAATCTCCGCTTACGCGTTAATAGCACGAAATATATCGCGCGTTAATTGTCTCAAATTGGCCAAAATGGCAATCTTTAAGCCCCCGTAACTCTACAAAAAAAGATCACGGAGAAATATTTTTTCAAATTTAAGCTCAGTATAACAATACCCTCTTAATGATAAAAAAGTTTTGTCAAAAATGGCTAGTTAAAAAGTCGAAGTTTGTCTGAAGAAAAAACCATCCCGAGCACAATTATTCCGTTACTTTCGTTACGAAAGTTGGAACAAAAACACCAATCAAGGAAAACGTTGATACCAAACCAGTCCAAGACATGGTGTTAAAATGTTGCTCATAAAGTGATTTGATTTTCAAATCTGGGCCTAATTATCATTCAATTACAACAATTTAATTGTTTTAGCTTGCTCTTCTGCTTGCTCCTTAAATTTTGCACCAAGCAAAAGCGCTTCTGATATCTTGGAGTTCTGTTTGGTGTATATCGTTGTGAAGAAGATCAACATTTGGCAGTTCAGTTTCCAAATTTTTTATCATCCACTTGAAAAACTTCAAGTAGATTCCAAAATGTTTAGTGGGACCAGGCGTTTTGGATGGGATTTATCAAAAACCATACTTCTAAGCGAGTATGAAACCTTACATCAGAATATGTTTTCTAATAGGACTCTTACATAAAAACTCATTTTCTGCTACAACTTATATCATTCGAAAGGTATTGTTGTCCTGAGCTCAAATTTGAAAAGATATTTTACCTGTGATCATTTTTCGTAAAGTTACGGGGGTTTAAAGATTGCCATTTTGGTCAATTTGGGACAATTAACGCGCGATATATTTCGCGCTAATAACGCGTAAGCGGAGAGTTAATCCGTCTTAGAAATCGTTCCAAGTTGGTTAAAAGAAGCTTGTTTGCCATAATTGGTTTGTTACAAGGAGCGAAATTTATCCTTTTGTACTTTATATGGCGTGTGGGGGAATGATTTTCATAAAAAATTTTAAATTTTAGAAAAAAAAATTTTCATTTTGTTTTATTTCATTGAATTTTTTAATGCTATTGCTGCTCCATAAACCTTAAAGGGCAGTCGGAACATTCAGGGCTTCGCCCTGATACGAGCTGTCTCTTGTTTAAGTTTTACATCGCGTTGCTGCATACTCTGACGGATAACTTTCGCTGTAGAATATATAAAATCAGCGTATTAGGTAGTATTAGGTTTTACTATGAAGTTGTTGGTCTTTTTGCAGAAATTTTTTCTGTTTTACTGCAAAGTTAAAATTGAAGTGTAGTTCAAACTGGAACCACTCTGGATGAACAATTTTGGGGTCTATCTGCATTTCAGCACTGGATTTGAGTCTGCTCATGACGTCCTTAACTGGTTGCGGCCATTTGTCGGTAAGTATACTATTGAAGGCTGATTTGGACGAATCATTACTTCACCTTACTTATGCATAACAAATGCGTAGGTCATTTTAAATTTTTTGATAATATTTGTATACAAATCATTGGATTAGATCAGAATCTTTCCTACGTGCTTAACAGAAGTTTTCAAAAAACCAAACATGCTTTTTTCACGTTAAATTCACAAGATCTACGTTACTAAAAACTTTTTTGTCATCGAAAAAAGCTACTGAATAATTTTCACATGAAATAGAAATCATTATTTATGGTAAAAAGTGTCGTTTTAGGTCTCATAGAAAAACAATTTTGGAAAAAGTTGATTCTTCTGGATGATTTTGAATAAGTTTGGCTCGTTTTGGATACTATTTTGTTATGAATACAATTTTCTTATGTTAATTATGTCCAAAGTAAAACTTTGTTTTTGAGTGCTTTGTATTTATTCATAATGTCAGTAGCTTGTGAAAAGTTGCAATTTGAATCTTGGATACGCTTAAATTGTTAATGGTTATTGTTTCGACTTTTGTAACGAAAGTAACGGAATATTTGTGCTCGGGGTGGTTTTTTTTTCTTCAGACAAATTTTGAATTTTTAACTAGCCATTTTTGACGGGATTTTTAAAAAATCATTCATAAAGTATTGTTGTCTTGAGCTCTTAAATTTGAAAAGATGTTTTACCTGTGCTTCTTTTTCGTACAGTTATGGGGGTTTAAGATGGCCATTTTGGCCAATTTGGGACAATTAACGCGCGATATATTTCGCGCTATTAACGCGTAAGCGGAGATTAAATCCGTCTTAGAAATCGTTCCAAGTTGGTTAAAAGAAGCTTATTTGCCATATTTGATTTATTACTAGGAGCGAAATCTATCACTTTGTACTTTATATGGCGTGTAGGGGGATGGATTTCACATAAAAGCTCAAATTAAAAAAAAATGCATTTTTTGTTACATTTAATTTTTCACGTTATTACTGCTCCATAGACCTTAAGAGGCAATCGGAACATTCAGGGCCTCGCCCTGCTACGAGCAGTCTTTTTTTTGTTCCGACTTTTGATACGAAAGTAACGGAATATTTGTGCTCGGGGTGGGTTTTTTTTGTCTTCAGACAAATTTTGACTTTTTAACTAGCCATTTTTGACGGAATTTTTTTTATATAATTCAAAAAGTATTGTTGTCCTGAGCTTAAATTTGAAAAGATATTTCACCTGAGATCATTTTTCGTAAAGTTATGAGGGTTTAAAGATTGCCATTTTGGCCATTTTGACCAATTTGGGACAATTAACGCGCAATATGATTCGCGCTAATAACGTGTAAGCGGAGATTTAATCCGTCTTATAAATCGTTCCAAATTGGTAGAACGAAGCTTATTTGCCATAATTGATTCGTTACAAGGAACGAAATCTATCTTTTTGTACTTTATATGGCGTGTGGGGTGATGATTTTCAAAACAATTTTCAAATTAAAAAAAAAAAATTCATTTTATTTTATTTCATTTAATTTTTTTTATGTATTACTGCTGCTCAATAAACTTTAAAAGGCAGTCAGAACATTCAGGGCTTCGCCCTGATACGAGCAGTCTGGTTGTTCCGACTTTCGATACGAAAGTGACGGAATATTTGTGCTCGGGGTGGGTTTTTTTTTCTTCAGACAAATTTCGACTTTTTAACTAGCCATTTTTGACAGAATTTTTTTATATCATTCAAAAGGTATTGTTGTCCTGAGCTTAAATTTGAAAAAATATTTCCCCTGTGGTCATTTTTGTGAAGTTATGAGGGTTTAAAGATTGCCAATTCGGACAATTTGGGACAATTAACGCGCGATATTTTTCGCTCTATTAACGCGTAAGCGGAGATTTAATCCGTCTTTTAAATCGTTCCAAATTGGTTGAAAGAAGCTTATTTGCCATAATTTTTTTGTTACAATGAGCAAAATCTATTCTTTTAACTTTAAATGGCGTGTGGGGGGATGATTTCAAATTTTCTTCAAATTTTAGAATTTTCAAATTTTAGAAAAAAAAAGGATTTCATTTTTTTTATTACACTTAATTTTTTTATGTTACTACTGCTCGATAAACCTGAAAAGGCAGTCGGAACATTCAGGGATTTGCCCTGATACGAGCAGTCTTGTTCAGCTTTATAATGAGTTGTAACAGTTTGTTTTCAACATGTTGGGTCCTTTGATGGCGGACTATAAAACAAAATTGTCGGGATGCGAGTGGGAAAAAAAAACAAAAAGTTAGATAGAGTCATACTTACGAGGACCGCCATGCCATTGCGTGCTTTTAATGATGGACGTAAAACTAAGGAAGAATGGCGATGCGTAAGTAATTGATGAAGTGATATCGGTGAGTTGATTGCAATGTAGTGGATTCATAAAGCGATGATGATTTTGGATGAAATTAACTTATGAATGCAGGTGAGTTGAATTGTTATTCTCTCTCCAGAGGTGTTAGAAAAGTAAAAGTGACCTGAATGGAATTGTGGGTAGTTAAATAAATTGTGCAAGCTTTCGTGTTTTGCATGCAATTTGCTGTGTCTTCATCATAAACATGGGATTGGGAGATAAGAAAAATGTGATTATTAACGACAAAAAAAAGGATCAATTAAATGGTTGTTTCCCTATTGTGACATGAATTGTTACATCTTGATTATCGCCATGAATACGCTGGTCACTATTAAAATAATTTTCTGAATTAGTTTTTGTGCGTTTGGGAATGAAAAATAAATGTGATGTGGGAAAACATTTTTTGGTGTGGGAGTCAGGTATGACAAAACTAAAGTTGGTATATCTAAATGTTATTAAATCTAATTGTTTTGTGAAAATTACAAAAAAGTTACATTGTAAGTCGGAGTATAATTGATGTTCGTTAGAGAAAAGTTCGCAGCGGTGAGATTGGTTATAAAGTCAGTAATGCAAGAAATGCGAGAAAGATGACGGGAAAGAAAAGTGTACAGTTGCGAAATGATGCGACGTGTTAGTCGGGACGTTTGTGGTAAAAAATTGTTTACTTAGTCAAGTGCTAATTATAATTTGTTATTGTTGTATGCGGGGGTTTTGTGATTATGATCAGGGGCGGATCTAGGTTTTTCTCGAGGGGGGCGGGGCGGATTATCAAAAAAATTTCGAAAATTTTGTCGTCATTTTCTTAGTTCGACCAAATGAATGTTTCGAGCTTTTTATGCACTTTTTGGAAATTTTGAGCAAAAAGTCGCGTTTTCTCGGCGCGCGCTCCACCTCAAAACTAGTGTATATTGGCGGCGAAGGCGCCTTTAGAAAAATTTTAGGGTCCATCACCAAAAATGGATATCTCAAAATAGTGCAAAGGAGGGACCATTTGGGTCAACAGGGGGTCGAATCCCTGAGGGAAAAAGGCGAACGCCCCCCCCCCCCCCCTAGTTCCGTCCCTGATTGGGATGTTGATGAAATTGTTAGAGTATTGATTGTCGTTGTGAGATTTAAAATTCATGGATGATCGAGTTGATTTTCAATTTTTGTGTCAGAATTGATAGGAGTAATTGTTGGAGAGCAGTCTGTGATAGGGTTGGTGTCTCTATTTTGGTCTATGGAAGTACTGGGTGGGTCTTTGTATTGTGCAAAACAGGAGTTGTCAAACTGGGGCACATAGTTTTTTATTACTATAAATGCGTTAGAATCGGAGAAGGTTTCGTGTCCTTATTTTTGTCTGGGCATTCAGGGGGGCATTTAGTGAGGATTGTATCAATATTATAGATCTCGGGTTCTGATTTGTCGGATAAAGGGTTTTCATGTTTGGATTTCAGCAGAGATGAAGACGTTGGCCAGGGGTGGGTTGTGTTCACTGTTAGAGGGTGTGGAGAGGGGCTCTGGAGAGGGTTGTGGTTTTGTAGCAATCATTCCTGTCTGCTCATTGTGGACTAAAAAGCATCGTTTCGTGAACAAATGTCCTAGCATGGGGTTGTTCAGATTTTGATTCTAATCTTTTTCAATTGTTTGTTGGTGGTTATTGTATCTATGTTGTATAGGGCGTTAAGTATGACTTGGTTTTGTACTTATTTTTCGGGGCTGTGGTCATATTGTAGATGAGGTTATTGTTGTAGGTGTTGGAGTGTGTTGGGCCTACCCGCATCCAGTTTCAAGCGTTAATTATCGATTATATTACAATTTTAGTACCAGTCTTAGTAAAATTGAGACACAATCGATTTCAATCAGTTAATAATCGATTATAATCTCTCTTTCTACGATCAAATTATAATTATTTATAATCCATTATAATCGATTAATTATTCGTCCAATTAATTATTCGTCCAATTAATTATTCGTCCTGATTGCGATTGCTTGAAAAAATTTTCTTGAATTTTGATTTCTTATCGAATTTTATACCAGATGATTTTTCTGCAAGTCGTGTCATAACTTAATCGTTTGAGTTTTCTTTTGATTGGCAATTATGCACAAAAACAGTTTGATAATGGCCTATTCATTTTCAGATTTAAGGTCCAAATCAATGGATTCACGCTTTATTTTTTGTTCCGACTTTCGATACCAAAGTAACGGAATATTTGTGCTCGGGGTGGGTTTTTTTTCTTCAGACAAACTTCGACTTTTTAACTAGCCATTTTTACGGATTTTTTTATCATTCAAAAGATATTATTATCCTAAGCTTAAATTTGAAAAGATGTTTCACCTGTGATCATTTTCGTGAAGTTATGAGGGTTTAAAGATTGCCATTTTGACCAATTTGGGACAATTAACGCGCGATATAATTCGCGCTATTAACGCGTAAGCGGAGATTTAATCCGTCTTATAAATCGTTCCAAATTGGTTGAACGAAGCTTATTTGCCATAATTGATTTGTTTTAAGGAACGAAATTTATCTTTTTGTACTTTAAATGGCGTGTGGGGGGATGATTTTCATTGAAAAAATTCAAATTTTAGAAAAAAAAATTCATTATGTTTTTTCTTCATTTAATTTTTTTATGTTGTTACTGCGGATCCATTAGCATTAAAAGGCAGTCGGAACATTCAGGGCTTCGCCCTGATACGAGCAGTCTTGTTGTTCCGACTTTCGATACGAAAGTAACGGAATATTTGTGCTCGGGGTGGGTTTTTTTTTCTTCAGACAAGTTTCGACTTTTTAGCCAGCCATTTTTGACGGAATTTTTTTATATCATTCGAAAAGTATTGCTATCTTGAGCTTAAATTTGAAAAGATATTTCACCTGTGATCATTTTTTGTAAAGTTATGAGGGTTTAAAGATTGCCATTTTGACCAATTTGGGACAATTAACGCGCGATATAATTCGCGCTATTAACGCGTAAGCGGAGATTTAATTCGTCTTATAAATCGTTCCAAATTGGTTGAAGGAAGCCTATTGCCATAATTGATTTGTTACAAGGAACGAAATCTATCTTTTTGTACTTTATATGGCGTGTGGGGGATGATTTTCATAAAAAAATTCAAATTTTAGAAAAAAAATTTCATTTATTTTATTTCATTTAATTTTTTTTATGTATTACTGCTGCTCCATAAACCTTAAAAGGCAGTCAGAACATTCAGGGCTTCGCCCTGATACGAGCAGTCTTGTTTCTATTTATTATAAGGTTACTATGTGGATTAGGATAGGTGATTTGATGCCGTAACATTGGAGACAAGTGAACCTATATACAATACAAGGTTCAGGTATATTTGGAAATAAGTAGATTTTTAGACACTATCAAGGCTTATAGATTGGTTCAATCTTGGGAAATTTAAAACGTGGAAGTCAAGTGAATTGTCTCCGAAGAGTCGTTAGATACTGCTTGACTTAATCGAGAATGGTTAAGTGTTTAAGGATGTTGATGATTTTGACAAAATATTGATGATTTTGAATTAATTAGCCCTGGGTCTTATGAAAGGTTGGAGTTTGAATCGACAGCTTCAGCTTTCAAAAAGTTTTTCAAGAGATGATCGACATCAAGTTGCTTTATGACGGATATAACAATTTAAGAAATCCCAAGATAGAGCTTGATTTTAAAAAAAAGTTTTGATTGTCAAAGTTACTTTTTGGATGCCAGATGTTTTTAGTAAGGTTTCTAGGAAATTCTAGCAATGCTTTCCCATTGATGCTAAAACTTTGTATTCAATACCAATTTTGTTAATGGGTACGATGCAAAGAAGCACTTTTTGAAAAAATGAAAAAAATCTGGAGCAAACAAAATCTTCTCTAGAGCACAGACTATTCCATCATAATAAAAGATACTTGTCAAAGCTGACTAAAATTTGTCGAGAAGTACTGAAAAATTCAGAACAATATCTGTCAATTTGCAAGTCGTTGCAACCCTGTAGAGGGTCAAGTATTTCGAATAAAATTTGGAAAAAGTTTATAAAAAAATGTGTACACAAAGATATACAGTCGAGAACTAGTTTTTTTTGGAAAAGTTTAGCGAATTATCCTGACCAAAATGGAAACTTTGAATGATTAAAACGGCACATTTCTCTTCCCTGCATTTTTTTTAAAGACTAAAAAAAGAATCGTTTGTGAAGTTGAAAATATGCGTCGGATATTTTGAGACGAAGAAATTCAGTCTATCAGTTGAACGTTTCATTGAAATTTGATTAATATTAAGGTCTTTTTTGAGAATCAATGATGGCAGCAGATGATTTCATTCCATGTAGTGGCTAAGCTATCGAGATTGAGTACACCTTCTGTTCGTCAGGCTATTTCAATTTTTACCGTCTAGTTTTGTGCAACTTCTTAGTCTAATACTAATTATAGTCACACTCTCCAACAGATCCTAATACATGCTGGAAAATGATCACTTGGGGAGCAGCTATTTTTGTTCTCTATAAAAGTGGTCTGAATGTAAACAGTCCGAGTTCAAATTATAAACTAAAGGCTTTTTTTGGAAAACGATTGGTTAGTTAAAAATAAAAGTCGCAAAGTGATTAATATAAAGGAAACTCCGAACGGGTCTCACTATCTTTGAGCCCGTTTATGACCTCCTCGCTCGCTTAGTTGCTTGCAATTAGATTACACATTTTTTCAAGTAGTGAAAACTTTTTTTAAAATCGGGGTAATTTTCTGGAAATTCCATTAAAAGTTTTTTTAGCGACAAAACTTTTTCAGAAAAATCAAAATATTTTTCTGGCAAAAATGGAAAAATTTTTAAACATTTTTTTTCTGAATCATTTTCCAGCAAATTTTCTCTGTTCTTCATAAAAGTGGTCTGAATGTAAACAGTCTGAGTTTAAAATTATAACCTTAATGTTTTTTGTGGAAAAACATTGAATCGTAAAAAATTAAAAACCGAGAAGTGATAAATAATAAGGAAACTCCGAACGGGTCCCTTTATCTTGGAGTCCGCTTAAGACCTCCTCGCTCGCTTACTTGCTTGCAATTAGACTACACATTTTTTTCAAGTAGTGAAAACATTTTTTTAAATCGGGTTATTTTTTTGGAAATTCCATAAAAAGTTCTTTAGCAATAAACATTTTTCAAAAAATCAAAAACGTATTCTGCATGAAAAAATCGGAAAAACTTTCAAACATTTAGTGAATACTTTTCCAAAATTCGTTGATTTTTCATTTTATCGAAGAGAACCATTGTTCATTATGTATAACTCAACAATGTTCTACGCTTTCGTAAAGTTATGGCACAAAAAACGACACTCATTTGAAAGTATAGTTTTTGTAGTTTTTTAATAAATATGGCCGGTCTATTCTGTGCTACTTGCAGAGCAACTGGATATCCTTGTTTTCGATTGACTTTGCATGAGTTGTCTTTCAAATTGTTTTTCACACATGTTGTCTTTCGTTGAAATATTTTTGCTATACCGTAAGTAGATGTAATTTCAAAGATCTCACTCAATTCTTATTTTGGAAGCTTGAGTTTTGAATACTTTTAGGTGGTTTGTCAAATTGATTCAAAAGAAAAACAGAGTAGAAACAAATTTAAATTTTTTATTTCTAATTCAGTTTGTTAGTACAATTTTAAGCAGTTTAACTGCGGTCATCGATTCGTCCATTTCGATGACGTCCCGGAAATATACAGTATTTAATTTTGTTTCATGGTATCTATGCAGCAAACATGCTTTATTTTATATAAAGAGAAAAGGACGAAAGCAATGGGGAAATCATATAGAGATTAATTTATATCAAAGTAAGCACGTCGAAATTGATGCAGGTATCCTTATACTTTGTTCTCATCCTTGATTGTGAAGACCAGTGCGAGGACAGCCATCACCGTCACCAAAATAGTGGTGATCCACGCCACCCATGCCATGAACATAGCATAGGCGGGGTCGGTGTCTAGTCCAAAGGCTTCACTGAAGGTGCTCGAGCACAATGCAGCCGCAATTAGCACAAATAGACACTCGGCGGCCGCAAAACCGACTCCTGCCGTCGCAACTCCCCTTTTCTAGAAAAATTCAAACTCTAGAAAACACAAAGAACGTCTTCCAAATGTTTAAAGTACAAACAAAAGGTTTTTCTATTTGGTACTTTTGTACAGCATATTTTGTCTGCGCATTTAAAAAGTTTGCATGATTTTAACTTTGGGCGATTATGTTACCTTGACGCACAAATTGACGTAGAGCAAAATAATAGCGACGATGCCAGTGATGTATGCGAAGGCTACCATGACACGTATGCCCATGTATGCTCCCCATTCATGGCCAAAAGCTTCTCTGCAACACAGTATGAGCTTAAGTGTTTAAGGACTTATGAAGTTTAGCTATATGCGAATTTCCACAATGATCAATTTATTGTCCCATGTTTGGTTTAACACAGAGTACAAAAAAGCTACATTTGCGGGCTAACAGTGTTTCATCTTTGTGGGTTAACAGTGTTTCATATAGATCGACGTCAAGTAACAAATAAAGGCAAGCTCAAATTGATTTGGAAAATTTCAAGGCTTTAGAAACTTGAGATGCGGACGCCATGCTAAAACCTCAGTAACAACCTGCCATTATAAGAATATCTACTTTCAAAATATTTATTGAAGTTCGAATTTCAAAAAATAAATTTGTTATTTATCTAAGCTTTCCCTCCCTCACCCTCCAAATATGCCGCTATTCCAATTGTGCGTGATGTTCACTTACGCCTCAGCTGAGCCGATTGAAGAGCAACTCCAACTACCAAATCCAGTCGCCTTGCCACACCAACTGTACGCACCACCGGTGTACTGGACTGTTGGTAGTTCCAAGTACCACATCGCAGGCCAGTGGAAGAAAAATCCGAAAACAAAAAACATCAGTTGACCCACAATTCCGACGCCACTGCAAATCTTCGGAATAGATGAGGTTTCAGTCATTTTTATGTTTAGTTTATTATCCGCTTCTTTTTATTACGAGTAAATGGATAGAAAAAAACTCCAGCTGTTTATATTTTGGACTGTTTTTCAAAGATTTTATCTGAATAATGAATTATTCGGCTATATACGGCACAAACATGCACCGAAACCAAATGATTGCCTAATTTTCGTAACCAAAACAAATACAAACTCCGAACTATTGACGCAATTGAATTTATTTAGTGTACGCACGCAATTTTCCGGAGGTTTTACAGACTAGTTGTCGGTTCATAAAAACTTTCACTACAGAAAAAAATTGAATTTATTCGCGCAAGTTCAAACGTTGGCCATTTAGCGAAGCATAAGGCTGCTGCCATAAAAACACCGAAAGCAAATAAACATCTGATATCATAAGCTGTGTTAGAGTTCAAAACTTCAAAAAGTAACAAAACCATAAAAGGAAAGTGCACAAAAGCTTTAACCAACGTGAAAAACTGAATACGGATTAAACATGATCACCGTCTCTTCATAGTTCACATCAGGGTTTGCTTACCTCTCCTTGAAAAAATCGACACTCAGACCTTCTGAAGATTTTCTATTGCGTTTTATGGCAACCAATTTAACTGACTCACTTCATTATTGTTCTATCGGCGCATCCGGCGCATATAAATACTAAGTTTGAGCGGGATGCAAGTGCCGATAGAACGTGATTCTTCTGATAAAAACTTAGCTAAAGGTTCCCAAAAAAATTTTTTGCGACGCAGAACCTCTTCGCCTTAGGCGAAATAAGGTCTTTTAAGAAAGACAATTGAACTAGAGCTCCTAAACTCAATTTAGCCAACCAAACGGAAAGGATAGATGAAAACTGCAATTTTTTTGAAACCACCTCTCTTTCTAACCGCGAAAATAATAGATCCGCGTCCCGTTTACAATCTTGATTTAAAGTAGTGAAAGTTGGAATAATCTTCTGCTATTGAATGCTGCCTTCGCGTATCCGCCATGTTCCGTCAAAAAATGCTTAAAATTAGTTTGATCTAGACAAACATCAAAAAGCGGCGGGCGGATTTAGGATTTTCTCGAATGAGGGGGGGGGGGGGGGGGGGGGGGGACAAACTTTTGAAAAACAGGACAAAAAGGCGCTTTTCGGCCTTTTTTAGAAAGTTCAGACAAAATAATCATCAAAACTATTATACATTGGCGTCGATGGCTGTTCGAAAACTTTAAAATAGTTTAAAATACCAAAATCGGACCCTAGTTGGGTTATCAGAGGGTCAAATTCCTGAGTGGGGATGGCGTCCCTTCTCCTCCCCCTTAATTCGCAATTGCAAACAAGTATTTATCAGGTATTATCTCACAGATAAGTCGGAAGTTTAATTCAGAAGAGGAAGGCGAATCTCCACAATGCTTTACTAACAGGAGCATAACAATTTCACTTCCATTTTTCTTCAACACCCAAAGAATTTCCACTATGATTCGTTAGCCATTCTGCTAAGTTAATGTTTTACGAGATCCACTTTCGGCTGAGCCATTTAGATTAGTTACCCGCATTGGCAAAAATAAGATTGCAATCGATTATAATCTATTTCTATACAGATTTTCGACTAGTACAAAATTGATTGTATTGTAACCCAATTAGACACAAAAATGGATAATACAGGGAGTTTAAACGGTTCAAAAAGTCAATAATGTAAACTAGAAAATGGAATTTTTTGCAGTATAAAATCCGAATAAAATCTATTGTAATGCATTTTATAAGGACCCAAAAAATCAATTTTATTGTCTAAAACATGGATTATATTGCCTAAAAAACAAAATTTTTTACTGTTGTTTAAGCATGCTATTTGAAAATTAAGAACGAAAGTTGAATTCAAAATGCACGACACAAATCATGAAAATCATCAGTATAAACAAGATTTCGTTCACAAAAACATGCACTAAAATCATGAAAATCATTAATATAAACATCATTTTGGGCACATAAATAAGCAATGAAATCATCAAAATAAACAAAACTTTGAGCACAAAAAAATGCAATAAAATCATGTAAATCATCAATGTAAACAACAATTTGTGCACAAACAAATGCAATCCAATTTCACCAATCTTTAACGTCTTTGAAAACTTTTTAAGAATCTTGGTGAAATCACAAAGAAAATCTTGGCTGTCTTGGACGATAATTCGAAGATTTTTCAAGAAATATTGATTAATCTTGATGAAAGAAAAACAAAGATTTTTGAAACGATTTTGGAAAATTTGCGAAGAGAATGGGCAATTTTACTTTCAAGGTTTACTTTGGTCGGTTACAAAAAGCTGTGAAGTGGGTGCAATTAGGACGCTATGCTGAAAATCGTCTAATTACTGACGTCGAATGGATGTGAAAAATTGTCGGCCCAAAAACAAAAAATGGTTATTCCAACCCCTTAATTTGCAATAAATCGCCAATACGAGTCAAACGCACTATCAGACAATTCTCTATGACGTCTAAAACTCATTCGATTAACTTTCGGACAAAGCCTGCTAGTATAAAAAGTCAAAAACTGTCTGGAGAGAAAAAACCACGATGACCATAGATAGTCCGCCATTTTCCTCAAAAGTACTCAGAACAATAAGCTGAAACAGTTAATGGAAATAAAATTAAAACAAAAACTATACCGTACGCAAAATGAACTGCGAAAGTTGAACAAACTAAATTCCGACTGCCCCTTCTTAAATTAGAAGTAAAAAATCATGTTATGAAAAATTTAAGAGATGATGATTTCAGAGTTTTTTTGTTGATTATATCACCAAACACGCTGTTTAAAGTATGAGCTGACGTTTTCTACATCTAGCAACAAATTAACAGACACTTTTGCTTTGCCTCAAATCCAATTGGAACAATTTCTGAGCCGAGTTAAATAGTTGTTTACGGGTTAATTGAATGGAATACACTGCTCGTTAATTGTCCCAAACTAGCCAAAGTGACCCTGTTAAAGAGTCAAAACTCGTCATCAGAAAAACACACAGCACAAAAACGTTCTAATTCTCATTTGAAAGTCAAACCAAGCGTTGCTTGTGTACATTTTTTTCTACTTCGTGTATACCAAGTCGAACTGTATACCAGGTCAACTTCCTGAGTGTTCCGACTGCCCCTTGATCTAAATTAAATATCTGTTGGTAAAAAAACTTTAAAACATGGCCAACAGACAGTTGAAAAAGAGTCAATGAACACAAGTTAACAGACAAAAACGTTTGATTGACACTTACTTGATAAAAGTAACCCAATTTGAGAAAATTGGATTGCTGAATAACTTTTTTTTGGAAAATCTGATAACTGAATTCCATTTTCGAAAATAAAACACAATCAAATTTTTTGCTACTTTTACGCTTTCGGTGATCATTAATTGAGTTTTCCTTCCTTTTAACAAAAAAATGCACTAATTTGAAGTAAGAATCAAAAATCAAACAGCGAAAATAATTTAAGCTTGATCAAATCTTATTTTGAGAAAAGAAAGATCACCACCGATCTAAGAGTCTGAACTGCGTGCATCAATTCTTAAAAGAAAAAAAATTTGGACAAGTTCGAACAACATTTGCTAACATAAAAATAAGTAAAACGTAAAAAAATAGGACCGATTAGAGTGCCTCAATTCTATTTGATAAAGTTCTGTGGTGCATATAGAATACTACGCATAAGTAAATTGCGTTACCCTTTCAGCATCATAAATAAGATATTCACAGCGCGCAAAAAGTAGTCCAGACACTAAAAAAATTCGCATTTTTCTAATTCCAAGATTTTAAATTAAATAAAGAAGGTAAAACAACTTTTGATATTTGGGCTCAGAGAGTCGAAATCATCAATGGGGTAAAAATTCTTTGGGCAAAATCTTTTCGGGTCGCCGGAAATTCACCGAGTTAAAAACAAACCAAGAATAAATATTCCACAATTCATCGAAAGCTGGAAAAAAATACAATAAAATATCAAAACTTGCCCTTAATAGGAATCGATTTCTATAATGGTCACAAGTACTGAAGGAAGATATTGACCCAAATTTCGACCAAAAGTGCAGAATTTATGCTAGGAATGGTTACTTTGATTCATTCAATTTTCCATTTTTCGGCTAAGCGCTTTGACAGAATTGTCTTAAGCCAACTGCTAAAAATTGTCTTAAGAGCTCATTTTTAAAAGTTATGTCACCTGTGATTTTTTTTCGTTCAGTTACGAGAGTTTAAAAATTGCTAATTTGACCAATTAGGGGTAATAACGCGCAAAATTTTGCTCTCATACAGCACGCGTAAGCAAAGGATTATTGCGTTCTAAAATGAATTGAGGCAAATCAATTTGTTTTTAAGTTACTATACAAGAAGCTGAACCTATCCTTTTGTAGCTTTCATTAGCGTGTAAAGGAATAAATTATTTTCAAGTTTACTTCGTCAAATTTCTAGCCCAAACTTTTTTCAAATTGGCCTTGAATTAAGGTAGGAGCACTCGGAGCTTTGCCTTGATATACAAGCTCTCTTGTTCGAGTCTAGTAGAGAAACTATTAAAACTAATTAGTTCGTTTGGATTAAATTTAGCGCTTCGAATTATGAATAAAAATGCCAAGCTCTATCAAATCGCCCTTCATCATAGGAACAGGCATTTAACTCGCATAATCTATCCCATCAATTTGGCATATTATCACCTTTAAATTCGCCATGAATTAAACTTTCATGGATTTCAGCGCAGGATAAATACTCTTTGCATTTGAGCTCAGGGCGTCAAAATCTTCAATAAGGTGTAAAAGAGTCCCTCATAAATTATTTTGATAATTTTTCAATATAATTTTTGCACCAAGAAGAGCAAAATATAGATTACAATTCTCTTACAATAACCATTCAGCCGCGAGAGTTTATTAAACCATACACTAGCCACAAACAAAGCAGAGAACACATGCTATGCAAATTCCAATTCTACAGAGAAACGTCCAAATAAGTGAACCCTTTAATGAACACTTTTTTGCGAGTTAGCTTATAAAAAAGATGTTTCGTACTATAATACAATAACGCTTCAAAGCGTGCTGGTATAAAAATTCGAAAATGGTCTGGAAAGAAAAGGCAACGCCGAGCACAAATAGTCCGTCATTTTCCTCGAAAGTACTCAGAACAATAAAGGGATACAGTTCATGGAAATAAAATTAGAACAAAAACCTATACCCTACGAGAAAATAACTGAGAAAGTTGAACAAACCAAGTTCCGACTGCCTATCTTAAATTAGAAGAAAAAAATCATGTTATGAAAAATTTAGAAGATGATAATTTCAGAGTTTTTTGTTGATTATATCACCAAATAAGCTGTTTAAAGTATGAGCAGACGTTTTCAGCATCTAGCAACAAATTAACAGACACTTTTGCTTTGCCTCAAATCCAATTGGAACAATTTCTGAGCCGAGTTAAATAGTTGTTTACGGGTTAATTGAATGGAATATGGCCGTTCTATTCTGTGCTACTTGCAGAGCAACTGGATATCCTTGTTTTCGACTGACTTTGCATGAGTTGTCTTTCAAATTGTTTTTCACACATGTTGTCTTTCGTTGAAATATTTTTGCTATACCGTAAGTAGATGTAATTTCAAAGATCTCACTCAATTCTTATTTTGGAAGCTTGAGTTTTGAATACTTTTAGGTGGTTTGTCAAATTGATTCAAAAGAAAAACAGAGTAGAAACAAATTTAAATTTTTTATTTCTAATTCAGTTTGTTAGTACAATTTTAAGCAGTTTAACTGCGGTCATCGATTCGTCCATTTCGATGACGTCCCGGAAATATACAGTATTTAATTTCGTTTCATGGTATCTATGCAGCAAACATGCTTTATTTTATATAAAGAGAAAAGGACGAAAGCAATGGGGAAATCATATAGAGATTAATTTATATCAAAGTAAGCACGTCGAAATTGATGCAGGTATCCTTATACTTTGTTCTCATCCTTGATTGTGAAGACCAGTGCGAGGACAGCCATCACCGTCACCAAAATAGTGGTGATCCACGCCACCCATGCCATGAACATAGCATAGGCGGGGTCGGTGTCTAGTCCAAAGGCTTCACTGAAGGTGCTCGAGCACAATGCAGCCGCAATTAGCACAAATAGACACTCGGCGGCCGCAAAACCGACTCCTGCCGTCGCAACTCCCCTTTTCTAGAAAAATTCAAACTCTAGAAAACACAAAGAACGTCTTCCAAATTTTTAAAGTACACACAAAAGGTTTTTCTATTTGGTACTTTTGTACAGCATATTTTGTCTGCGCATTTAAAAAGTTTGCATGATTTTAACTTTGGGCGATTATGTTACCTTGACGCACAAATTGACGTAGAGCAAAATAATAGCGACGATGCCAGTGATGTATGCGAAGGCTACCATGACACGTATGCCCATGTATGCTCCCCATTCATGGCCAAAAGCTTCTCTGCAACACAGTATGAGCTTAAGTGTTTAAGGACTTATGAAGTTTAGCTATATGCGAATTTCCACAATGATCAATTTATTGTCCCATGTTTGGTTTAACACAGAGTACAAAAAAGCTACATTTGCGGGCTAACAGTTTTTCATCTTTGTGGGTTAACAGTGTTTCATATAGATCGACGTCAAGTAACAAATAAAGGGAAGCTCAGCTTGCTTTGGAAAATTTTAAGGCTTTAGAAACTTGAGATGCGGACGCCATGCTAAAACCTCAGTAACAACCTGCCATTATAAGAATATCTACTTTCAAAATATTTATTGAAATTCGAATTTCAAAAAATAAATTTGTTATTTATCTAAGCCGAGTTAAATAGCTGTTTACGGGTTACTTGAATGGAATATGGCCGGTCTATTCTGTGCTACTTGCAGAGCAACTGGATATCCTTGTTTTCGATTGACTTTGCATGAGTTGTCTTTCAAATTGTTTTTCACACATGTTGTCTTTCGTTGAAATATTTTTGCTATACCGTAAGTAGATGTAATTTCAAAAATCTCACTCAATTCTTATTTTGGAAGCTTGAGTTTTGAATACTTTTAGGTGGTTTGTCAAATTGATTCAAAAGAAAAACAGAGTAGAAACAAATTTAAATTTTTTATTTCTAATTCAGTTTGTTAGTACAATTTTAAGCAGTTTAACTGCGGTCATCGATTCGTCCATTTCGATGACGTCCCGGAAGTATACAGTTTTTAATTTTGTTTCATGGTATCTATGCAGCAAACATGCTTTATTTTATATAAAGAGAAAAGGACGAAAGCAATGGGGAAATCATATAGAGATTAATTTATATCAAAGTAAGCACGTCAAAATTGATGCAGGTATCCTTATACTTTGTTCTCATCCTTGATTGTGAAGACCAGTGCGAGGACAGCCATCACCGTCACCAAAATAGTGGTGATCCACGCCACCCATGCCATGAACATAGCATAGGCGGGGTCGGTGTCTAGTCCAAAGGCTTCACTGAAGGTGCTCGAGCACAATGCAGCCGCAATTAGCACAAATAGACACTCGGCGGCCGCAAAACCGACTCCTGCCGTCGCAACTCCCCTTTTCTAGAAAAATTCAAACTCTAGAAAACACAAAGAACGTCTTCCAAATTTTTAAAGTACACACAAAAGGTTTTTCTATTTGGTACTTTTGTACAGCATATTTTGTCTGCGCATTTAAAAAGTTTGCATGATTTTAACTTTGGGCGATTATGTTACCTTGACGCACAAATTGACGTAGAGCAAAATAATAGCGACGATGCCAGTGATGTATGCGAAGGCTACCATGACACGTATGCCCATGTATGCTCCCCATTCATGGCCAAAAGCTTCTCTGCAACACAGTATGAGCTTAAGTGTTTAAGGACTTATGAAGTTTAGCTATATGCGAATTTCCACAATGATCAATTTATTGTCCCATGTTTGGTTTAACACAGAGTACAAAAAAGCTACATTTGCGGGCTAACAGTTTTTCATCTTTGTGGGTTAACAGTGTTTCATATAGATCGACGTCAAGTAACAAATAAAGGGAAGCTCAGCTTGCTTTGGAAAATTTCAAGGCTTTAGAAACTTGAGATGCGGACGCCATGCTAAAACCTCAGTAACAACCTGCCATTATAAGAATATCTACTTTCAAAATATTTATTGAAATTCGAATTTCAAAAAATAAATTTGTTATTTATCTAAGCTTTCCTCCCTCAACTTCCAAATATGCCGCTATTCCAATTGTGCGTGATGTTCACTTACGCCTCAGCTGAGCCGATTGAAGAGCAACTCCAACTACCAAATCCAGTCGCCTTGCCACACCAACTGTACGCACCACCGGTGTACTGGACTGTTGGTAGTTCCAAGTACCACATCGCAGGCCAGTGGAAGAAAAATCCGAAAACAAAAAACATCAGTTGACCCACAATTCCGACGCCACTGCAAATCTTCGGAATAGATGAGGTTTCAGTCATTTTTATGTTTAGTTTATTATCCGCTTCTTTTTATTACGAGTAAATGGATAGAAAAAACTCCAGCTGTTTATATTTTGGACTGTTTTTCAAAGATTTTATCTGAATAATGAATTATTCGGCTATATACGGCACAAACAGGCACTGAAACCAAATGATTGCCTAATTTTTGTAACCAAAACAAATACAAACTCCAAACTATTGACGCAATTGAATTAATTAAGTGTACGCACGCAATTTTCCGGAGGTTTTACAGACTAGTTGTCGGTTCATAAAAACTTTTACATCAGAAAAAAATTGAATTTATTCGCGCAAGTTCAAACGTTGGCCATTTAGCGAAGCATAAGGCTGCTGCCATAAAAACACCGAAAGCAAATAAACATCTGATATCATAAGCTGTGTTAGAGTTCATAACTTCAAAAAGTAACAAAACCAAAAAAGGAAAGTTCACTAAAGCTTTAACCAACGTGAAAAACTGAATACGGATTACACATGATCACCGCCTCTTCATAGTTCAAATCAGCGTTTGCTTACCTTCCCTTGAAAAAATTGACACTCAGGCCATCTGAAGATTTTCTATAGCGTTTTATGGCAACCAATTTAACTGACTCACTTCATTATTGTTATATCGGCGCATCCGGCGCATATAAATACTAAGTTTGAGCGGGATGCGAGTGCCGATAGAACGTGATTCTTCTGATAAAAACTTAGCTAAAGGTTCCCAAAATTTTTTTTTGCGACGCAGAACCTCTTCGCCTTAGGCCGAATAAGGTCTTTTAAGAAAGACAATTGAACTAGAGCTCTTAAACTCAATTTAGCCAACCAAACGGAAAGGATAGATGAAAACTGCAATTTTTTTGAAACCTCCGCATCCCGCTTTCTAACCGCGAAAATAATAGATCCGCGTCCCGTTTACAATCTTGATTTAAAGTAGTGAAAGTTGGAATAATCTTCTGCTATTGAATGCTGCCTTCGCGTATCCGCCATGTTCCGTCAAAAAATGCTTAAAATTAGTTTGATCTAGACAAACATCAAAAAACGGCGGGCGGATTTAAGATTTTCTCGAATGAGGGGGGGTGGGGGGCGGCAAACTTTTGAAAAACAGGACAAAAATGGCGTTTTTCGGCCTTTTTTAGAAAGTTCCGACAAAATGATCATCAAAATTATTATACATTGGCGTCAATGGCTGTTGGAAAAACTTTAAAATAGTTTAAAATACCAAAGGCGGACCCAGTTGGGTTATCAGAGGGTCAAATTCCTGAGTGGGGATGGCGTCCCTTCTCCTCCCCCTTAATTCGCAATTGCAAACAAGTATTTATCAGCTATTCTCTCACAGATAAGTCGGAAGTTTAATTCAGAAGAGGAAGGCGAATCTCCACAATGCTTCACTAACAGGAGCATAACAATTTCACTTCCATTTTTCTTCAACACCCAAAGAATTTCCACTATGATTCGTTAGCCATTCTGCTAAGTTAATGTTTTACGAGATCCACTTTCGGCTGAGCCATTTAGATTAGTTACCCGCATTGGCAAAAATAAGATTGCAATCGATTATAATCTATTTCTATACAGATTTTCGACTAGTACAAAATTGATTGTATTGTAACCCAGTTAGACACAAAAATGGATAATACAGGGAGTTTATACGGTTCAAAAAGTCAATAATGTAAACTAGAAAATGGAATTTTTTGCAGTATAAAATCCGAATAAAATCTATTGTAATGCATTTTATAAGGACCCAAAAAATCAATTTTATTGTCTAAAACATGGATTATATTGCCTAAAAAACAAAATTTTTTACTGTTGTTTAAGCATGCTTTTTGAAAATTAAGAACGAAAGTTGAATTCAAAATGCACGACACAAATCATGAAAATTATCAGTATAAACAAGATTTCGTTCACAAAAACATGCACTAAAATCATGAAAATCATTAATATAAACATCATTTTGGGCACATAAATAAGCAATGAAATCATCAAAATAAACAAAACTTTGAGCACAAAAAATGCAATAAAATCATTGAAATCATCAATGTAAACAACAATTTGTGCACAAACAAATGCAATCCAATTTCACCAATCTTTAACGTCTTTGAAAACTTTTTAAGAATCTTGGTGAAATCACAAAGAAAATCTTGGCTGTCTTGGACGATAATTCGAAGATTTTTCAAGAAATATTGATTAATCTTGATGAAAGAAAAACAAAGATTTTTGAAACGATTTTGGAAAATTTGCGAAGAGAATGGGCAATTTTACTTTCAAGGTTTACTTTGGTCGGTTACAAAAAGCTGTGAAGTGGGTGCAATTAGGACGCTATGCTGAAAATCGTCTAATTACTGACGTCGAATGGATGTGAAAAATTGTCGGCCCAAAAACAAAAAAATGGTTATTCCAACCCCTTAATTTGCAATAAATCGCCAATACGAGTCAAACGCACTATCGGACAATTCTCTATGACGTCTAAAACTCATTCGATTAACTTTCGGACAAAGCCTGCTAGTATAAAAAGTCAAAAACTGTCTGGAGAGAAAAAACCACGATGACCATAGATAGTCCGCCATTTTCCTCAAAAGTACTCAGAACAATAAGCTGAAACAGTTCATGAAAATAAAATTAAAACAAAAACTATACCGTACGCAAAATGAACTGCGAAAGTTGAACAAACTAAATTCCGACTGCCCCTTCTTAAATTAGAAGTAAAAAATCATGTTATGAAAAATTTAAGAGATGATGATTTCAGAGTTTTTTTGTTGATTATATCACCAAACACGCTGTTTAAAGTATGAGCTGACGTTTTCTACATCTAGCAACAAATTAACAGACACTTTTGCTTTGCCTCAAATCCAATTGGAACAATTTCTGAGCCGAGTTAAATAGTTGTTTACGGGTTAATTGAATGGAATACACTGCTCGTTAATTGTCCCAAACTAGCCAAAGTGACCCCGTTAAAGAGTCAAAACTCGTCATCAGAAAAACACACAGCACAAAAACGTTCTAATTCTCATTTGAAAGTCAAACCAAGCGTTGCTTGTGTACATTTTTTTCTACTTCGTGTATACCAAGTCGAACTGTATACCAGGTCAACTTCCTGAGTGTTCCGACTGCCCCTTGATCTAAATTAAATATCTGTTGGTAAAAAAAACTTTAAAACATGGCCAACAGACAGTTGAAAAAGAGTCAATGAACACAAGTTAACAGACAAAAACGTTTGATTGACACTTACTTGATAAAAGTAACCCAATTTGAGAAAATTGGATTGCTGAATAACTTTTTTTTGGAAAATCTGATAACTGAATTCCATTTTCGAAAATAAAACACAATCAAATTTTTTGCTACTTTTACGCTTTCGGTGATCATTAATTGAGTTTTCCTTCCTTTTAACAAAAAAATGCACAAATTTGAAGTAAGAATCAAAAATCAAACAGCGAAAATAATTTAAGCTTGATCAAATCTTATTTTGAGAAAAGAAAGATCACCACCGATCTAAGAGTCTGAACTGCGTGCATCAATTCTTAAAAGAAAAAAAAATTTGGACAAGTTCGAACAACATTTGCTAACATAAAAATGAGTAAAACGTAAAAAAATAGGACCGATTAGAGTGCCTCAATTCTATTTGATAAAGTTCTGTGGTGCATATAGAATACTACGCATAAGTAAATTGCGTTACCCTTTCAGCATCGTAAATAAGATGTTCACAGCGCGCAAAAAGTAGTCCAGACACTAAGAAAATTCGCATTTTTCTAATTCCAAGATTTTAAATTAAATAAAGAAGGTAAAACAACTTTTGATATTTGGGCTCAGAGAGTCGAAATCATCAATGGAGTAAAAATTCTTTGGGCAAAATCTTTTCGGGTCGCCGGAAATTCACCGAGTTAAAAACAAACCAAGAATAAATATTCCACACTTCATCGAAAGCTGGAAAAAAATACAATAAAATATCAAAACTTGCCCTTAATAGGAATCGATTTCTATAATGGTCACAAGTACTGAAGGAAGATATTGACCCAAATTTCGACCAAAAGTGCAGAATTTATGCTAGGAATGGTTATTTTGACTCATTCAATTTTCCATTTTTCGGCTAAGCGCTTTGACAGAATTTTCTTAAGCCAACTGCTAAAAATTGTCTTAAGAGCTCATTTTTAAAAGTTATGTCACCTGTGATTTTTTTTCGTTCAGTTACGAGAGTTTAAAAATTGCTAATTTGACCAATTAGGGGTAATAACGCGCAAAATTTTGCTCTCATACAGCACGCGTAAGCAAAGGATTATTGCGTTCCAAAGTGAATTGAGGCAAATCAATTTGTTTTTAAGTTACTATACAAGAAGCTGAACCTATCCTTTTGTAGCTTTCATTAGCGTGTAAAGGAATAAATTATTTTCAAGTTTACTTCGTCAAATTTCTAGCCCAAACTTTTTTCAAATTGGCCTTGAATTAAGGTAGGAGCACTCGGAGCTTTGCCTTGATATACAAGCTCTCTTGTTCGAGTCTAGTAGAGAAACTATTAAAACTAATTTGTTCGTTTGGATTAAATTTAGCGCTTCGAATTATGAATAAAAATGCCAAGCTCTATCAAATCGCCCTTCATCATAGGAACAGGCATTTAACTCGCATAATCTATCCCATCAATTTGGCATATTATCACCTTTAAATTCGCCATGAATTAAACTTTCATGGATTTCAGCGCAGGATAAATACTCTTTGCATTTGAGCTCAGGGCGTCAAAATCTTCAATAAGGTGTAAAAGAGTCCCTCATAAATTATTTTGATAATTTTTCAATATAATTTTTGCACCAAGAAGAGCAAAATATAGATTACAATTCTCTTACAATAACCATTCAGCCGCGAGAGTTTATTAAACCATACACTAGCCACAAACAAAGCAGAGAACACATGCTATGCAAATTCCAATTCTACAGAGAAACGTCCAAATAAGTGAACCCTTTAATGAACACTTTTTTGCGAGTTAGCTTATAAAAAAGATGTTTCGTACTATAATACAATAACGCTTCAAAGCGTGCTGGTATAAAAATTCGAAAATGGTCTGGAAAGAAAAGGCAACGCCGAGCACAAATAGTCCGTCATTTTCCTCGAAAGTACTCAGAACAATAAAGGGATACAGTTCATGGAAATAAAATTAGAACAAAAACCTATACCCTACGAGAAAATAACTGAGAAAGTTGAACAAACCAAGTTCCGACTGCCTATCTTAAATTAGAAGTAAAAAATCATGTTATGAAAAATTTAGAAGATGATAATTTAGAAGATGAGTTTTTTGTTGATTATATTACCAAATAAGCTGTTTAAAGTATGAGCAGACGTTTTCAGCATCTAGCAACAAATTAACAGACACTTTTGCTTTGCCTCAAATCCAATTGGAACAATTTCTGAGCCGAGTTAAATAGCTGTTTACGGGTTAATTGAATGGAATACACTGCTCGTTAATTGTCCCAAACTAGCCAAAGTGACCCTGTTAAAGAGTCAAAACTCGTCATCAGAAAAACACACAGCACAAAAACGTTCTAATTCTCATTTGAAAGTCGAACCAAGCGTTGCTTGTGTACATTTTTTTCTACTTCGTGTATACCAAGTCGAACTGTATACCAGGTCAACTTCCTGAGTGTTCCGACTGCCCCTTGATCTAAATTAAATAACTGTTGGTAAAAAAAACTTTAAAACATGGCCAACAGACAGTTGAAAAAGAGTCAATGAACACAAGTTAACAGACAAAAACGTTTGATTGACACTTACTTGATAAAAGTAACCCAATTTGAGAAAATTGGATTGCTGAATAACTTTTTTTTGGAAAATCTGATAACTGAATTCCATTTTCGAAAATCAAACACAATCAAATTTTTTGCTACTTTTACGCTTTCGGTGATCATTAATTGAGTTTTCCTTCCTTTTAACAAAAAAATGCACTAATTTGAAGTAAGAATCAAAAATCAAACAGCGAAAATAATTTAAGCTTGATCAAATCTTATTTTGAGAAAACAAAGATCACGACCGATATAAGAGTCTGAACTGCGTGCATCAATTCTTAAAAGAAAAAAAATTTGGACAAGTTCGAACAACATTTGCTAACATAAAAATGAGTAAAACGTAAAAAATAGGACCGATTAGAGTGCCTCAATTCTATTTGATAAAGTTCTGTGGTGCATATAGAATACTACGCATAAGTAAATTGCGTTACCCTTTCAGCATCATAAATAAGATGTTCACAGCGCGCAAAAAGTAGTCCAGACACTAAAAAAATTCGCATTTTTCTAATTCCAAGATTTTAAATTAAATAAAGAAGGTAAAACAACTTTTGATATTTGGGCTCAGAGAGTCGAAATCATCAATGGGGTAAAAATTCTTTGGGCAAAAACTTTTCGGGTCGCCGGATATTCACCGAGTTAAAAACAAACCAAGAATAAATATTCCACAATTCATCGAAAGCTGGAAAAAAATACAATAAAATATCAAAACTTGCCCTTAATAGGAATCGATTTCTATAATGGTCACAAGTACTGAAGGAAAATATTGACCCAAATTTCGACCAAAAGTGCAGAATTTATGCTAGGAATGGTTATTTTGATTCATTCAATTTTCCATTTTTCGGCTAAGCGCTTTGACAGAATTGTCTTAAGCCAACTGCTAAAAATTGTCTTAAGAGCTCATTTTTAAAAATTATGTCACCTGTGATTTTTTTTCGTTCAGTTACGAGAGTTTAAAAATTGCTAATTTGACCAATTAGGGGTAATAACGCGCAAAATTTTGCTCTCTACAGCACGCGTAAGCAAAGGATTATTGCGTTCCAAAGTGAATTGAGGCAAATCAATTTGTTTTTAAGTTACTATACAAGAAGCTGAACCTATCCTTTTGTAGCTTTCATTAGCGTGTAAAGGAATAAATTTTTTTCAAGTTTACTTCGTCAAATTTCTAGCCCAAACTTTTTTCAAATTGGCCTTGAATTAAGGTAGGAGCACTCGGAGCTTTGCCTTGATATACAAGCTCTCTTGTTCGAGTCTAGTAGAGAAACTATTAAAACTAATTAGTTCGTTTGGATTAAATTTAGCGCTTCGAATTATGAATAAAAATGCCAAGCTCTATCAAATCGCCCTTCATCATAGGAACAGGCATTTAACTCACATAATCTATCCCCTCAATTTGGCATATTATCACCTTTAAATTCGCCATGAATTAAACTTTCATGGATTTCAGCGCAGGATAAATACTCTTTGCATTTGAGCTCAGGGCGTCAAAATCTTCAATAAGGTGTAAAAGAGTCCCTCATAAATTATTTTGATAATTTTTCAACATAATTTTTGCACCAAGAAGAGCAAAATATAGATTACAATTCTCTTACAATAACCATTCAGCCGCGAGAGTTTATTAAACCATACTCTAGCCACAAATAAAGCAGAGAACACATGCTATGCAAATTCCAATTCTACAGAGAAACGTCCAAATAAGTGAACCCTTTAATGAACACTTTTTTGCGAGTTAGCTTATAAAAAAAATGTTTCGTACTATAATACAATAACGCTTCAAAGCGTGCTGGTATAAAAATTCGAAAATGGTCTGGAAAGAAAAGGCAACGCCGAGCACAAATAGTCCGTCATTTTCCTCGAAAGTACTCAGAACAATAAAGGGATACAGTTCATGGAAATAAAATTAGAACAAAAACCTATACCCTACGAGAAAATAACTGAGAAAGTTGAACAAACCAAGTTCCGACTGCCGATCTTAAATTAGAAGTAAAAAATCATGTTATGAAAAATTTAGAAGATGATAATTTCAGAGTTTTTTGTTGATTATATCACCAAATAAGCTGTTTAAAGTATGAGCAGACGTTTTCAGCATCTAGCAACAAATTAACAGACACTTTTGCTTTGCCTCAAATCCAATTGGAACAATTTCTGAGCCGAGTTAAATAGCTGTTTACGGGTTAATTGAATGGAATACACTGCTCGTTAATTGTCCCAAACTAGCCAAAGTGACCCTGTTAAAGAGTCAAAACTCGTCATCAGAAAAACACACAGCCCAAAAACGTTCTAATTCTCATTTGAAAGTCGAACCAAGCGTTGCTTGTGTACATTTTTTTCTACTTCGTGTATACCAAGTCGAACTGTATACCAGGTCAACTTCCTGAGTGTTCCGACTGCCCCTTGATCTAAATTAAATAACTGTTGGTAAAAAAAACTTTAAAACATGGCCAACAGACAGTTGAAAAAGAGTCAATGAACACAAGTTAACAGACAAAAACGTTTGATTGACACTTACTTGATAAAAGTAACCCAATTTGAGAAAATTGGATTGCTGAATAACTTTTTTTTGGAAAATCTGATAACTGAATTCCATTTTCGAAAATAAAACACAATCAAATTTTTTGCTACTTTTACGCTTTCGGTGATCACTAATTGAGTTTTCCTTCCTTTTAACAAAAAAATGCACTAATTTGAAGTAAGAATCAAAAATCAAACAGCGAAAATAATTTAAGCTTGATCAAATCTTATTTTGAGAAAAGAAAAATCACGACCGATCTAAGAGTCTGAACTGCGTGCATCAATTCTTAAAAGAAAAAAAATTTGGACAAGTTCGAACAACATTTGCTAACATAAAAATGAGTAAAACGTAAAAAATAGGACCGATTAGAGTGCCTCAATTCTATTTGATAAAGTTCTGTGGTGCATATAGAATACTACGCATAAGTAAATTGCGTTACCCTTTCAGCATCATAAATAAGATGTTCACAGCGCGCAAAAAGTAGTCCAGACACTAAAAAAATTCGCATTTTTCTAATTCCAAGATTTTAAATTAAATAAAGAAGGTAAAACAACTTTTGATATTTGGGCTCAGAGAGTCGAAATCATCAATGGGGTAAAAATTCTTTGGGCAAAATCTTTTCGGGTCGCCGGAAATTCACCGAGTTAAAAACAAGCCAAGAATAAATATTCCACAATTCATCGAAAGCTGGAAAAAAATACAATAAAATATCAAAACTTGCCCTTAATAGGAATCGATTTCTATAATGGTCACAAGTACTGAAGGAAAATATTGAGCCAAATTTCGACCAAAAGTGCAGAATTTATGCTAGGAATGGTTATTTTGATTCATTCAATTTTCCATTTTTCGGCTAAGCGCTTTGACAGAATTGTCTTAAGCCAACTGCTAAAAATTGTCTTAAGAGCTCATTTTTAAAAGTTATGTCACCTGTGATTTTTTTTCGTTCAGTTACGAGAGTTTAAAAATTGCTAATTTGACCAATTAGGGGTAATAACGCGCAAAATTTTGCTCTCATACAGCACGCGTAAGCAAAGGATTATTGCGTTCCAAAGTGAATTGAGGCAAATCAATTTGTTTTTAAGTTACTATACAAGAAGCTGAACCTATCCTTTTGTAGCTTTCATTAGCGTGTAAAGGAATAAATTATTTTCAAGTTTACTTCGTCAAATTTCTAGCCCAAACTTTTTTCAAATTGGCCTTGAATTAAGGTAGGAGCACTCGGAGCTTTGCCTTGATATACAAGCTCTCTTGTTCGAGTCTAGTAGAGAAACTATTAAAACTAATTTGTTCGTTTGGATTAAATTTAGCGCTTCGAATTATGAATAAAAATGCCAAGCTCTATCAAATCGCCCTTCATCATAGGAACAGGCATTTAACTCGCATAATCTATCCCATCAATTTGGCATATTATCACCTTTAAATTCGCCATGAATTAAACTTTCATGGATTTCAGCGCAGGATAAATACTCTTTGCATTTGAGCTCAGGGCGTCAAAATCTTCAATAAGGTGTAAAAGAGTCCCTCATAAATTATTTTGATAATTTTTCAATATAATTTTTGCACCAAGAAGAGCAAAATATAGATTACAATTCTCTTACAATAACCATTCAGCCGCGAGAGTTTATTAAACCATACACTAGCCACAAACAAAGCAGAGAACACATGCTATGCAAATTCATATTCTACAGAGAAACGTCCAAATAAGTGAACCCTTTAATGAACACTTTTTTGCGAGTTAGCTTATAAAAAAGATGTTTCGTACTATAATACAATAACGCTTCAAAGCGTGCTGGTATAAAAATTCGAAAATGGTCTGGAACGAAAAGGCAACGCCGAGCACAAATAGTCCGTCATTTTCCTCGAAAGTACTCAGAACAATAAAGAGATACAGTTCATGGAAATAAAATTAGAACAAAAACCTATACCCTACGAGAAAATAACTGAGAAAGTTGAACAAACCAAGTTCCGACTGCCTATCTTAAATTAGAAGTGAAAAATCATGTTATGAAAAATTTAGAAGATGATAATTTCAGAGTTTTTTGTTGATTATATCACCAAATAAGCTGTTTAAAGTATGAGCAGACGTTTTCAGCATCTAGCAACAAATTAATAGACACGTTTGGCTTGCCTCAAATCCAATTGGAACAATTTCTGAGCCGAGTTAAATAACTGTTAACGGGTTAATTGAATGAAATACACTGCTCGTTAATTGTCCCAAACTAGCCAAAGTGACCCTGTTAAAGAGTCAAAATTAGTCATCAGAAAAACACAAAGTGCAAAAACGTTCTAATTCTTATTCGAAAGTCGAACCAAGCGTTGCTTGTCTACATTTTTTCCTACTTCGTGTATACCAGTTCAACATCCTGAATGTTCCGACTGCCCTTTAATCTAAATCAAATAAATGTTGATAAAAAATTTTAAAACATGGGAAACAGTCAGTTGGAAAAAAATGAATGAACTCAAGTTTACAGAAAAAAAAACTTTTGATTGACCTTTATTTGATAACATTAACCCATTTTGAAAAAAAAATGGATCAATGGAAAAGTTTTTTTTGTTGAGAAAACTGATAATTGAATTCCGTTTTCGAAATTTAAAGACAATCAGGACTTTTTTGCTACTTTTACGCTTTCGGTGAGGATTTCTTTTGTTAAATGTAAGGCAAACTCCACTAATGGTCACCGAAAGCGTAACAGTAGCAAAAGAAATCCTCTGATTTTAAGAAGAGTATGTTTTTGCTCTTTCACACATGTTCTTTCACGACAAGGAATGAATGAAAAATGAAATATTACAACGCCTTAAGGAAAAAAGGAATCATTTGCATAATTTCGCGGACTTTTCGGAATATTCAGGGCTCTGTTTTAGAAAGAAGTCCGATTATTACAATTGAAAGAGCAAAAACAAGCAGAAAGAGCAAAAACATACTCTTCGACTGTTCGAACATAGTTGAAGATGGCCTCGGGCAAAAAAGCCTCCATCGAGCGCTTAGTGCCCTCAGGCCGTGCTCTTTTTCCCTTGGTCATCTTTCAACTATGTTCTAACTACTACAAAGAAATCAAAACTCAATCAGCGAAAATAATTTAAGCTTGAACAAATCTTAGGACTTTTTTGAGAAAAGAATGATCACCACCGATCTAAGAATGTCAACTACGGTCTTCGATTCTTAAAAGACGAATTTTGAGTAAGATCAAACAACAATTGCATGCACAAAATTGAGTAAAACGGAAAAAAATAGGACCGATTAGAGTGCCTCAATTCTATTTGATAAAGTTCTGTGGTGCATATAGAATACTACGAATAAGTAAAATTTCGTTACCCTTTCAGCATCAAAATAAGATGCTCACTAAGATGTTTTTCGTACAACTACGGGCGTTTGAAAATTGCTAATTTAGGGTAACTTACGCGCAATATTTTACTCCCATACAGCACGCGTACGCAAAAGATTATTACGTTCCAAAATGATCTGAAGCAAATCAAATGTTTCATAATAATCATACAAGAAGCTGAACACATCCGTTTGTAGTTTTCATTAGCGTGTAAAAGAATAAGTTTTTTTCGAGTTTACTTCGTCAAATTTCGAGCCTAAACTTTTTAAAATTGTCCTTGAATTCAGCTAGGAACACTCAGAGCTTTGTCTGATACACAAGCTCTTTTGTGCGAGTCTAGTAGAGAAATCATTGAGACTAATTAGTTCATTTGGAAAAAATTTAGCGCTTCGAAATTTGAATAAAATCGGTATGCTAAAACAACTCGCATTTCATCATAGGAACAGGCATATATCTTGCATAATTTATCCCAGCAAACTGGCTTATTACTACCTTTAAATTCGCCAAAACTGTCATGGAATTTAGCGCAGGCTACGTACTATTTGCACTTGAGCTCAGGGCGTCAATATCTTCAATAAGGTGTAAAGAGTCCCTCTCAATAAGGTGTAAAGAGTCCCTCAATTAATTTGATAATTTTTGAACATAATTTTTGCACCTAGATTTTGTCAGACAAATTGGACTGACTGTGCAACACTACGCTCGCAAGTGTTAGACACAGAGGCGACACGACAAACAGCAGCTTTATAAAGTACAATATGGAAGCTTTTTAGTAGATAGCAGACTAAACACTAGCCACAAATAAAGCAGAAAACAGATGCTATGCAATTTCCAATGCTAGTGAAATTTCCAAATAAGTGAACATTTTAATGAACATTTTTTATTGCGAGTTGGGTTTAGAAAAAAAAATCTTCTAATAACACACTAAGCTGACGCTTAAAAAATTGATCAAAGTATATTTTTTATTTCACTTTTATATATATTGATCATTTAGCATGAGAAACCTGAAATAATCTACAATTCAAGTGTACTTCAACTTTATCTGAGCAAAATAACTTAAATTGAACTTTAAAAAAATCAAAAGACGAATTGCTTAAATCTAACAAGGCTAGCCGGTTGCTGAGCAAGTAGCACAGAATGTTCCGGCCATGTCCTAAAAACTACAAATAAAAGTTCTTCAAATTAGTGTCTTATTTGTACGTGGTGTTATGACAAAACTACAGACGAGTGTAGAAAATTAGTAAGTTAGGCATAATCGACCTTTTGTCGACCTTTTTAGTTTTAGATCGACCAAATTCATTTTTCGGGCTCTGCCAAAGCACTAAAAAGACCTTGTTCTAGGCAAATTTTCTGCGTCGCAAACAAAATTGTGAAAAAAAAACAGGCCAAAAAAGGCGTTTATAGGCACTTTTTCTAAAAAATCTCAACCAATTGTTTTTTTCGGCGCGTGCTCCCCCCTCAAAATTAGTATATATTGGCGCCAAAGGCACTTTTAGAAAAATTTTAGGGTCCGTCAGCCAAAATTGGATATCTCAAAATAGTTCAAAGGGGACCCTTTGGGTCGGCAGGTGGTCGAATCCCTGAGGGGGGTGAGGCGTCCGCCCCCCACCCCTAAATCCTCCCCTGACCAATTTAACAGTTTATCAGTACATTATTCTGTCGAAATTAGACAAACTTCAAAAAAGTTTTTCTCGACACTGATATTTTTTGGAAATTTTAAAAAGTCGTTCGAATAACGACTGAAACGGCTTTAATATGATATATCACTCAACCCAGTCGGATGATTATAAAGTTCCCCATTTTCAATGGTCGTAACAAAAAGAGTGAAAAATTAATTTGAAACCATACGGTATAAATAAATGAATATCAACTTCAACCATCAGCATATGAACCATCAGTTTCTAATCCATCCAGGTTAGAGTGATGAAAACAAAAAAAGGAAATATTAGATCGAACTTTAAATTATCCAAAACAAAACTGTCAAAGCCAGTCACACAAAAC